>NC_139596.1:3973112-3990612 GCF_946808225.1 Silurus aristotelis
TCTCCTGGAGTTCCTGAAGAGAGATCAGAGTAAGAGCCCAGTTCATACCTTCCTTCTTCTTCATCTTCTCCTCTTTCAGCTTCTCCATTCTTCTTCACCTTCTCCTCCTTCAACTTTTCCTTTTCCAACTTCAACTTTTCCTTTCATCTGCATCTATTTCAGCTTCCCCTTCTCCTTCACCTTCTCCTTTACCATCAAATTCTCCTTCTTCTTCATGTTCTCATTCACTTTTATCTTCTTCACCTTCTCCATAACCATCTCCTTGAATTTCTTATATCTCTCCCTTGCACCTTCTTCTTTCAACTTCTAATTCTCCTTTTCCTTCATTTTTAAGTTCTCCCTCGTTTTTCACTCTCACCTTTACTTTCTTATTCACTCTCTCATTCATTTTCACTCTCTCCTTCACCTTCTCCTTCATCTTCACTCTCTCCTTCTCCTTCATCTCCAAGTTTTCCTTCACCCTCTCTTTCACCTTCATTCTCCTTCATCTTCTTTTTCACCTTCTTGTTTTCCCTCTCCTTCACATTATCCTACACCTTTTCCTATCCCTTTATCTTCTTCCTCAACTTCTCATCCTCCTTCACATTTCCCTTCTCCTTCTTCTTTATCGACACACACTCTGTGGATGAGAGAAACCCCAGTGTAAGTCAGTTCCTGGGACTGAGTTTTCACCTCATTTCTCTATTGAAATTGAAGATCATTAGATCTTGAAGCTCTCAGTCTTGAGTGCATGTGAATTTGTTGTGAATTGAAAATTGGATTAACATCAACTTGAAACTTTAACAGCAGATAAACATGTGGTGGGAAACTACTGTCCCTTTTTCCACCCCATCCCCTGTAAACCAGATCTTCATGGAGCTGGTTTTGTGTCAGGGCTATTGTGAGACTGGAACAGTTTTGGGTCTAGAGTTAGGGTTAACTTTGTGACTCTTTCTTCCAAATGATGTTAGGTGAGACCATCGTGGGCCTAAGAGAGAACCTGACCAAAGCCATCGGCAGGCTGAAGGAGGCAGATTCCTCGGTGGCCGTGTCCTCAGGAGGAGAACTTTTCCTTCGTTTCATCAGCCTCACATCGCTGGAGCATCCGGTGAGTCAGACGTGTGGAGAAACATCTGAACGCATCGAATAAGTTTAAAGATTCTCTCGCAGACGTAAATGTCTTCAGAGAATTAATCGTAATGATACAGTTTCTGTCATCGGGGAAGGAGAAGGTGAAGTAGGAGAAGGTAAAGAAAACAGTGGAGGAGGAAAAGGTGAAGGAAAAATGTATGGAAAAGGTGAAGGAGCAGAAAGTGAAGGAAAATGTGGATGAGGAGAAACTGAAGGAAAAAGTAAAGGAGGAGGAGAAGGTAAAGAAGGAGGTAGAGGAGAAGAAAGTGAAGGAGAAGGAGGAAGAGGAGGAGAAGGTGAAGGAAAAATAAAAGAGGTGGAGGAGGAAAAGGTGAAGGAGAAATATATCCCCATTCTTTTTGTTTTATCCCCCCCCACAGGATCTCTCACAGTGCAAGAATGTGATGGTGGACCGAGGAGAACTTTTTCTGAAGAAGATCTCTTTGTCCCGAGGCAAAGTGGCCAAACTTTGTCACACGTTCATCAAAGACGGGGCTGTAGGTGCCGCATAGCGACCGTTCACGTCATCTGGATGCAAAATTAAACCCTTTGTAGCATCGTCACATGCTTACATTTCACGTCTGTCTCACGTGCCAGGACCTTCTGCTTTTATTTTCCTGCAGAAAATCCTGACGCACTCCTCCTCAAGGGTTGTGCTGAAAGTTCTGGAAAACGCAGCGGCCGACAAGAAGCGGTTTACCGTATACGTCACAGAATCCCAGCCCGACTCTTCCGGGTAATTCCTTCATCGTCTCTCTCGGGATTCTAGGACGTGTTTGTGCTTCATTCAGTTCCTTTGTAAACGTTTAAACAGCCATAAGATAGTTATTACACTTTAGGGAGCAAAAGAATTGGGACAAAAGCCAAGGTGGAGGCACACAATTGTATTAGATGCCTTTGGATGGGAGAAGGTGGTAGAACAGTGGTTGGGCTCGGGATTACTGACCAGTAGGCTGGGGATTTAAGCCCCATTAATCCCAAGCTCCCTTGCTTGGGGCCCTTGATCAAGACCCTTAACTGTGCTATATAATGCTCTGACCGCAACCCTATTAAACACCTTTGCGATAAATTTGTCACACTGACTGTACAAAGCCGCTAAATAAAGACAAATCTAATCAAAATCCAGTGGAACATCTTCCCAGAAGAGTGGTCGTATGGGGTTTTCGAGCATCGCATTGCTCTTATAATTCCCTCCACTCTTCTGGGAAGATGTTCCACTAGATTATGGCGTGTGCTTGTGGAGATTCAGACCAGGGGTGTTAGTAAAGTAAGGTGATGGACTTGTAAACCGATGTAAGTGAGGTGAGGAGGCCTGGGGTGCAGTCAGCGTGAAAAATAGGTTTAAGGTCCATCCCATGTAAAGCTTATCTTCATTGAGCTGCTTTGTGCACAGGGGCATAGTCATGCTGGAACAGGTTTGGGTCTTCGAGTTCAAATGAAGATTAAATTGAATGGTACTGCACCTACGATTTCGTGCCTCCAACTTTGTGGTAACAGTTTGGTGAAGAACAATGTATGGCTGGAAAAAGTCCCGATACATAATATATGTATGTCCTTTATATATGGAATGGGATGTTTAAAACTTTCTGGTCAGGTGTCACACAAAGATCTCATTATAACACTATGTCATGTTTTATCGCCAGCCATTGTTTCTTGCCAGCGTTCAATAATTTGGGGATTGTGTTTTTAGTCGGCAGATGGCCGAACAGCTGCGAAGACTCAATATCCCAGTCACAGTAGTGCTCGATGCTGCAGTTGGGTAAATGGACTTATTTTTTTTATTCCCCCCTCATTTCATATACAATGTTTACGATTTGTGTCGTAACACGTTTTTACTGGTGATGTAAAAACGAAATATATAAAGAATCCATTAACCCCTGTAAATGGTGTTAGATACATCATGGAGAAGGTGGACCTGGTCATCGTCGGGGCTGAGGGTGTGGTCGAAAGTGGAGGCATTATAAACAAGGTTAGTGTCCTGTGTTTAGATGCTCGCGCATACGAGGTGGTGTCAAAGTTTCGAGGCTCGTACTTTATTTATCTACGTTTACACACCGTCACCTTTAAAATAGTCCCCTTGCACAGCAACACGGCGCCCCCAGCATTCCTGCGCCGAATGTCCCCGGCGGTGTCGAAATGGCATCTGGAAGAGGGCGAAGTCCGCAGGAGCCAAATCCGGCAGGAAGGATAAGTTTCCGTAGAGAAATTCTGATGGTCAGAACAGCATGAGTTGCACGGCTCCTGATCCCTTCAGGCACACTGACTTTTAAAGGTCGGCGCTCCCTGTGACTGCGTGTGTTACAAAATGGGTCTCGAAACTTTGATACCGCCTCGTACGAACATATGAACTTTCCTGCTCCGTTTGTCGATAACGTGTCGGATGTGTAACTCCTATAGATTGGCACCTACCAGATGGCGGTCTGCTCCAAAGCGCACAACAAGCCGTTTTACGTGGTGGCGGAAAGTTTCAAGTTTGTGCGCCTTTACCCGCTCAACCAGCAAGACGTGCCCGATAGGTTCAAGGTGAGCCTTCCTGCTGTTTATTGAATCTCCACCATACACAAGTCGGTTTTTTTCATATCAGTTAGGAAGGGATGGAAATATCCACTGGATGACCAGTTTATATAGGGAACGCCTACGTACCATCTTCCTATTCAACTGTATATTTAGACGTTAAAGCAGCACAGTGCATGAAATCGTCCAGCTGTCGGTCAAGAGTTATCCGTTACCGGGGTCGCCACTGTTCAGGGTCTTAATGTCTTCATTTTTTATGTCCCTATAACCTTAGGGGCAATTAGAGGTAGCTTCTAATGTTCATTGAAATGCTGAAATGCTTTAAAATGTTTTTGTGTGTTCGTTTCCATGGTTGTTGTAGATTCCAAATATAATTTGCTGTATTATGACTACACATGAGACCAACACGCAACAGCCAATCAGCTTTCTGTTGTTTGCGGGAATCTCTCACGGATTGTACCACAGACGTAAAAAAGAGATTTTATTTCTCAGCTATGGTGAAGTGCAGGTTTAGCGATACTTTAGTCGTGTCTTACATTTCACTCTTAATGGTGACTTGGTGAAACCTGCAGAAACTCTGTATGATGAATGACTGCTAAGGGAATATGGCCTGAGTGTGGCCTCGTTTATGCTTCTGTGAAACAGGAAGTCGGGGTGAGGCTTCTTCGCTCATGTTTAGTGCCTATGTTTGTAGATACCGATGTATCTTGCAAGTAAACAAATTTCTTTTTCCTCAGTACAAAGCAGATACGCTGAAAACGGCAGAGGATTTCAATCAGGAGCATCCGATAATCGACTACACACCTCCGTCTCTCATCACTCTGCTATTCACCGACCTGGGTGTGTTGACTCCTTCGGCGGTCAGCGACGAGCTCATCAAGCTCTACTTGTAACGATCCTGCCCTTTAAGGGCCATTACAGAGACGCACAATCCTGACAACGATGCATCTCGGTTTTACTCCCAACCACACGGCCATTACAATATCGGTAATTTATATATCCAGGTCTCCTGTTCATATACTCCATTTACATTAGGGGATAAATAAATAAATCTATAAAACCCTTTTCTTGTGTATAATAATCTGCCATATTTTCTGGACAGCAGCTTTCACCGTTTATGATGTTTTCCTCATGAACAAATTTAACAGAATAGGTGTGAACGATATTATTGATGGAAAATATTCCTTCCTGTTACATTTTACATCAAATCTGCCAACAGAAACAAAAGGATCTCTTTAGTGAGGTTCACTATGGTGTGTTGTATTGTGCGAAAAAACTACAAATGCATTGAAAAATACAGTATATGGACAAAAGTATTGGGACACCAGAGCCCCACACTAGAACATCTTGCCGAAAAAGGTGGTGATTCTACCAGCAACAGGTGGTCCACAAACTTTTGCCAATATAGTGGATTGTGTACGGCGGTCCGAAAAAAACGGACGATGCACCTTTGATTCGTACTGATGACCTCACGCTGAGAATTCCAACTCGGATAGAGTTTCCTTCAACCAAAAGCGAACCGTTTTATCCAAACCATGAACAGCCTTTATTTTATTGTTTGTTTTTGTACACACGAGTGGAGATTGATTTCAAATTACAGACAAAACCGTCTGTAAATGAGCTTCAGTCAAAACACAAACAAACCTGAAGTTTCGTCTGGCTTGACATGATTTCAATTTTTGTTTTCAAAACCTCCTTCACGGAAAAAAAGTACAAAAAAAGAAAAAACTCCAGTGTTGTGAACTCCGTTGACCTCGAGGTGGATAAGAAACTCCTGATTTGTACTCGGTTTAAGAAGATTTTGAAATGGGGGGGGGGGGGGGTGTCGAGCCTGACCACCAACACCACCACATAAAAAAAAAAAAAAAAAAAAAAAAAAAAAATGCTGTCTCTAATTTGCAAATGGGTGCAGAAGAAGCATCTGTGAGAATCAAAAATATCAGGGAACTCTCATTGTAACCCAACACAATTTTCTGATTAAAAAAACCCCCCAAAAAATCAAATTCTGGTCAAATTTACCATCATGTCCCTTATCTTTAAAATTTACATAAAAAGGTGGACTGATTTCTTTTTCTGTGAATGACTTTTCCACAAACATGAGGGTGAGTCAAATGAAAAGCTTCATCCGTATGTATTTTGCAGTGTGTATTGCAATTAGAGAACAAGTGCACCCCCCACCCACCCACCCACACCCACACACAGTTGACTCTCCCTCATATGTGAAAGTGACATTTCTTCCCCCACGAATTCTCAATCGCCGCACCTTTAACGCGAATACAAAATTCCCGAACGGGCCCGTGATTGGAGTAGAAGTCGAGTGCGGCCTTCGCAGGTCGACCTGTTTAGACGTGGTCATCTTTTTATATATTCTTTTTTTCAATAGTTTGTCTTTTATTCTCCAAACAAGTCCAAAGTACGGCGAGACGCTTTGGAATAGGGGGGGAAAAGAAAAGAAAAGAAAAAAAAAAAAAAAAAAAAGGGTACAACTCGAGAATTAAACGACTCGCCGCACTTCAAAAAACCTCTTCAGGTAGTAAATCTGTCCCAGCGTCATGGCCACCAGCACCAGAGCCTCGAAGAACGACCAGAGCACCACGCGGCTGTTCGTGTTGTCGTTGACTGCAGGGGGGAAAAAAGGGGGAGAGGGACACGTGTTAGATCGTACGCAAGGACAAAATGAGGACCCCATCCAAGCAGACGGGTTCCCCTTTAAGTCTGGCTCCTTTCCACTAGCGCCCCCAGACTGAGGAGGGGGGTTAATACACATAATTTACTTATTTTAATGTTCTATCGTTCTTACGTGGTGAAAAGCGCTATAGAAACAAACTGTTCAATTCCTCAAGACGAGAGATTCGGAGGGTCTTACTCGCTCGGTGTATCCTCTCGCGGACCTCCATGTACTCCTGCTCGTGTTTGACCGCCGTCATGGCCACAGCCAGCTCGTTGATCATCTCCTCCAGCTTGTTTTGGTGCGCTGTAACGGAACGTTGCCTGGTGAGAATGTGCGCAATGCGAGCGGAAAGCAGCGGGGGAGGGGATCGCATTCACATGAATGGGGGGTTTAATGTATGCACATCATTCTTTAGCATAAATACGCAGTTTTGTCCTCGAAAAATGGACCAAGCTTACTACAAGTATCGCTAATTTTCCGATTAAAGGCACCGTGAGGCGACACATTAAACCCAAAGGCACACTGCACAGACAGTGAGTAACGTCGACGGTTCGTTCGACGAGAGCGGGTGGAAGTTAATGGAAGACTGATGCGGCGTGCACAAAGCTTTCCATGCAGCCCACTATGAAACCTACCATCCCAGGTCCCGCCACCGACTGAGGAGGAGAAGGAGGAAGCAAGAAAAAGAGGAAGAAAGACGAAATGAAAAAGGAGTACAGGATGAAATCAGGGGTGGGGTGTGGGGGGTTCAAATGACGAGAAATGTAGCTACATGTAGCAATCGTGCGCTGGACTAAACTTCTGGTTAAGAAAAGACTTAACTGCGCACAACCATTAATATCTCTAAAGGTTAACACGTTTATGGTTATTATTTTTGATAGAATAACGAAAGCGGTGGATCGCGGACGCACCCTCGGTCTCCATGCCGTCCCCTTTGGGCGCCTCGCCGATATCGATAGTGAACATGACGATCTTGGGGGTCATGGTGGACATCTTGTTGCTGAAGCAGAACTTGTACGTGCCGTCCATGTGTGCAGCCACGGAGTACTTCCCGCTGGACTCGCGGTCCCCTTTGTAGATCTGCTTCCCGTCAGGACCTGTGATCTACCAAACGAAGCAAAAAAAAGGTTTACATTCAGAGAATGAAAAGTGAAGAGAGTGAAATCGGTCGTGTCCGTTGGGTGGAAGTGACGGCATACTGTTCTTCAGAAATCCAATTGAAGAAGCTCGGACAAAGCACTCGAGATGCTTCAGCCTCCGGGCAGGAAGCTGCTCTACGATAAAACCCCAGACTGAAGAGTGGGAATGGACCGAAACTCAATCACAAAATAAACGAGCGAATGAGGAACCTTCCTACACAATCGATGAATTTTCCATCGATTACTTTTTCTTACAAGCCTTCGTGTCATTACGAATCGTCCTAGAATGAAAATCTCGTGCTGGAAAGCATCCGGTGGAGGCGTCGCAGTTTCTGCTTGTATACACATGACCACGCCCCCGCGTTTACCGACCCGTGTGGAGATCTGTTTTCCATAGATTTCTCTGATGGCAGGATCGGACCTCGTTTGGTAGACGCGCATATCCAGAGCAACTCTCAGTTAATTCATTTATACAGAAGTAGTTGAGGGCCTTTCCTAAGGGCCCAGCAGTGATATTTTGCTATTCGAACTAATAACCGTCTGCTCAGAAGTCCAGGACCGGAACCACTAGATGAAAACTCACGGTTTGGATCATATTACGGTTCCCCTAGTAACAGCGAAACAGAACTAGCTAAATATTGAAAACAACAGAGTGGAATTAATTTTGTCCCCCAATCTGGCAACCCGTCCAACGATAGCCTTCCCATGTCCACTGTTTTCAGGTGAACAAGATCCCAGAACTTGAGATCCTGTGGAGAAGAGAAAAATGAGATTACTTTACTCTTGGTGAAGTGATGGTGAAGCCCTGATCTGGTCGAATTCTCAGTCGAACTGGTGACTATTTTTCAAGATTGTTCGAGACGAATACGTGTTTACTGCTCACGCTGCTAGAAGAGAACATTTAACTGGACGAACGCAAAACCAGCACATGATGAGTCATCAGAAGAACCCGGAAACAAATAAAAAAAATTATAATTTGTTGTGTCTGAGGTACTTTGTTAATTTCTTCACTCAGATGAGGAACTTTTGAGGTTCAAATTCAACTCCATTTGATTTGTGTAGTTTGTCCCAAAGCAGCTTAAAAAAATGAAACCATTACAAATATAAATTCCTGCAGCATTAAGGAGTCCCTGTTACTTTATCTCTCATGAGTGAACCAGTGGAGGTTCACGCATTAAAAAAGAGGAACCAGATTTAAAAGCCCATCGTCATCTGGGTTCCACAGAATGTCCACTCATTACAGTTTCATCATTGTTGAGGTTATCAACTGTTCACTGATCCGACACTGCATTTTGGCTTCACAATGTCTATACAAGTCAAATCGAACTGTCTGGTTCAGTGGATCACAAGGTCATGAGTTCAAATCCCAGCAGCACCACCATGGGGCCCTCAACCATCAACCGCTCAGGTGTATAAATGAGATCTCCCTGAGAAGTGGTAGCTCAGTTTAAAATTGTGGGCTTCTGCTCGAAAGGTCATGAGATCGAATTCGCCAAAACCAAGCTGCCAATGTTGGGCCCTCGAGCAAGGCCATTAACCCTCAATCGATCCGTTGTATAATTGAGATCATTGTAAGTGGCTCTGGATATGCTGTAAACATAGACACAATAAAAAAACATCAAATTCAGATCCATCTCAGCTCCCCCCACCACCCCCCAAAAAAAACCAATCCGTTCACACGGAAACCGTTTTACGTTAAATCGTACGCAACACACAACCACTTCTATGCGTCTCTGCCTTCGCCTCGCAAACCGAAGAATTATCCGAGACTCCAGAACCCATCAGGAGAACATCAGAAAGAGAAAAGATGGATGGTTGATTTTTTTTTTTTATCCTCTCTTTAGTGCCGGAGGAACAGATGTGGCTTGGACACTGGGATCCTAACAGCTGTTGGACACTCAGACAGAATCTGATGCCTTTGTCTTGTCTATAATAATAATAATAATAATAATAATAATAAAAAAAAAAACAGCACATTTTTTATAACAAAACAACAGTAATTCTTGGACAGTTTTGAGTTATTCATTGACATTTAGTGTGTAAAAATATGGACTTAAATATATGGAAGTTTGCTGGTCACTTCAACCAAAACTGGAATAATTTCTATAACATTTGCAGGGTTTTTATGTGATGATTATTTAGAAGTAAGATAATAGGGTGGTGTGGGCCGCATCCCAATCCGCACTCCAGGACACCAGGTAGGGCGCCTAAAGAGGGTGAGTAATACATGACTAAACCGTCAGGACCAAACCCGGTTCACAGCTACTCCTCGTCATCTAAGAGGTTTTATATCTATGTATATTTCTGTGTACCTCCACGTCGATATCCAGAAATCCCCCCTCAGCCACCTCAAACATGAGGCCCATCTTGGTGCCCGAGTTGACTCGCTCGTAAAAGCACTCCTCGGCGTGAGCGTCAACGCTGACGAAGTAACCGGACGCGGTGGCGCACAGAGCTGCCAGAACGACCGCGACTTCCGAAAAGGTCAACATGGTGCAAAATAAACACTTTAACAAAATACACGCATGAAAATTTATATATCTAAAACTATAATACAAAATATGTATGAGGGAGACAGAGTCCGGCTTCACTCCACACGGGGAAGTGAATGTAACCCTCAGATAGCCGCGGACATGCGGGGGAGGAGTCACCGAGTCACCGCGCTGCCCTGCGCGCTCCTGAGTGGATACAAACAACTGCTTCCGCGATGCCACGTAACGCTTCACCACGGAAGCCGCACAGGGACAAAATGGTGGCCGATTAAAGCAACGCAATTCTCTCGCGCTCACACTCGTTCTCTCTCTCTCACACACACACACACACACACACACACACACACTCGTTCTCTCTCACTATCTATCTCTCTCTCTCTCTCTCTCTCTCTCTCTCTCTCTCTCACACACACATATTCTCTCTTTCTTTCTCTTACACACACTTTTTTGTTGTCTCTCACACACAATCTCTCTCTCTCCAGCTTCTCTTAAGGAATGTGGGAGCTCAATACCTCTGGTTTACTTATCAGAAGGTCAGGGGTTCAACCCCCAGAACCACCAGGGTGCCACTGTTGGGCCCTTGAGCAAGGCCCTTAATCCTTTTTGATCCAGAGCAGCCACATCATGCCTGTCCCTGCACTCTGACGAAGCAGTGATATATGAAGATAGAATTTCACAGTGCTGTAATAGATGCATGGCAAATAAACATATCTTTTGCAGCAGAGGTAGCTCTTGGTCTTCCTTTTCTGTGACGGTCCTCATGTGAGCCTTTTTTGTTTTTGTTTATTACATCATTCCATAAGTCTTCTTTCATAGTTTGGATGCCTTTAATATTAATGTAAAATAAAGAAAAGCTATTGATGAAGAAGTAATGAGTGGAGATGAGACCTGATACTCCTACCTCAGCTCCGAGTCAAATCAAAGCTCAGAGTATACAAAAAACGCAGATGTTGGATCCAGAGATTGGACGCGCTGTTTCTTTTTCCTGGGTTGTAGAATGAGAACAGTTTCTGATCCCTGTTTTCAGGAAAACTCCTGTTTGCTATTACTGGATGAAGAAGGTTCTGGTTGGGGTCTGCTGGGCCAGGGTTGGGAACATTTGGATTAGAGTAGGTGGTTATACTTGTAGGTGGAGTGGATCAGGTCCTGTAATTTAGATATTTAAAAATGCAATACACACATCATACATGTTATTTGTACCATAAAGACAACATGCTACACTGAAAAGCAAAGCCTAGTATGTTACTGGGGCCAGCACAGTATTAAGTATGAAAAGCTCTGAAAGGAAACTTTATAGTTTAATAGTTTCTTCATGTCTTTAGGGTTAAAGTAATTTTAGTAGGTATTTCATCTTCCCCAGTCTCCAGTCAATTCCAGTCTCCAAAACATCCCACCAGCATGGTTCCTCTAATACTAATTTCTAATCCTGTCCATCGTCTTCACTCCTGAAAAAATTATGTATAATATCCTTTTTCTAAACACTGAATTTCCTACATTGTGTACACATGAGTTTAAGAGACACACTTTGATTTGCAATTTTTTTCTATCAAAAACGAGTTTAGGATCGAACCAGTAACCCTTGTGCTGGAACACTACTTGTTATTCTTTGATTTTTTTCTAATGAAATAATCCTGTAAAAAAAAAAAAACAATGCATTTCCACAGTCTGACTTGGAAAGACAAATCTTCAGGTAATTCGGTTATGTTCTTAAGCACTTTATTCTGGGAAGGGTCACTTTGGACCCAGAGATTATCCCGAGTATGACGCAAGGCAGGAAACATCAATCCTGAACAGCAGTGTTGAAGAAAATTCTATTCAATTTTATTTGTATGTCACTTTTAACTACTGACAATGTCCCAAAGCGGCTTTATAGACATAAATACGGTATACAATATGATTTCATGTGTTTAGTGCCTAAAATTTGATCACTAATGAGTGAGCCAGTGGTGACATTGGCAAGGAAAAGACTCCCTGATATAGTATACGGAAGAAACCAGACTCAAAAAGGAAGCGATCCTCAACTAAGTCGTAAAGTCCATGATTGTGTAGCCTGAACCAGACTGAGACAACATTTAAAGGCTCATGAAACCTTTGCAGGTGTTTGGATTTAATAAGCTGATTACAGTGTGATACCACGAGTCTCAAATATTGAACTTTTTCACAATATTCAAATTTTCTGAGATACTGAATTTTGGGCTTTTATTAGCTGTGAGCCAAAATCATCAAAATAACAAGAAATGAACAGGATGGTGGGAGCTCAATGCCTCTGGCTTACTTATCAGAAGGTCAGGGGTTCAACCCCAGCACTGCCAGGGTGCCACTGTTGGGCCCTTGAGCAAGGCCCTTAATCCTTTTTGATCCAGAGCTGCCATATCATGACTGTCCCTGAACTCTGACCAAGCAGTGACATACTGTATGAAGATTGAATTTTACACTGCTGTAATGGATGCATGGCAAATAAACATATCTTCTGCAGCAGAGGTAGCTCTTGGTCTTTATTTTCTGTGACAGTCCTAATAGAATCATCAAAATAACAAAAAATAAACACTTGAAATATATCAGTCTGTGGGTGATGAATCTATATAATATACGAGTTTCACTTTTTGTTTGAATTACTAAAATAAATAAATGTTTTAATTATAATCAAAAAATGTTGAGATGCATATATATGTAGTATAATAATTAATATAAATATTAATAAAAAAAAAATTTTATACGTAATAATTTGTGGTTTTAAAATAATAAACAATACTAAATGTCAAATGAAAGAAATAATGTTTGATTAAAAAGACAATCTGACAAAATGGAAATTATTTTATTTTTATTTTTTATTAATGACATCAATTCTTTATAACCTGTAAATAGACTAAATTCACAAAAGTTTGTGGACACCTGAGTACAAGATTGGTATGTGCTACTTTTAGAACATGTTCCATATTTAGTCTCCATTTGCTGTTATAATAATGTCGACTCTTCTGGGAAGATGTTCAGATTTTTGGAGCGTGCTTGTGGAGATTTGTGATCGTTGAGACACAAAGGGGTTAGTAAAGTAGGGTATTGATGTAGGTGAGGTGAGGAGGCCTGGTGTGCAATTCATCCCAATGGTCTTCCACTCCAACACAGGTAAACCATCTCTTCACAGAGCTGGCTTGTTGCACAATTCTGGAACAGATTTGGGTCTCCTAGTTCAAGTGAAGGAATTAATTAATATTTGTGGTAACAATTTGAGGAAGAACCACATGCCTGGAAAAGTCAGGTGTCCAAATACCTTTAGCCGTATATAGTGTGTATGCTGTACCTCGTCACTAATATTGGCACCCTTGGAAAACAAAACAACCTTGTGGATGAACGAGCAGAAATCTCTACAATGTCATTACAAAATCTAGAAAATCTTCTCAGAAGAGTGAAGATTTCTTGAACAGCAAATGGGGACTACAATTGGAATGGGATGTTCAAAGCACCACCACAAAAGCATATAAGCCTAAAACACACTATGCATGTGTCTGTTAAAAATAATCCAGAATATGTGCCGATAAATTCTAACATTCCCTCCTAATGAGCGCGATTTACAAAACATCAAGAGCTGCTAAAGTGCTGTTGATATGATTGACCCTAAATCCTGTTCGCTGTTAAATAATTGACAACCCACTGCTTTCAAGCAGCTAAAAACTTTTATGGGAATCGATCCGTCCATTAGGCGGTTCCACATCTTGGGGCGTTTCTCAAAGCAATTCTTTGGGCAGTGGTAAGACCCCTAAAAGTCGATTACAGCAAATCAGAAGGTGAACTAAAATGAAGACCACGTGAGAGGTCTCTGAGTTATTTTAGACTGGGAATCAAACGGGACTCTCTGATTTAGCATTCATTTCGAAATGCAGCAGCCAGGACTTAACAAGGTCAAGAACGAGGGATCACATTACCACAGTATTAAAGTCTTTAAAATGGCATAAATTCAGTATCCTGGAATTCAGGATTGATTATAAAATCCTACTTTATGTTACAAGATGCTTTCTGGTCTCTCTCCTCAAAACATCAGCAATCCCATGTTAACTAGACTGCAGTGGTGAAGAGTAATGAGGTAAATGTAATTAACGACTGTACTTAAGTAGCCTTTTCACGTATCTCTACTTTACCAAAGAATTTTCCTTTTGGAGATATTTTTACTTCACTACACGTCAAAGTCAAATCTCATACTTTTTGCTTAATTCCATTATGTTAAATCAGTTGTTTCTTTTTATTTATGAGGATAAAAACTTAACTGGCCAACACGAAGCAAACCACCAATCAGGGTCCTGTTTTGAACTTGTTTTGATTGGCACTTGGTGGTATCCACTTATCACCAAAGGTTCAGCATCAGTTCAACAGCAAGCAGAACATTTTGAGAGACATTTTGAAACAGCGCCCCGTCTTTTGTGCGAGTTTTTCCAAGTACCGTAGTTAGAAAGAAGGTTTTTGGGACAAAAACGATAATAGGATCCTTTAATCCAAAATAAATCATAGTACTTTGGATACTTAAGTATACTTGAAGGCAAATACTTTTGTACTTTTACTCAAGTATATGCTTTGTGTACTTCATGCACCATTGACCATAGCAAGTCTTGAGGACCCTGCGCAAAGTTTATCACTCTAGGAACCAGGCAATACATTTTAACCAGTTGTTCTGAAGCACTTGTGGGATGGAATAATGTACCAGAAGCTGCATTCAATGTTTCTATGTGTAGTTTGTCTGTTCTCGGTTCAGGTTTGTCAATGTGTTACACCAGTTTTCACACAAGGGTCACGGATTGCCAGCAGACCCCTTTATTAAGGATTGCTCCAAACTTGAAAATCACTCTGAGCATCCTCAAAAGGAGATTCCTTCCTTGTTTTAGGTACAACAACTCACCTTCCAAGATTTCATTGATCCATTCAAAATGTAGAACATGTTGGTTTGGCAGGATGGTCAGCTTTCCCAATATCATTATCTGCACACAAAAAAACTGGCCTCTTTTGTTGTCAAACTGCCGAATCTGGCAACACAAGCATAAAATATATTAGATAAATAGATGAAGCTGGAGACAGGTTTAGATTTTGGATTTAGTTTAACTCATTTTATTATAGTCATTCTGCATGGACTAACATGGAATTTATGACTCATTCATCAGTACGGAAAGTAATCTTCCAGTACATCTGCTTAATGGATGTTTATCCCCTTAGAGCTCAAAGCTTTCTGGCAGTCACTGAGAGCAGAGTACACAGTGAGCAAGGTGGCAGTAGACGACCCAAAAAAACAGCATCCATAAGTGCCAAGGAGCCTAGCGATTAAGATTAAGATGTTATCCGTCACACAATTTCGAACAAATGCAGTTATACGCAGGGTGTGATCTCGCGCCGGCATCTACAATGCAATTGAGAAAACAAGATGTCTCTCCCACACAACACATGTACCAGTTGTAAATTAATATTAAGTGACGTGTGTTCAAAATGCACAAAAGCAGGCCAGGTGGTACAGGCCATTGTTAGATGGCTCTGACATTTGCCTGGCAAAAAAACCCACCACATGGATCGTAGTAACCAAATAAGAGGCTTTCATTATATTCTTAGTGCTGTGATTAACACTGTAGGTTTGAGCTGCAGGTTATTTAACCATAACTGATGCAGTAAGTAGCTTTCCTTTTCTCAAACATTAATATCCTGGAAATTTTTTTTCAGAAGAGTCAAATTATTGGACTGCATCAAGCAGAAAAAAACAGCATTTTCAGGAGATTCCTAAAAATGCAATTAAATTGTGTTAGGAAGTACAGGGCATTATTATAACCAGGAAGGATAGTGGTGAACCATCACATTTGAGAAAAAAAGTCTCTGGAGTAACAGAAAAAGGTCATAAGTCCAGAAGCAAGGCGGATTAATTGACCCATTGCCTAAGAGCATCCATTGTGTCTACTTTGTGTGACCCATTGCCCAAGAGCACCCATTGTGTCTACTATTCAAGCCTGTGGGGGCAGCATTATGATCTGAAGTTGCTTCAGTTGGTCAGGTCTAAGTTTTGCATCATGTGCCCAAAAATTTAGGTCAACTGACCACCAAACGACCAGGATTCACTGGGCTCCAATTGAGAATGTGGCTCAGGGAGCATAAGGGATCATTTTCACACATGGATTGTCCACCACCGAGTCCATACCTCAACCCCATTAAGAATCTTTGGGATGCGTTGTAAACTTCTCACAGCGGTCTGAGTCTTCAATCATAAATACAAGAATTTGGAAAAAAAATGAATAAAACTCTGGACAAACCAATTTGGTGACATTGAGTTTTTCAAAACGATGCTATATACAATGCAAGCAAAAGGTGCTCTAGTGAATTATTAGGAGTGTTTGGCCAGGCAGGCAGTATATTTAATCCCATTGAAGGCCGTGTGTTTGAAGTGAAGTCCTTCATATGATCGCCATGAAAATAACAAAAAAAACCAAAAACAGTATCTAATAAGATTTTAGATAAAAATTCTGTCACTAGAGACCACAAACTCATCTAAGTTGCTCAAAATATATACAAAACATCAAGAAGATTTCTAATAGCTCCTAAAAAAAGGGTCTTTACACTCAATTTCATCCTTTACATGTCGGTATACAGTATGTTTCCCCCCTTAAAGTGGCACAGAACTATTCTAGGTTTGTATTTCATTTATTCCATATAATGAGATTGCACTCTTCAGAAGACCACATCAATGCAACTGAAATACACCGTTTTAAATAGATATTTAAACGCCGTCTAGCAACAGAACACGCATAGGGGTCAATATTTGTGAGATATTTGCACGTCCTTTATGTTGTATACACAGACCCGGAAAAGCCAAAATCACATGGCATTGAACAAATTGTTCCTCATTTGGCAACTATAAAGTAGGTGGTCCATCCAGCGAGGATCAAGGCACCAAATAGCACGGTGTAAGTGAACAGAACGAATCGCAGAAGGTCCCGGAAAGTCCGGAGAAAGCGGAGCGTCAAAGGTTCCGACTCAAGGTGAAGATCCATCTTCAGCTCGAAGGAACGGCAAGGTCCAGAGACCTGTTGGCATAAATATTTGTTCTTGGCTTTAAACAGGACTCGTGGTTTGATCTCGATAAAATAATGAACATCACATTATATGCTACTAAGGGTGTAACGGTACACATATCCGTACCAAATCGTTTCGGTACAGGACTTTCAGTTCGGTTCTAAGTTTGTTTTTTTTACCAGCATGGATTTGTGTTGCACACTTCCTGCCACTTCCTGTCAAAGTTTTTTCGACAATCTTGCTATATGGATTCTTCGTTTTTATGTCCATCTTTCACTTAAAATTAGGAAATCCTGACAATTTTGCATATCGATGGAGTGAATGAATGAAGGATGGAAGGTTAAAGTATGCAGAAATATGCAGAATAAGTAGAACACATTTTAAAAAATGTAATATTAATTGTTAACACACACACACACATCTGAACTACCCAAATGGGGTGCAAAGAATGTAAACGATTAACAACATTCCTTTTTTATTAATTCAACTAAAATTGAATTTAATAGATTACTCGATTTAAATGATTATTGTTTTATTAGAAA
>NC_139596.1:3998332-4288332 GCF_946808225.1 Silurus aristotelis
TCAGAATCTTTTATTGGTCGAATTGTCGGGTTGCAGTTGCTCAAAGTAAAATGCAAGCAAAGATTAAGATAAAATAAAATAGTTCTGTATTTATCTATTAATGCTTTTTCTATTCTTGCAATATTCGGCTTAACTATAGAATTCTGTTGAGGCAATAATACAAAAAAATACTCATTTCGACCTTAATGGTCAGCCATCTCATGTTGTTTCAAAATGTAATTTATGCTGTTTGACCTTGCTGTTATTTTTTTCCCTCTTTTTATTTTTTTTTGCATTGTGCCTTATGCATAAAATGCTAATACAGTATAGAGTGTGCATTACAATGTATAATAATGGTGCAGGGGGGTGGGGAATTCAGCTGTGTTGAATGTTTTGCTCCTTTTTTTGTTGAAATCGTTCATAATAATAATGTAATGAAATGTAAAATATCAATAAAAAGACTTTAAACCAAAAAATAAGTCAAATAAAATATACATATTAAGTTATATATGAAGTACAGAGATGGAAAGTAACAAATTACTTCATGTAAAAGTAGTAATTTTATTTCCTGTACTTCTAATTTTTAAGTAGTTTTTTAAATCTGTAATTTTACTTTTACTCAAGTATGTTTATTTTTTTTATTCTATTTAACTACATCTTAAACCATATCGGTTACAGAGTAAAAAAAAAAAAAAAGTTAAATAAATAAATTAAATAAAAAAATCGCGCAAGGAAAAAATTTCAATAAAAACCTCTGTCCCGGAAACTACTGCCCCGATTGATTGATTGATTGGCTTAAAACAAAAGCACTAAACTAAATAGAGAAAGATTATTATTATTTAAAAAATGTAAGTAAAAATTTGAAGTTTTAAAAATTAAGTGGTTATTTAAATGTTCTGATACTCTGTTTGGTTGAAAGTAAAGTTCCATAGAAGTGCAATTTTTATTTATATATATATATATATATATATATATATATATATATATATATATATATATATATATATATATACACACACAATTCTGATTTTGTACTGAAGTTTGAAAATAAAATAAAATATTTGAGAACTAATCAAAGCCAATAAGTTTAAAGTAAAATGTTGTTTTTATTATCACTGTTCAGTTTTCATTGATTGACATTTTTTGTAATTTTGTAAACATTTGTTATCAGGAGAACTGGATTAGGTGTTGGGGCCACTACCACTGATTGCCCATCTATTATTAGTACCAGCCCACCAAGAAAAATTGGCTAGAACCAGCGCTGTCGACTGATTTCTCTATACCGATAGATAGGTTTAAACGTACTTCCCGATAACTGATTAATCAAGCAATAGTTAAAAACATTTTTTTATACTGGTTAAAAAAAACAAAACAAAAAAAACACAAACATTACAATCAATGTAAAATAGTACATAGAACACAAAAAGACAAACAAACAAAAAACAGTACTAAATCATGAAAATGTGGTAAATTAAATATATATGAATGTATAATTACATTAATAAATATTAAGTTAACGATTCAGCCGCTCCCGTACTATATAACGCAACCCGGAAAAACTATCGGTATGTTTTTCTGCCGATAGAACCAGCAATCAATTATCGGTACCGATTAATCGCCAAATCTGATGAATCAGTCTCTATAATTGGCGTTATAAAATACTGCTCCCTTGTTTATGTGTGTGTGTTTTGCTCCTTCATTAATACCTCCTGAGAATTCCTTGATCCTCCTGCTCCAGAATTACTTCATTACAACTACATTTAATGGCTTTCTATTAGGGGTTTCTACTCGTTCATGCAGTCATATGAACCTAATTTGGTTAAAAAATAATAATAATAATAATAATATTCTTTAGCATCTACTTACGTTTCTTATGG
The DNA here is from genome assembly GCF_946808225.1 of Silurus aristotelis. Taxonomy (NCBI): domain Eukaryota; kingdom Metazoa; phylum Chordata; class Actinopteri; order Siluriformes; family Siluridae; genus Silurus; species Silurus aristotelis. Next base: position 4,000,189 of record NC_139596.1, read on the forward strand.
AGACCAGGTGGAAGCTGCTGCCTCTCCTCGAAGTGTGGCCCAGGCAGCATTTTCAACACTTCCTCGATGCTCCTCCAGCCCGGCCGAGCCAGAACCTGCGTGAGTCTCACGCTAAGAGGAGCGTAACCGCTGTACACATACGAGATGTCGTTGGGATTCTGATGGGATACATACAGTACATATCATCAATGAAAATCAAATAGAGTGACTTGGACAAAAATACTGAGACACCTGAATCTCAGGTATTTATGGTTCCTCCTGAGGCTGTTACCAAAAAAATTAAGGCAAAAAACTGTAGCATATGTTAGGGTGCGTTTTGAACTAGCAACCCTAATGAACACCTTCAGGATAAAGTGAATCTCTGAAGGCACCCCAGGGCTCCTCACTTTTCACTTCTCCAAAAAATCGCCGATGTTTTTTACGACAGTCTGGCGATATGGATTCCTTTGAGTTTTACGTATAGCGTCAAGAATTTTCTCTTAAAAGGAGAAAATCCTAAAAATATTCTACATATCAAGGATGTGAATGAAGGATGGAAGCAATGAATTCGTTTATTAATAAATGAATAACTGAACACATAAAAACTGTTGTGTGCTTCTAAAATACAGGCGTTTGTTAAAACTATGCTGAAATAAGTAGAACAGTCAAGTAGAACATATCTTAAAAAAATTATATATGTACCTGGAAACACACACTTATACACACACATCTGTATTACCCAAATAAGGTCTAACCAATGTAAACTATTTAATACAATTCTTTCCATTTAATCAATTTTAATTCATTTGTACCAATTTAAATGATTACTCGATTTAATCGATATAATAAAAAAAACTTTTGCATTGATTTGATCTTTTCTATTTATTTTGTATACATTTTATTTTTTATTTAAACAGAGCAATTTCAAGATGTTTATATATATATTAAAAAAAAAAACGTAAACTGCTCACAAATCTTAACAATAGTAATAAACGAAATTGAACCATACCGTGAATTGTGTGTACCATTGCACCCCTAGTGGAAGATATTAAATCTGTGTATCAACTAACACTATGGACTAGGGACGTACCATTCTTTAAAAGGGGACCTATGGCATTTGGCAGACGATCTTATACAGAGCAACTTACATTCATTTCATTCATACAACTGAGAAGATACAGGGTTAAGGGCCTTGCTCAGGGGCCCAGTTTAGTGTGGCCGGGATTTGAACTCACAACCTCCAATGCCTTAACCAGTAAGTTAGCACTTGTATATGGATTTCAACCTCTCAGCTCTCACAAACCTGTTCGTTTGCGTCCTCCATCCAGAGCTTAAGCGTTTTCCGGATGGTGGGATAGTTGTTCCTTGTGGTGGTCTGCGGCTTGAGTAAACCGACCTTCTCCAAGTTGTTGAGGGTAAGAATGTGCTCATATCCATACGTCTGCACGCACAACGATTTGAATACCAAGATCATAAATCTAATACTGCACACTCATAATAAGAGTCATACTGTAGAAAAACGTAGGTTGTACCTGCAGGATCTCTCTCTTGTAGAAATCAAGAACTTTCTGCTTCAGGCCATTATTGCAGACAGACTGCATGCAGAGCAGCCGGAGGATCTTGAGCAGCGGATCCTTCTGTGCTATGCAGTCCTCTATGTAAGTGTTAATCTGGACAGGGAAAATAAATAAATAAATAAATAAAAAAGACGCTGATTACTTGTGTTTCGAGACGCATTAGAGGACTGTTTTGCAAACGTGATAAAATGATGTATAAATTGTATATAGGGTTGTAAAAACTTCAAGACTGGAAATTTTCAACTGGAATTAACGAGAATAAACAGGGAATTTACGACATTACAGGTTGGCCTGTAGCAGGGAACTTAAATGTAGTTGAAAAGGAAAAAATCTCACAGGATAATTTGGTTAAAACCAGATTGAATGCGATTTTGTGTGAGCATTCATCAATCACACTTACTGCAGTGCCACTGAGGCCACGCCCCCAACATGCACCGTGCATCCCCCCATAACACACATCATTTCTTAAATCCTGCATGTTGAAAAATATGTCTACTATTTTTGTTTTAGTTTGACCAAACTCAATTTTTTATTTATGTTTGTACATAATACAGTTTCTATCAATTTTCATAGTGTTTTGTGATTAATTTCCCGAATTTCTTGTAAGTTTCCAACTTAGATTGGAATTTTTTCCAAATTCCCCAAATGACGTTCCCATGGAAATTTCCCGGAAAAGTACCGGACAATATTTCCGCTCCTTTTGCAACCCTACTTGTATACTTGTGTACCTTGTCTGTATCCACGCCGGTCATAAACTCTTGTTCCACCGTCAAGCTGTCAAAAAAGACTTCGGAGGCTGAAATGGGGAACAGATTTGAATGGTTTTAATAAAGCATGCATCATGCATTTATTTATTTATTTATAGTTAAAAATGAATTTCTTTGAAAAGTGTCTCTGTCACTGAACACTTTCAAAGTTCCTTCTTTGATTAAATAAACAACAACAACAACAAAAATAATAGTAAAAAAGTTTGAACACACTGGTGATGTCTTTGATGAGCTCCGCAATAGACGTGTGATTGGCCAGCGAGGTGCGAGCAGCCTGCATGTGGGGCAGCTGGGATACGAACTGTTTGATCTCTCCCACGGTCTTTGCGTTGTGACGCTCCTAAAACAGACAAATCCAGCAGACAATAAAAAGGTGTACACAATAATATAATCAATACTTATAGGGGGAAAAGGTTAAATAAATCAGACACATGCTGTATGTGGAAGGGAATGAGACAAACCTCGAACGCGGCGGAGATGATCTTGGCCTTCTTGCTGAGTGCCGCTCCGACAGCGTTGAAGTTCTTGTCACGGATCTCGGCGTACAGCTCTTCGGCTGAGTTGAGTTGCAGCTTCTTGGGATCGGAGGGCAGATCTTTACCTCCTTCTCCCGCCTTCTTCTGGGCAAACTTTTCTGGCGGAAGCTTCACGTGACCTGTAGAAACAATGCCAGTCTTCTTTATAAGCGCTCACGCATGTTGCGTTTGATCGGTAGTAGGTCACATGACCATGACACCCCAATTCAGGTCAATTCTGACCTGAAAGAAGTTACATTAGTTTATTATTTTTACTGGCCATTTTAGAGAAAGTGAAAAGAATCTTTTTAACTAAGGGGTGATCCCGAATGCACAGACGATTCGACTGGGCAAGATTCTGGACACACCCAGTTTAAATTGATCGAAACTAATCCAGTCCAAATAGGGAAAGGCTGAAAAGATGGGAAAATCCATTGGGAAAACCGTCATGTCATATTTTTCACTTCTAATGGATGAATATTATTTCTATAATATATTTAGACCACGATGTACCATTCGTGATGTCGTAGATCTCATCGATGAGCCCTTCGTACGTGAGCTGTGTCGCTAACGGCGTGAGCAGGTCCACATTCCGGTCCAATAACAAAAGCGTGTCGAACACGGGCAGGATTTGATTCTGACTGCCGGCGAACTCCCTTTTCATTCGCAGCATCATGTTGGCTACGTGCTACAGGGAAAAAGAAAAGAAAATGTGGATCGGATTGTTGGAAACGGCTCCAAACGCATTCAGCAGTCTCCTGAAATGTATTAAAAATGTGATAAACTGTATCACTGATATAAACAGACATCTGAACAGATCTAAAGGGCACACACACTGGGATGAGCGACCCACCCTGGCACATTCTCCTTTGCCAAAGATCTGAGGGATGGTACCATAGAGTGCCTGCAGGGTCATCAAACCTTTAGCAGTGTGATACAGACTCGTCTGGTCATTCTCAAGACAACACTCCTGCAAAAAACAAAAACGAACATGGTCAACGAGATGAACTTCAAATCGATAACGCTGTTATCTAAACTTAAACCTGTTAAAATACCATAATAGTGGAAGTATTTCCTGCATTAAGCGTTTTAGCATTACTGAAGCTTCAGGAGCGCATGTTCGTAGAGATAACGATCTGCCTGAATGCGAACCCTTGCAGTCGCCAACGATCATCAGTGGCGTAAAGCATGTGGATGAACGCAACTGTACTTCGTTACTAGTGAATTCCTAGCTACGTTCTAGCTTTACTGCTTAGCAAAGTGATAATTCAACTTTTTTCCAACTACATATACGATTCAACCGACGTACTGTTTAACGCCACTATATTTCAACTGAGCGTTACAGACTGCACCTTTTTCAACCGGCTTTCGTTAAAGTGGAAAATAGAAATAAAAATAATAGTTCAATTAAACTTTCTTTCAGCTTCTCCCATTAGGGGTCGCCACAGCGGATCATCCACATGTTTGATTTGGCACATGTTTTTACGCTGGATGCCCTTCCTAACGCAACCCTTCCCATTTATCCCGGCTTGGGACCGGCACTAAGAGTGACTGGGGTTGGTTCCCTGACCGAGGATCGAACCTGGGCCGCAGCGGTCGCATCCTAACCACTAGACCACCAGGGGACCTATAAAAATGATAGTTCAATAAAAACAATATTAAAGAATTTAATAAAAGTGACATTTTCTTCTATAAAACTTAAATCCCGCCCCCCTCTGAGACCGAAAGGGTGCATCGAATTGCGCAGTCAGCAGAATATTTGGTTTTACTTGATCGACAATTACCTCAATTCTATTCATCCACTGAACAGTAGGTTTTTCTACTTGACATGGTTATGCTTTACAATGTGTTTTTTTTTTTTACCCGACTTGTTTGATCTTTGTTTCATTCTGGCGTGTTGACGAGGATGTTGTGTTGATGGTTAATGCAGTGTTCATGTGTACAATCTGATTTGTATTTGAGGGAAAAAATAAAAAATCTGCTGTTTTTGGATTTTGCGTTCAACACAAGTCGAATACTCAAATACTGTTCAAATCAGATACTCAAAGACTTTTACTCAAGTCATACTGAAATTGGTGACTTGTATTGGAATCAGTTTTGCAGTAGGGTTTCAATACTTTCACTCGAATATGATCTTCGGGTACACGTTACACCTTTGATGATCACACAAGTAAAACTAAAAAGCGCCAACATCTGCTAAATGTATGGATTTTCTTTTTTATGGGGGATTCTGTCACCCTAAACTACATGATTTACAATTATAACATACAATTATTACCTTATGAAGGTACGAATAAGGAGAGGTGGAAAGTAAATATATTGTACTTAACTACATTTGAAATCATATCGATGCATATTTATACATAAAAATAATGCAAAAAACTACCGCACTTATTACTGATTGATCAGCTGCAGCAGAACAACATCAGCGGTGTGTGGAAGAGGCTCAAAACCATCACTGGTCATAAGGAGCCCAGGTCTCAGGCTGACGGTGACCAGATATGGGTGAATGAATCTATTCTTTAACAGATTTGATCAGCTACCCTCCCCTGCCCCTATCCAGTCCCCCTGCTGCAACCCCCCCTTCTCTGCTTCCACAGTGTTTTTAATGGTATCATAAGTCTGCAACCTAGAAGACAACCTGTGTTGATTTATTTACTAATAGAGCACTTTTGTAAGTCAATCTGGAGAACAGCATTTGCTAAATACCATAAATGTAAATGGGAAGGTAGGAGTTTTTTTGGAAAAACAAGAATGAAACAAATGTAATTCGTTACTGCACTCAAGTACCTTTTCTACGCATCTGTACTTTACTGAAGTATCTCCATTTGGGGAGACTTAAACTTCAATATATTTCAGAGTAAAATAGCTCACTTTTTACTCAACTACATTTTGCTACCTTTTTTATTCCGGCGCGGATAAAAACGTAGCTGGTCCACCAATCAGGGTCGAGCGAGTGTCGTTTTGAACTTGTTTTGATTGGCGCTTGGTGGTACAATGAGTTCAGCGTCAGTTCAACAGCAGAACATTTAAAGAGGAATAAATGATGGTTGAAACTTCTGACTCGAAATCACCCGTGGCCTCGAATGCACTTTCTTTTTAGGTTTTGGGCTCATGATAATTTGAAAAGATTTCAATCAGTGTTTGAGTCATTAATATCATTCTAATTATGAGTCTTTTCATATAAACTGGGTCGATTAAGCAAAACGTCTTGTAATAAAAATGATAATAGGAACATTATAGCCTTAATAAATCATATTACTTTGGATACTCAAGTACATTTATAGCCGAATATTTTTGTACATTTACCCAATTGATAGTTTAAAGGGACACTTACTTTCCTGGAATCATATTTTATGGTACGTCCACCATGGAAGAGCTTGTGAGAGCTTGTGTTTCATAGACTTGTCTATTGTAATTGGCACAGCCAATTGGGCAAACTAGGCCCAGACTCCTCGACTTACCCTGAACGCACTTTCGGACTCCATAGAGAGCAGGTCTCCGTCGTAGGGGATGAGATCCAGGATGTACTCGTCTATATTGGTAAAGGAGTTGAGGACGCCTTGCTCCTTCAGCCGCTGCTCACAGAGCAGACTGCGCCGGGGGACGAACAGGATGTGGAACTCGCGTTGTGGCTGTAGCTTGTCCTCGCTGTATTGCAGGCACACGTGTGTAAAGGAGTTTGCATTGGATCAACGAGCAAGCCATCGAACCAGAAAGAGAAAGACTAACCTCATTACATTCTCCGCGACGATGTCCATCAACTCCAGCTTTGGACGCACGAAGAAGATAATGTTCTTGACATCGGCCGGCGGCACGCGCCCTGCTTTGAGCGTAAACATCTTTTCCACTTCATGTTCCTGGAAAAAAAAAAAAGAAAATCCTGGACCTGGACGACCACCACGATGATGTTTTCTCTCCATAGACTCGCTTGGGTCTGACTCCCCCACACCCCATTAGGAGGACAGAAAACATCAATGTTCATGCCAATGACACTTCATGATCAGAATTACTTCAACCAAGGAGCTGAGGATGAACTGGACCTTTAGCCTTTAAACATCTGAATGTAAGACCCCAGTGCTTGAAACATGAATGCGACCAGAAACAGAGTATCTTCTTGCTAAAAGATATTAGACTGACTAGACTTTCTTGCATGTCCTGAGGTAAAATAAATAAAAATAAAAAATAATAAAAAAAATAATAAATAAATAAATAGAAAAATATTCCATTCACTCACAAACTCCGATAAGCGAAGGTTATGGGTTCGAATCCCAGCTTCAACAAGCTACCAGTAAGGTATCTTTACTTTAACTCAAGTATGATTTGACGATCAGACACATCAAATTAAAGCCCTGGGCCCAGAAGCGTCAAATCTTCAAAGTTTCTGCAAAGAAAAGGCTTAAAGAAAACGGCTAAACATTTGGATTCTCTGCATTATGGAGAGTCTGTTACCCTAAACTACATGATTTACAGCATACAAATCATTATAATTTTATTACATACAATTATTTCCTCATGAAGGTAATATTAAGGAACCAATATGATTCAAAGTCTCTCGCATACCCAATAATAATCAGTTTATGGCCATAAATATAATTATAATGAATGGACATTGAGTCTGCTTTCTCTCAAGGGCCCTTGAGCAAGGCCCTAAATCCTCCATCGCTCAATTGTATGCAGTAACTGAGGTAACCGTAAGTCGCTCTGGATAAGATACGCCAAATATAATCGTTTTCTTACCTTCAATAATGAATACTGAGCAATTAATCCAAATGGTCCAGTCAGGTTCTCGTCCCATACGATAGCCTACAGAGAAAACAGTTTTGCTGTTATTAAGCAAATGAGTATTTTTTTGCTAATATATTTTAATAGCTGATTTGAATTGAAGGAAACTGATCAACTATAATGAAATGATATAAACATACACATTTTCTGCCCCCATATCTTAAGGTTATTCAAAATGCATTTTAAATCGACCGAATCATGCAGTGTATTGGGCACGATTCTAACCTACTTAGACGATTTTTCACGTAATGTATTCGTTAATGTAGGTTGTGTTTGGGTTTTGCCATAATATACTCCATAACGTCAAATCGCAAATCGTTCAACCAAACAAATGATCCGCTGTGGCGACCCCTAATGGGAGAAGCCGAAAGAAGTTTTATTGGTATTAGATTAGTGGTGGTATAAGTAGTAATAGTATTTATTTTAGTGCTAATAGTAGAGATTTAGAGAGGGTATAAGTAGTATTGATTTTAGTGCTAATAGTAGTGATTTAGTAGTGGTATATGTAGTAGTATAGATTTTAGTGCTAATATTAGTAGTGATTTAGTGATGGTATAAGTAGTAGTAGTAGTAGTAGTAGTAGTCATTTTAATTGTAGTTTTGGTATTGGTTTAGTGGTGGTATATGTAGTATTAGTAGTACTGATTTAAGTGTTAATAGTAGTGATTTAGTAGTGGTATAAGTAATAGTATTGATTTTAGTGCTAATATTAGTAGTGGTTGAATGATGGTATAAGTAGTAGTAGTAATAGTATTGATTTTAGTGCTAATAGTAGTGATTTAGTAGTGGTATAAGTAGTAGTATTGATTTTAGTGCTAATATTAGTAGTGATTTAGTAGTGGTATAAGTAGTAGTATTGATTTTAGTGCTAATAGTAGTGATTTAGTAGTGGTATAAGTAGTAGTATTGATTTTAGTGCTAATATTAGTAGTGATTTAGTAGTGGTATAAGTAGTAGTATTGATTTTAGTGCTAATAGTAGTAGTGATTTAGTAGTGGTATAAGTAGTAGTATTGATTTTAGTGCTAATATTAGTAGTGATTTAGTAGTGGTATAAGTAGTAGTATTGATTTTAGTGCTAATAGTAGTAGTGATTTAGTAGTGGTATAAGTAGTAGTATTGATTTTAGTGCTAATAGTAGTAGTGATTTAGTAGTGGTATAAGTAGTAGTATTGATTTTAGTGCTAATATTAGTAGTGATTTAGTAGTGGTATAAGTAGTAGTATTGATTTCAGTCCTAATAGTAGTGATTTAGTGATGGTATAAGTAGTAGTATTGATTTTAGTGCTAATAATAGTAGTGATTTAGTAGTGGTATAAGTAGTAGTATTGATTTTAGTGCTAATAGTAGTAGTGATTTAGTAGTGGTATAAGTAGTAGTATTGATTTTAGTGCTAATAGTAGTAGTGATTTAGTAGTGGTATAAGTAGTAGTATTGATTTCAGTGCTAATAGTAGTGATTTAGTGATGGTATAAGTAGTAGTATTGATTTCAGTGCTAATAGTAGTGATTTAGTGATGGTATAAGTAGTAGTATTGATTTTAGTGCTAATAATAGTAGTGATTTAGTAGTGGTATAAGTAGTAGTATTGATTTTAGTGCTAATAGTAGTAGTGATTTAGTAGTGGTATAAGTAGTAGTATTGATTTTAGTGCTAATAGTAGTAGTGATTTAGTAGTGGTACAAGTAGTAGTATTGATTTTAGTGCTAATAGTAGTGATTTAGTAGTGGTATAAGTAGTAGTATTGATTTTAGTGCTAATATTAGTAGTGATTTAGTAGTGGTATAAGTAGTAGTATTGATTTTAGTGCTAATATTAGTAGTGATTTAGTAGTGGTATAAGTAGTAGTATTGATTTTAGTGCTAAAAGTAGTAGTGATTTAGTAGTGGTACAAGTAGTAGTATTGATTTTAGTGCTAATAATAGTGGTGGTTGAATGATGGTATAAGTAGTAGAATTAGCAGTAATAGCAAAAATAGTAGTGATTGGCGGAACTGGAATAAAAGCCATAGACTCTGCTCTACATTCCCTTTCCTACACTGTTTATTAAATGATGAAAAACACTATATACTGTTAATAAGCCGAATAAACACTCACATTTCTTGAATCTACTACAGGAAGTGAACACTGCCCGGAGAGACACTGACCCACTGATTACACTGATTCTGTACAATATCTACAGACACACACATAATAAAACACAGGGAAAAACGAACCTTGCTTCCTGCACATTTATCCAGAAACTCGCGCAGTTCCTTCCTTGCAGCTTCTCTCAAAATATTGAGATTGACGCGTCCATAAGATAAGTGGGAAGCCATGTTTACACGGTAATCATGTGACACAGCCACGTCACGTGCTTCTGCTTTGACGGCTCGCCTATGCGCACCAAACTGCATTTTGTGACATGTAGGTGGCAGTGTTGCTCTTTGTTTCAATACAGCACCAATCAAAGGTTTAGAGACCTCGTTCATTGTTTTTTCTTCATTTAGATTATTTGTAACATTGTACATTAATACTGAAGACATGACCCGCATGAAATGATGTATTAAACAAAAGGTGTTAATAACCCAGAATTTATTTTATATTTACTATTTTTCAAAGCAGATTTGATGAAAGGTTTGAATCTGGAGGAGTTCCCAGTAGTATTGTGTGATTGTTGGCTGCTTTTCCTTTACTCTCTCTCTCTCTCTCTCTCTCTCTCTCTCTCTCTCTCTCTCTCTCTCTCTCTCTCAGATATATATAAATATATAAATATCTGTCAATAAATTAAAATATTTAATCGCGATTAATCTCATGATTGTCACAAGTTAACTTGTGATTAAACGCACATTTTGATCTGTTCTAAATGTACTTTAAATGAATTCCTTTTACGTTTTTTATACTTTGATCAAATATGGATGCTTTATGCAAATGTAAAATCTTTTTTCACTGCACCACCCACATACATCATCTTTAGCAGAAGCATCGATATTTACTTTATAAGTGACCCTGGGTTTTCTGTGCATCTGTCCTTAACCCCATGTTTATGAATAAGATAGCAATATCCATGAATGTACACTGATGGTACAGGCATCATAGAAACTGGCATATGACAAATCATCAGCAACATATAGCAGAGAGGTTTACATCTTATCTGAGCTAACCTAATTAATCTGATAATGGTGCATGCACTGCTAAAGCTGGCCTAGATTCTAGTCATAAAATACTTGTATGAACCTTGTTTTTCATATAATAAAAAAAATTTATAAATAACTACAATGTGAAATAATGAGAATGTTGTATTTAAAAACAAAAAACGGTACATAAACAGTATAAAAGGTGTACTATTAGGGATGCGCATCTCAGTAACTGACGCCGATGCAATTCACATCTAGATGCATAGTCAAATTTATTGAAATTCATATTTTAAAATGTCCATTTTCTTACGTTTTCTCCACAAGTTACAGTTGCTTTATAAAAAACTTCTGTAAAAAGAAGAATACAGAAAGAACTCTTACTCAACAACAGGGTGCATTTTCACCCACATGTGCAATTTTGCATGCTAGATAACGTTTTTAGGTTACGTATGTAACCCTAGTTCAACAAAGGAACGAGACGCTGCGTCGCAACGCTTTGGGAACCCCCCTGCGTTGTCCGCGCTCTGAACCACGTGTGAAATTTGGCCAATAGGCAAGTTGTGACGTCATCGGTGGGCGACGTCGCAACGACCAGGAGCTACAAAATGGCTGTGCAGTGGTAGCAACACTGGCTTCTGCACAGAGAGAAGGTAAGCGCCGCAGGGAGTGGCTCTGAGGTCAAGATCGTAAAATCTGACAAAGGTCAGCGGAGTGGACCAGCCTGAAGCGTTGCAGATGTTTTGGAGTGAGACTCCAGCGGACCAAGCCGTAGAGGCAGCCACACTCCGGGTGGAGCGGGAGACTCCTAAGACGATAAAATGGCATCCACTACTTACCTGCTGAGAGTCTGCTTGTTGGCAGGAAATCCCTTCCTGTTAGGGCCATAGCAGACAAACAGCTGCTCCGACTTCCTCCATGGACTCGTCCTGTGTAGATAAGTATCCAGTGCGAGCACTGGCAGTTCTGCTTCTCCTGGTCGGGGGCTAGGAACGGGAACGGGCTACAGGTCGGGCGGCAGCTGTAGGCACCTTAGGTACATACACAGGTTTCGTGAAAAGAAGTGTTTCGACTGCCCCACAGGCGGGATAATATAGGCCGGGATACCGGACACGTAAACTTTCAGGGTCGAAGGGTCGAACTCCCAAGAGCAGCGTGATCAGTTGGAAGACGTGAAGATGTTGCCTCGGCCACGCCTGCACCTAATGGGGCTGGGTAAGAGAGAGAACCAAATTGGACAGTGCGAAGTCTCCTGAGTCACAAACAGATCCACCTGGGCTCTGTAAAACCTCCGCCATATCTGCGCCACCACTTCGGGGTGAAGTCTCCATTCCCAAAGCCTCGGCCCATGTCTCGAGAGGGCGTCTGCTCTCCAATTCAACCGTCCCAAGATATGAACAGCTCTCAGTGAGAGGAGTTTCCCCTGGGACCACAGAAGGATCTCCCACGGCAGCTTGTATAAGGGCGAGACCGGAGTCCCCCCTGATGGTTGATATACTAGACCACCGCTGTAATGTCCGTACGGACCAACACATGGCCCGTCAGGTCCGGGAGGAAGTGTTTTAACCCCAAAACACCACCATCATGTCCAGGCAGTTTATGTGCCATGCAAAACGTGGCCCGCTCCACAGACCTTGGGTTGAGCGATCGCTCATGACCGCTCCCCACCCCGTGAAAGAAGCGTCCGTTGTAAGTGTTACGCGATGACAAGGAGTCCCCAAGACGGGGCCCTGGGACAGGAACGTCGGCTCTTTCCACACAATGCAAGGCATTGCAAGGCATTGCATTGCAGGGCTTGCCGCGAGACCTTGATGGTACGGTGTGGATTTCCTCTCTGGGAGAACCCTCTGCCTCAGAGCTACCACTGGAGGGGTCTCATATGGAGAAGGCCAAGTGGAATCACATTGGACGCTGCCACCATGAGATCCAGCAGCCTCTGGAACTGCTTTACCATGAGTGACTGGCCTTTTCTCACTCCTCTGACAGCAGGAGACAACTGTGCCCTCAATCTGGCCCAGGAAGGTGGTTCTCTGCCATGGAAAAAGCACACTTTTCCCAGCGTTCAGTCTTAGCCCCAGCTCCTTTATGCAGGCGAGAACAACATCTCGATGCCAAACCGTCTGAAGCTCTGATCGAGCCAATATCAACCGGTCGTCGATATAATTCAAAATGCAGATGCCCCCCAGCCGTAGTGGGGCCAGTGCAGCATTCACACACTTCGTGAAGGTGCAGGGCGAGAGTGCCAGGCAAAACGGGAGGACCTGGTATTGGTAAACTTCACCCCTGTAAGCAAACCTCAGGAACCTCCTGTGTGCAGGAAGGACGGCTATGTGGAAGTATGCATCTTCAGACGTGACAAACTATCGTGACAAACTAGTCCATGGACTTGATCTGAGACACGACCTCTTTGAGAGTGAGCATCCTGAACCTTAGCCTCATGAGTGAGCGGTTCAAGGAGTGGAGATCTAGGATCGGACGCAAACCCGCCATCCTTCTTCGAAACAACGAAGTACGGGCTGTAGTAGCCTGACTCTTTGACCAAGGGGGGGAACCACCTCGATGGCACCTTTCCTCAGGAAAGCACGCACCTCCTGTTCCAGGACCAGAGCCTGTTCGGGTCCCACTATGGTGGGACACATCCCATTGAACCGAGGAGGAGAGGACCCTAATTGAATCGAGTAGCCCCTCTCTAGAATACGCAGGACCTACTGAGACACCTACAGCAACCTTCACCAGGCTGACAGAAAGTCCCTCAGGGGTTGGCCTCCGACCCACTCAGAGCGGCTTGTGTGGTGCCCTGCAGCCGTAGAAGCCCCCTGGGAGGCTATCTTTTAGGCAAAAACAGACGGGCAGACTGCTGGAGGGAGCCACATCCTGTGGCTAGCAAACCGGCCTCCTGTCTTCGATCGGCTAAAGCAGCGCCCTGCAGCCATCGGGGCGGCAATCCTTGGGGTGGAGGTGGAAGGAAAAGATATGTGCCGCATATGGGGTCTCCCAGAACCTGGACACCTCGGTGTAAAGGTTGGGAAAGAACGGTAGGCCTCGGCGCTGAGGCTGTGACACAGGGCGCAGGAAGCTTTCATCCAGCTTACTGGGTGTGCTCTGCTTCCGCTTCTCGACCGGCCAAGCTAGCTCGAGCTTGGACATAGCTTGCGTCATGACTTTAAGGAGCTCCTCGTAATGCACAGGCTGTCATGTACATCACTTTGCTCGCACCGGGAGAGGAAGCAGCCCCAGGCATGCTCCTCTGAGAGAGCAGGTGCTCGACCTGGCAGGGGAGGTTGGAGAGGACTCATCTGACTCCAGGCCTTCTGCCAGAGCGGCCTGCAAGCCCCACGACCGCCGGCGCCGCTTTGCGGCTACAACGCGAGCAGTCGACTCCCGCGAGAGCCAATTGAGCATGCTTCACTCCCAGGCAAACAATGCACCAATCTTGTGTATCCTTACCCGTAATGAAACAGGAACACGGATGAACATAACGCCGATAATTTTGTTACTTGTACAGACTCAGACACAAAGCACTTCATGAACAAGCAGAAACCAGTGTTGCTATAACCGTGCAGCCATTTTGTAGCTCCTGGTTGTCGCGGCGTCACCTGCCGATGACATCACGACTTGCATTTCGGACAGATTTTACACGTGGTTTAGAGCGCGGACAACGCGGGGGCGTATCCAAAGCGTTGCGACGCAGCTCGAAGTATCCTTATGGAGAATTAAAAATTTTTTCAGTTGCTTTGGAGAGATTCTTAGATCAGAAACAAAATTATCCAAAACTACTTGTTTTACCTCCACATCATGTCATCACTTGTGCACATCAGAAAGCGATTTCTCATTGCTTTGGACGAATTGCAAACACTTTAGTATTTATTTAGCTGATTGTGCACAAGTGTCTGCTGTTTCCTACATTATCAATTGTTGATGTCTTGTTGATTAAAATGTATTATACCGGTTTTTACCCGATTAGTCTTAACCCCCACAACATCTCAGGAACAGTTTAGGTCATTGAATGCAAAATGGCAAAGATGGTCGTCATCATTTGCAAAACTTAAAATTCTATCAAACTTTGTTTTTTGTAAAAGTGTCTCGGATTGATAAATTGTGCAGATGAATCTTGAATGTCACTAATAAAGGCGAGTGTGCAATATCAGATCAACCAATGATCAACTAGTTCTTTAAAACAGGTCAAAGGTGAATCTCGTGAATCTTCTTCTAGCGACAGACCAAAACACAGCATTACAATTTCTGTAAATGGATGAATAAACATGCACTAGTACAGTACAGTAAAAATGTGAATTCTGTCTTGTGCAATCAATAATAAATAATTTATCAAAAGATGTCTGTTGCTGAAATTTATAGATGCAGTACAGAAGAAATTTGGCCTTGTGCAATTTCAAAGTTCCAATCCATAGTTTACCTCAGGAAACACTGAAACCGTGCGCCGTCCTACTGACAACATGATGAAACATTGTGACGATCTTGTTTGTGAACAATGCCAAAAGAACTTCTGATGGCAATAAGATGTTCATTGACACAAACACT
This sequence comes from Silurus aristotelis, assembly GCF_946808225.1. Lineage (NCBI taxonomy): Eukaryota > Metazoa > Chordata > Actinopteri > Siluriformes > Siluridae > Silurus > Silurus aristotelis. The sequence goes on from NC_139596.1 coordinate 4,015,461, forward strand.
TTTGACGCTTTTGAAAGATGAACTAAGGATTTGGAGAAAAGTACAGGCTTTTGCAAGAAATCCATTGTATTGTGCTGTTTGTACAAATTGTATTAAGAAAACAATTTACATTTACTGCATTGCAAAAATTAGGGGTGATTCGAGAAAAGCTCAAAAGCAACTGATAAAAACTGTAAGTTAAAAGACAGACTACTGAAAGAATTACAAAATAACTTCAATCATTATATTGCACATTATTATGTTCACCTTTCTACTTGTTTTGTATCAATAAAAAACAATTTTACTTTTAATTACCTTAAATGTAAGCCTTAGTATGCTGCATTTGAAAATGTATTTGGTGTAGCAGTGATTTGATTGATAGTAAAGATATTTTTCAAAAAAAAATTGTTATAGCATTTTAGCACTCATTATTGGAAGAGTACATTTCTTTTTATATAGGAACCAAAAAAATTTCAGAATTTGTTCCATTTATTTTGACATTGCATTCCAACAACAAAAAAATAACATTATATTTTAGAATCCAGCGTTAATAAATAATTTGTTAATAATTTACTTTAATAACTTAAAATGAGAACAAAAGGGTGAGGAATTCAAGTTTCAGACACATTTGTGGTGGTAGTTGTTCTCCTGAAACCACAAAGCTAAGGTCTCCAGGACATGTAAACCCAGACACTTGATGGCAAAATCCCTGTTCAGTCTTTTTTTTTTGTCCAGCTCTAAGGTAAAGTTACAGCTGTTGAATCTGTTGAATAAGCTGTCGAACTGATTTTTGAGGTTGTTGATTCGTTTCTTGAGGTCTTTACTGGCGTGCACTTTCTCATGCATGATGTTGAGATATTCGCTGAAGGCGCACGTGGCCTGATCGTGGTCGCTCGATATCCCGGTGAGGTTTGCCGGATGGCAGGTGTTGGCGATTTTTTTCTAAAAAATGTTACAAATGTTAATTTTTTTCTCAGATATTCGAGGAGGAAAAAAAACGATAAGATATAAAAAGTTGCTTACATATTGGTCACGCAGGGATGCTGATTCATTACTGAGAACACAAAGTGTGGGGTCGTGGCTCTCATTGTAAATCGAAGCAGTATAGATCTGACTCAAGAACTCAAAGGAGAAAAAGATCAGGACTTGCGTCCACAGATTGGATCCTAGGAGAAGCGATATTGCACTATTATACATGGGCACAATTAATACAATTATTTCCCTGGAACACATTTATGTAGAACTTATTCATGGTTATAGTTTTATAAATTGATAACAAAACCAAACTACTGTAATAACACCCTTTAAAGATTTTCTTAAAGACTTAAAGAGATTGATGTATTGAAACATGTGAACATACTCTTCCTTCTCTATATTTAATTCCCTCTATATATATGATTATGAGAATATAATATTATATATATATATATATATATATATATATATATATATATATATATATATATATATATATATATATATATATATTCTCATAATCACAATTACATAAGAAAGAAATAATAAAAATTGCATTTGATATTCCGGCTCAATAAATATTAATTACAGACTTCATGTAGGACTAGTGACCAGTGTAACATACTGGGCAAAAGAATAGACTAAAATATGGGACTGATTTTTTACATTCGTAATCTTTTTCATTCTAAAATATTGCTTTAGGACAATATTTATTGGTAAAAGAGCTAAACAAGCCCCAAAAATTGCAAAATGTGAAGCTATAGATTTACGGTAACATTGAATTATTGGTCAAAAATTGACGTGAGGAGTTGAATATAGGATTACAAAGCATATATGGCAACAAAAAAAAATAATTTGTATTATGTGCATGTAGAGCAAACAAGAAAGACAAATGAATAAGAAAAATTGCATAGCAGATAAGAATGTAATGTTCCCTGATGTTTTCATTCAAATGTTTTTGAATAGGTACTGCTACTCAAAATAAAGAATAAAAATAAAAAATTACATTTTTTAAAGAAAATGACCCAAAGATTTCCTGTGTGATCGTTTTGTTCACTTTTACTGAAGGTACTGTTTGGGGGGGAAGAAACTAGAAACCAGGAAATTCACGTCGATAATCTTCACACATAAATCCAATCATGATCAAGATTAAATAGTTTGATGACAATTCCAGAAAATATTTTTGTTTCAATCGAGCAGATCTGACACCAATCATAATAAACAACATTAAGTCTACTTTCTGTAAAAAAAAAAATTAAATAAATCTGTTCAAGGATTGAACAATGAAAGAAATCAGATGGACAAATCTGATATTTTTTACTATATCTATTTTCTGACCAATAATTAGCTGTTAAAGCATTCAAGGTTAAATATTTTGCCATTTTGGAGCTTTTTTTATTCCATTGAGTGTATATATAAAACTCTACACACACACACACCCAAGCACACTATAAACTTCTCTATAAAGCTGCATTATCCCTAACACTGAAACATCCACGATACATAAAAAAAACAAACAAAAAAATACTTTACCTGCGACACACATCATAGTGCAGATTTGTCTTTGGTATATGTTGATACCTTGTCCACCAACTGTGCTTTCAGTGTCCTTGTCTGGGTGCGTCTTATATATGTTGCAAACACCCCCCCCCCCAGAATTTAGGGGATGCGCAATAAAGTAAGTAAAGTAAAGTAAGATCAAATCTGATCTGATTTGATGAGTCACAGACTAAACGCTGTCACTGAGAGACATCGTATATACCATAGTAGGAAATAGATTTTGCAGATATACAGTACAGGCCAAAAGTTTATATATATTATATATACAGTACAGACCAAAAGTTTGGACACACCTGCTCATTCAAAGAGTTCTTTTAATTTTTATGACTATGAAAATTGTAGAGTCACACTGAAGGCATCAAAACTATAAATTAACACATGTGGAATTATATACATAAAAAAAAGTGAACTGAAAATATGTCATATTGTAGGTTCTTCAAAGTAGCCACCGTTTGCATAGATTACTGCTTTGCACACTCTTGCATTCTCTTGATACCTACTTTGAAGAACCTACAATATGACATATTTTCAGTTCACTTTTTTTTATGTATATAATTCCACATGTGTTAATTTATAGTTTTGATGCCTTCAGTGTGACTCTACAATTTTCATAGTCATAAAAATTAAGAGAACTCTTTGAATGAGCAGGTGTGTCCAAACTTTTGGTCTGTACTGTATATATAATATATATAAACTTTTGGTCTGTACTGTATAAATAATATATATAAACTTTTGGTCTGTACTGTATATCGATTAAATATTCAAACATTCACTGAACCCAAAAGACTTGTGTGAGTGCTTAGTATGAAGACACTGTACTCTACACAATTAACTGTGAACTGTGTGTTCAACATGGAAAATCTGCCATTTTGCCAGAACATTACTTCTTTCATTGATTAGTACCAGAAATCCAACCTTATCCTAAAATACTGTAACAAAGAACCAGTGGAAGAACCCTCTGTGTGTGTGTGTGTGTGTGTGTGTGTGTGTGTGTGTGTGTGTGTGTGTGTGTTGCCCGGCAACTATACACAACACAATACAAAACACCAACCAAGACAGAGAAAGTCTTTATGAAGAAGAAGGACTAAAGACAGAACCAAAATGAGGTTTTTATGGGTTTACTATTATTATTTCTTTCATCTTTATTAATCCTAGACTTGTTTTGTGTTCAGGAGTCTAATGGCCTGTCACACACTCATGTCAGCCATCAAAAAACTCGTACACAGCCTGTGTTTGGAAAGTTTCCCATGTGGCAGAGGGAGCTGGGTGAGTGGCATGTGGGTGATGAGGTGAATACGGTACTGAATTGGTACCGAAGTTTTTCGGTACAGGGCTCTTGATAATGCAGTCCTTTGTATTAAGCCTTGTACTTTGATTACATTTTTGTTATTATTATTATTATTATTATTATTATTATTATTAATAAACTTGAAAACATTCACAACAATGCCAGTGGTATAATAAAAAGACTAGAGTTAGCGCAGTGTCACTGTGGCTACTCATTTCGTACCGGAAAAACGATTGGTTAATGAAAACGATAAAGAATCTACAGCGTTAGCGTTAGCCGCTAACCAGGAAGTGGCTAGCCAGGAAGTGGCTAGCGGTTAGCGGCTAACGTTAGCGCTATGGAGCATTTCTCTTAAAAAGAGAAAATCCTGACAATTCCACATATCGAGGGAGTAAATAAATGAAGGACGGAAAGAAAAATAAAAAGAAATATTTAATGTGAAAATGTGAAACACACACACACACACACCAGTATTACCAGTGTTTGTCTAACAAATGTAAACAATTTAATTACATTTTCCACTTTATTGAATCAATTTCATTCGTGCCAACTGAATTCATTATGCAAATACATAATCAATATAATAAAAAAAATATTGCATTAATTAGATTTGATCTGTTTTATTTTTTTCTCAAATATTATAAATTATTATTTTATATATTATTTAACCAAGCAGGCATTTTGTTTTCAATTGGTTTAAAAATGTAAGTGTGTGTGTGTGTGTGTGTGTGTGTGTGTGTGTGTGTGTATATATATATATATATATATATATATATATATATATATATATATATATATATATATATATATATATATATATATATATATATGTATATTTGATCCAAGATCACTTATATATATTGGATCATCTTGCATGAAAAAAATTGAAGCCAATAATTATGTAGATAAAGTTCTGAAAACAACCGACACTCCTTGCTTTTACAGCGCAAGCCAACATTACAAGACTCTGAAGACTGGGATGATGACGATGATGATGAAGAAAGGACAGGCGCACAGTTCGAGGAGTTGGATAATCTCTGTGACCTGCTCCGAAGTCCACTATCACCGTGGCATCAGGAGGCATCATGGAGTCCTCAGACCTTAGATTTGAGAGAACTGGCTGTAAAGGCACCAAAAAAAATCAATGCAGACCGCATATATTCATTTTTAACAACCCTGCGCGTCGTGGACAAAGGGGTGAGCCGGGTTTTCATTGTGTTTTCTTTGTGTTTGCAAAGATTCAGGTGACACAAAGTAAATAAGTAACAAAAAACGATGGTATTGTGTGTTGCATATGAAAAAAATAAAAGAAAAAACATTCAAATATATTATTATTGAAGCATAATCAAATAATCACAATCAAATATAAAAATAATGACACTGATCTCAATTGTTTCTAATTATAAGTATAGAATTGTCTGTTCAACACTGCAGGAGCTGCTCCACACCAAATTCAATATAAACGATGGCTGCCGATTCAGTTGTAATGTTCAATTGCGTCAACTTAAAAATATCTTGATTGATTTATATTTTTGCTCATGTTTGAGTGTTTTAACTGCTCCAAAGGCCTGGTCCACTTCCTGTTCTATTTTCTCATTAGCTGCAGTCAAATAAACCTGATAGCTAAAAGGTTTCAATGAGAAACTCATGTTTGCTCTGCTGACATTTGAACATGTTGAAGCTTGCTTCTCACCAGACCTTTTCTAGAGTTTCAGACTTCTAGAGTAGACCAGAACTCCAAGGTCATGGTGTATTACGATTGGACAATGAAACATCACATGTCAATAGGAATGGTTGATGAGTGTGTATTGTGTAAAACTCTGTAAAAGTACTACGCAGTGACCTTTATCCAAAAAATGTATGTGTAGAACAACAGCTGGAATTCTGCTTACTACTCAATATATTCCTTAGCGGCCGAACATGTGCAAGTGTTCCTATCTACCTAATAAATACATTATACTAATTCTTAGAAAAATTCCCATCGTGTGCATCATCCTTAGAGACATACCTAAAATATGAATGTTATTTCTAACTTTTTCGACAGAAACCCGATGCGTGTACTGTAGAGCGTGGAAAGATCTCTGAAGTCTTTCGAGATCCGAATCAAAATTGAACAAAGTGAAAAGAACCGTCAAAAGGGAAATTTCGACGCTTTCCCACGCAGGGTAAATGAGTGAGAAAGCGCTGCTGATCTTTTTCTTTATTGCTACTTGTACTAGTCATTTCTGCAGCGTTTCCCATGGAATTAAATCTGATGCCAAGATAAATTGCGAGCCAATTTTGCAGATTTGCATCAGTGTATCGACAGGTTAAAAAAATACGAATGGTTGATCTTCTAGTGAGAAGCATTGCAGCGTTGCTTTATTTCAAATACGATTTCCAATTGACGCCTGACCTTGAATTTGACCTTGAATTTGTTTATAGTAAAAGCATTCCATTTCTCAATGTGACATTCCTTTTCTCGATTGTATTCTAGGTCTCGATTATTGACGATGGACTGCTGAAGTTCCGAAATCTGGAACAACTCGTATTAACTGTTAACAACATCGCCGAGGTTCCTTCGAAGAACCTTCCCAAGACGCTTAAGGTGAGAAAGCATTGTACAGAGGTCCTTTAAGGGGGCATTTCGATAATGTTTCTTTAATTAGAACGCTGAGGAGGCAGATTCTAAAGAAGACTGGATGTGGTCTTTTGATGCTTCACGTTATTAGTCAGAAGGCTGTGTCGGGTTTTGATCAGGGTAGGAATTTTTTTTCTACCGTGATCACACTGGGCATATCATTCATCTCCTTTGCTACCAGCTGTTTTTGGTTGACTTGCTTGAGATCACGCATTTACAATTATGGCATTCACCAGACGCTCTTATCTAAAGTGACTTACGACTGAGCATTTTCCAAGTCGTTGTCTCAAGTCAGTTTTCACTTAGCATTAATTATATCATTTACAGAGTGACCTCTGGCTGACTTTGGGACTTGTATTAATACTGTTGAGGGTTAAGGGCCTTTCTCAAAAAGGCAGCAGTAGTAGTTTAGTGGTGCTTGGATCTGAGCTCATGACCTTCTGATCCAAGATCCCTAACCACTGAGTTTTAACGTCTGTTTGTATTTCATCTGGGTTTTTTGGGGGGGGATTTGTGCACTATAAATATAGTGAAATATAGTGCATAGATATACAGACAGACAGACAGACAGACAGACAGACAGAAAGAAAGAAAGAAAGAAAGAAAGAAAGAAAGAAAGAAAGAAAGAAAGAAAGAAAGAAAGAAAGAAAGAAAGAAAGAAAGAAAGAAAGGCTTTGGCCAGTGTAAAAATGTGCAGAGGATGTATATATACAGTATATATATATATATATATATATATATATATATATATATATATATATATATATATATATATATATATATATATATTATACTGTATATATACATCCTCTGCACATTTTTGTTCATATATATATATATATATATATATATATATATATATATATATATATATATATATATATATATATGAACAAATGTTGATAGGTTATATAAGTGCATGATGTGTGTAAGGCGCAATATGTGTAGAGAATGTGGGACATGTAGACTTGTAGACATATAAACATACTGTATAGATTTGGGGTATATGCCAGTGTGTTTTCCCCATTTCTTAATCTGCTATTTTACATCATGATTACTAATCAAGTCTGAGCCATGTGGCAGGTACTCCAGTAACTTTCAGAAATTACTCCTTTATAATTTGCATCTCATCTCCAAATACAGCCCCAGATGAGATATCAATTTAAATAATGACCTTTATAAAGGGTTATCAAACACCTCCAGTGACAATACATGAATGAGAATCTTATCTTTGTGCTTTCACCAAATGATGTCAGTGATATTTATGATATTATGGTTTGATCCATTTTAAGGTTCTTGAACTGTACGGCAATCAGATTTCCAATCTCGAGAGTCTGAACAGAGAACTTCCTCCCCAGCTCCTGCATTTAGGTCTCGGTAACAACAGGCTTGGCTCTCCTGAAGACCTCCAGTATTTTACTGTCAGTCGTTGGTAAGGGTTTGACCACATAACAGATCAATTCTTTATAAAATATTTAGCCAAAAAGTGCACACAAAAAGCATTTACCTTGAACTGTCACACAGTACCATCACACATTACTGCTATACTTTTCAAAATAGTTTCCATACGACGGCGTTTTAGTGTCACGTTTAAATTATGTGAATATCGAAGATTACAAGATTAAAGTCGTAATATTTTAAGAAAAAATTCACTCCTTCAGGGTCGATTTCTTCAATCCTCATCCTCAAAGTTTATTGGGAAACTTTGATTTTCTCACGGGCACACGGGTTTAACCACGGATATGCTTGAAATTGACCACTGGTCGCCATTTCAGACTGCACAAAAAGGCAATTTAATCAATGTCTGTCTGATTTTTTCTTCTGAATATATTTCATTTCCTACAAAACCGCTGCAGTGTCCATTTACTAATTATAACTGCTGGCAGAATCCTAACCTAAAGCAGGATTGAACCAAATCCTCATATACAATTCAGATAAAACATCTAAATGTTTCTCGCAATTTTGTGATTTTTTGTGAACTTTATCTCGTATTGCTACGACTCAATTCTCTAAATATTCCACCTTTATTCTCGTCATTTCGACTTTAGTCTCACATTGCTACGACTTCAATCTCGTAATCTTCGATTTTTCAATTTTTTCATGTGGCACTGAAATGCCATTGTATAATTACAACCCACACACAAAAAATTCATAAAATCTCAGAAACAAAATAGAATTCTGGCAGACAAAGTCAGTTAAAGCAAATGTATACACATTAAATTGAATAGCTAAAAGATTATATTTCAGGAAGACACCCAGTTTATGCCCAGGTCACCAAGTTTAGAGGGTTTACTGGGATTCAAGCTAAATCATTAGGTTTCATGCTAACAGCATTAAATACTCGAAGGCTATAAAAAAGAAGTGACTCTGAGGATCAAGACCTTTTTAAAACACTAAGCACAGTTTGACTTGTCACCCAGAAGTCTGGTTTCTCACAAGGTTTCTTCCTCATGTCACCTCAAGGAGTTTTCCTTTGCCACTATTGCTCCTGGTTTGCTCATTAGCGATCTACATTCTATATCTAAATAGGTAAAATTGTTCGGCGGTAACGTTCATTGGAATAAGTGAATTGGAAATGTAGATATTCCTTCTACATATAATCCGATTTTCACTAAAATCTGGCTGGCAGTTGAGCCACATTTAGTCTTGTGTGAATGATTTCTTTTGCTCACCTTCCTGGTTTGTTCAAGGCTAAGTTGAGGAACCTTGTTTTCTCTGTCCTGGCCCCGTTTACAGGCCCCAGCTGATGTCTCTTGATCTGAGTTGGGCTGGATATACAGAACAATATGCTCTTGTGGACGCACTTTCTACGTTGCCTCGCTTACGGAGTTTAGTTCTCGAAGGCAACCCTCTAACTTTAACCACCTTATACCCTGGATTTACACTGGACAGCTTAGATCGCTTGCTCTACCTTGATGAAACTCGAATATCCCCAGATGATCGACGCCGCTACAGGGGCCTTGCGAAACTCAGAGGTAATTTAATTGTATTTTTAATTTAAGAAGCTATTCTACATTTAGTCCCCTTTTTACTGTTAGAGTAACCACCACTCTTCTGGAAAGAGGTTCTACATTTTGGAGTGTGTTTATGGAGATTTGTGTCTATTCAGCTAAAAGGGTTGTTAGTAAAGTCAGGTACTGATTTAGGAAAAATGAGGTTTGGGTCTCCTATACAATTGCGTGCCTCCAAATTTGTCCCAACAAGTCAAGCATGAGAGAGAACCACATATGGCTGAAACAAAAATCAGATGTTCCAGTGCTTTTGTCCCTACAATGTTTATTAATAGTAAATATATATTAAAGTGGTTTAGCGAATGTTCAAATGATTAAATATTCAAAAATAGCAAATATTTGATTTGATCTGATTTGATTTGTGATTCACATCCCATTTATTTGTGCATTTTTTTTGTTTCTCAAACCGATTTATATCATTTGTTTCTAGAAAGTGCAACTTCTGTGAAGAACATAACAAACGTATAAAGGCTTGAAAAACAATGTTCCGGCATTATAAATTCAATTTCATGAAAATAGATCCTGGCCTTACACAACCTTAATATTACATCAACGTTGCAATTACAATTTTTCATTTTACAATTTACTTTTTATTTCTTAATCCGATTTTCACTGTTTGGCCCTTGAGCAAAGCCCTTAACCCTCATTTGCACAGCATTGTAACTGAGATAACTATAAGTCGCTCTGGATGAGGACGTCTGCCAAATGCCGTAAATGTAAATTTACTTTAATGCTAAAAAATGCTGTTTGTGCATTTGCAAGTCATTATGAATAATCAGTAGTAATGAGGTTAATGGGGGAAGTGGCAGCTCAATGCCACCCAGTGCTCATCCCAGCACCAAGGTGCCACTGTATGGCTCTTGAGCAATGCCCTTAACCTTAACTCTGTCTTCCAGGGACGTTGTATCATGTCTGACAATGTGCTCTGACCCTGAACAAGCAGAGATATCTGAGCTCCCACCTCCAGCCATGTTTTTCTCTGTAACATCATTGTTATCTGGATTATCTTCAGCTTCTCTGTTGTCCTCTAACCTTCCAAATACATGCTGGTAAATGAATTTGCCACACCGAATCGCTCCTACATGTGTGTGGGCATAGTGCTCTATGGCATCCCATTCAGAGTGTATTGAGTAAGCTCTGGATATTCTGCCATTGTGACGATGATGATGATGATACTTTTTTTGTTCAATTACATTTTTGAATTTAATTTCAAGCATCAGTCTCTGAGGAAGCAGAGGTGATCGTGTGTGTAAAGAAGATAAAGGGAGTCCCTAACTCTTTGCTGTTGAACGACGCTGAAGCCGAGTTCCCACTGGTCAACTACAGCTATTCCGTCTCCTATGAATTCCTTGACGAAAGTCAGTCCCAGAAAAGTGTAAGTAAAATGTCCTTTACAAGTTTATAACTGAAGCCTTTTCTATATAAACCTTTAAAAATTGAGTTACATATACGTAGGTGGGGGGAGGGGGTCAAAACAGATGAATGTCTGTGTTATAGGTGTCGTAATGACCTAAAAGAGGATCAAGCATCAAGCACCATTTTAATGACAACTCAGTGCCCTCCATTAATATTGGCACCCTTGGTAAAAACACTATATGGATAAGAGGATTTGAACACGTGACTGCACAACTGTAAAGGATGTGGATGAATGAGCACAAATCTCCAGAAGCACACATTGAAAAATCTAGTGGAACTTCTTCCCAGAAGTGGGTTATACATATAATAGGAAATGTAGACTGAATGTGGAATGGGATGTTTCTAAAAAAGAAGCACAGGCAAATCTTATGGTCAGGTGTCCACAAACTATTATGTAATGATCGAAAGTGTACTTTACTTATGTAATGTAATGAGTAAAAAAAAAAGTAATAAATAAGAAATCTTTTTTTACCACAGCCTCAATATTAGTGAATGGCACTTTATGACTTGGTGAAAGTCATGGACAAAAAATAAATAAATTATAATTAAAATTAATTATATATATATAATGTGTTATTTAGGGCCAGTAGAGTTAAAATACACAAATACTGTACAGCATGACACAATGAGTTATATGCCGTTTTCAATGAGAATAAACCGTTTACATCTCACGTTAGAAAGGAGTGGTTTGCTTATGATAGAGTTATGACTTATCTTAAAGGAAGCCATAAATCTCTGAGATAAAAGCTTGGTCACACTGCTGCCCTTTGAAACTTTTTTGCTGTGGAGGAGACTCATGATCAAAAAGGAAATTGTGGTAAAATAGCCTACGTTCCTACAGCCATTATCATTTTATGACCTCAACTGAATTTCCCAGGGCCTCATTGAAGAAATGTCAGCGTCTTACATCCAATAATGAAACGAAACAGTCTAGCCAGGTTGTACTTGTATAAGCTGTTGAATAATAATAAGCCATATGGGTAAATGAACAAACACTTGAGTTTAAAGGAGTCTACAGGCACGATTGAAAAAGTGTTTCTCAGAGGCAATCTGGAGAAAGGCTGTACATCCAATATTCAGCTGTCAGTGATGATTACAGTTTTTCTCAGCTGGAGCGTTTGTCAGATCAGAAACGAAATTTTAAGGCTACTTGTTCAACGTCCACATCATTTAGTCTCTTTTGCACATCATCAAAACATTTCTTGTTGCTTCGATCGAATTGTGAATGCCTTATGGACATTCATTGAATCGATTGTGTACAAGTGCCAGCTGTTTCCTACATTATAAGTTGTTTATGTTCATTTTGATCAAAATATATTATACTGGTTTCACCTGAATCGTTTTAACCCTCAAAACATCTCAGCATCAGTTCATTGTATACGTCATTGAATTCAAAATGGTTAAACCAGTTGTCAGAATCTGTCATCTAAAACTTTTTTTGGTTTCTTGAATTGATGAATTGTGCAGATAAATCTATAATTGTATGGGGGGCTCGGGAAAATCCTTAACGTGGCAACAACAAGTAAAGTCAAACTAACGAAGGCAAATGAACGGCATCAGATCAACCAATGATCAACTATTTCTCTAAAAAAACAGGTCAAAGGTGAATCTTGTGAACCTTCAATTGTAAACAGAGCAAAACAGAATTACAATTTTTGAAAATGGAAAAACAACCAACTAACCAACGAACATTATTATAGTACATTAAAAGCGTAAATCCTTTTCGGTCTCTTGCAATCAATATACATTCAATATACAAATATGAAATCAAATGCTGAAATTCATAGAAATTGAAATTCAACTTGGTGCATTTTCAATCATCATAATCCAAACCATAGTTTATATCAAGAAATCTTAAAACTGTGTGTCACATACTGATAACATGACTTAACATTTTGATGATCTTGTTTGTGAACAATGACAAAATGACTTAAATTCTAATTAACACAAATACTTACTTTTAAGAGATTAAGAGAGAAAAGTACAGGCTTTTGCAAGAAATCCAATGTGTTGTGCTGTTTGTACACATTGTTTTGAGAAATGCACTTACTGGATTGCAAATATTAAAGATGATTCGAGAAACGCTCCAAAGGAACTGAGAAAAACTGTAATAGTAAATCAGATTGTACACCACAGCACTGCATTAACCAAAGATCAATACAGAAAAAAAAAATCTTTAATTAACAAATCAAATTACAGTATCATATTGTAAAGTAGAGGAACAAATAGTATTTAATGGACTAATTAGGTGAATAAATAAATAAAACTCAGTTAATAAAAACATAGTGGAGTAAAAAGTAAATCTGTTGAATCCTAAATGAAGTTGAGCAGATAAAGTGGCTTAAATCTTGGATACTCAGTAAATCTAGGACGTAACCAAAAAAATAACTTAAGTACAGTTACAAAGTACATTTACTCAAATATCAGCACTTTTCAACACTGTATACAGTACAATTTATATCCATATAGGTCTTTGAATATAAATAACCAGAATGGATTGTGTATTTAGAGAGCGAAATACTGCTTTTAAGTATTTCGAATGACATTTTGCTGCCATATCCGCTTAACATCGAATTTTCACCACAGGTATATGCTGAGGATCAAACGTCGGAAAATATCCCACAGAGATTAACACCGATTCCATGTACGTCGTCGGAGCACCAGGATCACGGTAAACCACTTCTTAAGTCTTTGTGAAGCTTATGAATAAAGGTATCGCAAACACTATCATTATAAAATCAACAGTATATTGAGTTTATTTGTATTATAGAACTGGGTCTGAATTTTAGAATCTTACAGGACTGTTTGTAACTGTTTGGAGAATAACACACTGACTTTAGTAAATATAGAAGGTTATATTTGTTTATTATCTCACAAATGCTGACACGTGAAGAGAAGCGACTATGTCGAATACACTTAAATGGTAAATGTATCGGGATACCAGACTTTTACAAAAGCAGACGAAATATGTAATGGGATGTACAAAAACAAGAAGCACATACCATCTGGTGTCCACAAACCTTTGCTCTTATAGTGTATGTAATCAATATCATTTTACTTGTGGGCTTTGTTTTGCAAGTATCTCCCAACTGATCAACATAAAAGTACAGATTTTTATCTTAAGCTCTGGTCTCTCACACACACACACACACACACACACACACACACACACACACACACACACACACACATACACACACACACATGTCTCAATTGACTTTAGTTCTCAATTTCACTGTCTTTCTCTGTAAGCCTTCAGCGTTCCTGTAGCTATGAACTGGACAACGACTCAAGCTTGGGCTGAAGAAATTGAGTTTAATCACTCCAGCACCCACCGCATCCGAGACCTGGCAGCTCTCAGGAATTTTTTTCTCAGAGGCCTTTGGATCACAGTGGAAGAGCAAAAGGTTTGACTTTAGAAAAATATAAGAAGAATAAGAATAATAGCAAGAAAAGGAATACGAATAATAATAAGAATACATGCGCTACTAAAAAAGTGTAATACTTTATTTAAGGGCCTTCATGAGACATTAATAAGCACTGCATAGATCTTTTTAACAAAGAAATGAAGGCTTAATGACAAGTTTAAGAAACTTGATATAACTTTGATATAACAGAAGGTTCATCTATGAATCACAGGAATTCAATTCCAACTTCAATTCCCATCAAACACCACAGCCTCTAAATCACACACACACACACACACACACACACACACACACACACACACACACACACACACACACACACACACACACAGTGCTCTACAGTCACCCAGCTATTGATTTAACACACCTGTATGAAATTAATTACACACTCACATGCACACCACAATTTAAAGAGCATTTAATTCATACACTGACCACGGTTCTTGTTGCTCGATACGAAAACCTTACTGTTCTGACTGAATATTAGTTGAACAAAGCTGAACAGATCAGTGGCATAACATATACACTGGCTGTACTTCAATACAGTCTCATAGCAACCGCATGTTGAGGCCCAAAAGATATGTCTGACTGCAGACCTGCAAAAAAAAAAAAACCTGCTTTAGGTTGGAAACAGGAAGTTATTGGGTGAGGGACTTTGCTAGAGAGCAGAAACCCCAGGCAACCATCATCCATAGCTCAAGAAAGGCCTGATGTTAGGTTAGGTGGAGGCCAACAAGGGTCTTGAAAAATTTTACCCAGTGAAATGGAATCCATAGTGTTGAATATTTCTTGTTTTCCCGGGTTTTGGCACCACTGTTAAATTCAGTTCAATTCTTTTTTATTTGTATAGCGCTTTTAACAATGAACATTGTCTCAAAGCAGCTTTACACAGATAATGTGGTGATTAAAAATTTATTTGTTCTTTATAAGTAAGTTTGTCCCTGATGAGTGAGCCGGTGGCGACTGTGGTGAAGGAAAAACTCCCAGAGATGACATAAGGAAGAAACCTTGAGAGGAACCAGACTCAAGAGGGAACCTATCCTCATCTGGGTTGCACCCAATGTCCATTTATTGCAGATATATGATGTTGCAGGGTGCAGTGATGGTTGAATATCATGAACGGTTCTGAAAAGAGGAACTAGACTACTTTTTACTTTTATTTTTTAGTGTAATCATTGATCACACACACGTTTGCTTGAGCCATACCTCTATTTTCCCAATTTTTATTATTATAATAATAATAATACATTTTATATTTATTTTAATATTAAGAAATCCAATATGATAAATTGCAGTTTATTATGATCGACCCTTTTAATGATATATATCTTTATAGGTTTTGTCGTGGCCTGCATCTCGTCCTGGAAGCAGTGGAACCAAAGAATCTGCAAACAAAAAAGAAAAAAAGGTACAGTACCGTTGAAAATTCCGTCTTGTAAATGTCCTTGCAAGTGTATCTGCGACCAAATAAGTTTCTTTTCCTCTGTTAGCCGTTGTGGAATGAAAAAAAAAACCCAGCTATTAAATCCACACCAATATATTTAAGCTAGTGCAGTTTGCTACAGATGCGGGTTGCGAGCACTGACTAGTACGCTATTTGACCGTCCAATTAAGAGACATGAAAATGGCAACATTACTGGACGCCTTCTAGATGGCTCCGATGTATCGCCAACGAGTTTTTATAGCAACAGCAAAATCTCAAACGTAAAAAGACACTCCTTGTAGCAGTGCATCCAAGAGAAAAACTATGAAATGAGGAGAATAGACTATTGAATTATACATATACATGGACAAAAATATATTAAAGTTTAGACCAACAGAGAAGGTCTTGCTGGACCTGACGGCCCACCACTGTTCTCACAAAAAGCTACTTTGGATCTTTTTTTTCTTAGGCCTCATCGGCAGGAACAAAATCAAAAGTTAAGAAGAAAAAAAAGGAATCCGAGCTCGAGCTGATACATGAACAACCTATCAAGCAAACCCTTGGTTCAATACATGTAAAGCTGAAAGACCTACTGGAAGGAAAGAGTCAAAGTGAAGAGCAGTATGACATAGCAGTGAAGCACTCCATCAGACCAGAGGTTTCCAAAGTTAAGGTCGGTCATTAAGTCTATAACTATTTGAAATATAAAACTTTATGTCTGCTTCACGTTGTTTTGCCGGTTTTCTTCAGAACCGTTCAAGTTTTCTTGTTTTCTTTTACAATTAACAGTAGCAGCTGTCACCTGACTTGTGCGTAGTCTATAAAAAGTTCCTTTCATGGAAACCTGAAACAAAAAAAAATCAAATCGAGATCCTCCTGACATTTATCCTGAAATGTATACCCTGTATAAGGATTGACTTTGACTAAACAAATATATAAATACACAGATGTTCCACTTTATTTTCATTGAAGAATCCACACTTAGCATAAATACAGTCTTTCACACACACACTGTTTGTCGCTGTTGTATGCAAACCGATTTCCATAAATGAAAACATATTGTCTAACCAAACTGCTTTTCCGTTTATTACCATGCTGTCTTCCAAAAGCAGAAAAGTAAGAAGTCGAACCGAGAAAATAAAGAAGAAAACCCAACTTCTAAAAAAGGTAATGAATATATGATCATAAAATGTATTTCAGGTTCTAGTACAGTAAAATTCGTCCAACAGAATCCTAAAGTACATTTAAAAAACAAAATGCAATGTCATTTTGAATAATCCAGTTTGAGCCCCAGTGCACGCAGATTTGTTTCCTGTGAAGATTTCTTGACCTAAATACGAGGGAAAACCCCCTTCTGATGTATTCTGAAGACTTGAAGAAATTATATGAGCAGTACTTTTTGCACCGAACAGCCATAACATTCATACCACCTGCCTAATAATGTGTAGGTCCACCAGCAAAATCGCTTTGTCTCCTTGTTGCCTGGCCTCCACAATACCTCTGAAGATCAGACTTGTTTGTTCAGCAAATCCAACAGACGTTCAATCGGATTGAGATGTTGAGAATTTGGAACATCTCAAGAACTCCTCAACTATTTTTTCTGGGTGCCAGGAAGTCGTCAAGTCAAGTTCATTTTTATAGCGCTTTTCACAACATACATTGTCTCAAAGCAGATTTACAGAAATCAACAGTTAAGGTGAATGGTGTGTATTTATCCCTAATAAGCAAGCCGTGGCGACTGTGGCAAGGAAAAACTCCCTTAAATGTTATGAGGAAGAAACCTTGAGAGGAACCAGACTCAAAAGGTGAACCTATCCTCATTTGGGTGACATCAAGAGTTTAAACATAAGAAATACATTCAAAATAACACACAAAGCAGATTAAGCACTATCTAGTGCTAAAGAAGTTATTAGCATTAGGGAATAGAATCACCATGAAGGCATGTACTTGGTCTGCAGCAATGCTTAGGTAGGTGCTACGTGTCAAAGTAACACCCATCGCCTCATTGTCCTGTTCTGATGCTCACATGCCCTTTGTAGATGTACCCAGATGAGGATGGGAGTCTGGTTCCTCTCCAATGGCTCACTCATCAAGGACAAACAATTATGAGGAACTACCGTATAGGCAAAAAACTTTCACATTCTTTTATATTACCTTAAAAACACTTTATTTGTGTACAGCTGCTTTAAGACTATGTCTATTGTAAAAAGTGAGTGAATAACACTTACCATCTCTTTATTGTGGGATGTTCCTGGTCTGCAGTGGTCAGTATCTATCAAAAGTGCTCCAAGAAGGAACAGTGGTGAACCGGCGACAGGGTCCTGGGCGGGTAATGGGCGGGTCATGGGCGATCCAAAAGACGATCAACTGTAGCTCAAACTGCTGAAGTTCATGCTGGTAATGATCGAAGGGTCACAACTGTTTTAGCAGCTAAAGGGGGACCAACACAATATTAGGCAGGTGGTCATAATGTTCTGCCTGATCATTGTACATGACAGAGTAGTGAAACTTACAATTAAAATATCTCATCTCATTTTAACTGGATTATGTGTCTTTAAATAGGAAAAGTCAGCAAAGAGATGGCGACTGACGCCTCGGCAGATGAACGCAAGACGGAGACTAAGACTCTGACTGTGGAATTCAACCTCCGGTTGAACAAATGGACCTCTGATTCACAAGCATTTGATCCAAACTCAACCAAATAACCTCTGTCCTGATAACATTGTTATGCTCAAATCAAATCAAATTCAATTTGATTTGTCACTTTCGCATTCATACAGAGTACGACATGTAGTGAAATGCCTATTTTACAAGTGAAGAATTTACATGTAAATAGAAATAGAATTTTAAAAATAAATACAGTAAAAAGTATGAAGTATAAAAATATAAACTATGAAGTATAAAATATATTTATAAAAAATATTTATATACTATACTATATTATATACATACTAAATAAGACTCATACCAAATGAAGCAAATTTTTGTAGAGCTCATTTTGGGAGCCGGTATATTTTTATAATTGTATATAGTGAACTTGTTTTTTAAATTTTTTTCAAGAAAATCATTTCCAAACAGAGCAACCGTACATTCATTTTCCAGTGTTCCCAGGACTCAGGATAGGTATTAAAGATGAATGAATGAATTGTTGTCAAACGTTCATTATCCTTATGTACCAGATGTAGAATCAACAATGTGTTAAGCGGTTTTTTTTTCTCTCATATAAAAACTGTTAAGGAAAAGCTTAACGTGGCTTAATGTAATAAGACTGTTTCTAAAAGACTAAACTCAACATAACTGCTTTTCTGTACATATTAGGCTTTATTATCATCAATGTGTTCAGTGAGTTTAGTCTTTTAAAAACTGTCTTATCCCATTAAGCCACTTTTTTTTTACATTCGGCTTTTTAGAACGTCCCGTTCCATGCTCCTTTTGTTCATTTATGTTGTTTGATGTAGGACTTTGGTTCTGTTTTGTTTCACTGTGTACTGCACTGTATATGAATGACAATAAACCTTCATGACTTGACTACAAGAAAACCTGGATATCCTGAAGAAAAACACTGTTTATACTTTTGCATTTTCTTTCCTGTAGAACTGTAGAATCCGAGGGCATTTTGTGAAGTTATCATCGATACTTCTGCTAGAAATGATGTATGCATGCGGTGCAGCTGTGGCTACAGTGAAAGGAAACTTCTTGAATTGTGATCATTTGGGTTTCTTGCTCAAGTAACATTTATTTTCTCTGCATAAGATTCCTGTCTATGATGCTCTGTAATACTGCGTTTGTGTAGAACATTGATAGTTTCTATAGCCGTAGCGTCATAATGATAGTATTAAGAGGTGGACAGTAGTGATGAGTCGCTCATAGACGATTCGTTTATTTTAAACGACTCTTAAATGTGACTCGGAAGAACGAATCGTCTCAAAGGGGGACGCGCATGAGCAAAGCTCGTGTGTTAAAGGATTTAAATAGACGATATTACGGTGATTAAAGGAAAGAAATGAACGAAATGAAAAAAGATTAATTTATTTTAATGAACGAGATTCAAAGAACCGAATCACTAAAACGATCCGATCTTCCCATCACTACTGGACACCACTGAAGGTCAAAGTGTGAAATGCGTGGCCTGCAATAATAATAATAATAATAATAATAATAATAAAAATAATAATAATAAACTGTCAAGCCCACGTGTGTATGTATTGTCTTTCCCATGCAAAGGAAGTGAAAGGAAGCACTTCCGGTTTAGGGTGAATTGTGTTGGTTTCAGCCCCCTGTTGTTCGTGCAGTGGGTCGGAAGGACGGAACAGCAACCAATAAAAGCACATTTATTCCTTCTCTGAGGGGCGGTAAGTGCGTGTGAACGTAACTATTGTCTGATTTTGAGTGAAATGTTGTCTAAAAAGTCTTAGTTAATGGTTAATTGTCCTCGGCAGAGCCGAATTCATATATCCGGGTCCTGCTTTATTGGGGGCGGGTAGGCCGCGCGAGCTCCGTGAGAAATATATAAATATATATAATATCTATACTGATATATACATATAAACAATACATGTATTTGATTCGAATTGGATTTTAATCCGTTTTATTTTCCGTTGCTATTTGTGGCGGCAAAAAATATAGCGCTATATGACCAGCCTGGCTAATGCTAGCCTTGCTAACACGCAACCGCTGCGCTGGGGGCCGAGCCTTAGTGACGTCATACGAGGAAGCACCAGTGTCCCAAAAAACAACATGGCGTAAATTCTTTGTATATCCCAGATTGTTATCTGAGATAAGCGGCCTGAGATAAGCGGGTTAAGGGCCTCGATCAAGGGCCCAACATGTGGCTAGAGCCCATGACCTTAAATGGCTCTTTCACAAACAGGCCTTTTTAGTGCAAAAATTACACAAAGATGAAAAAAACAGATGTTCTTTTTCTGTTCTGTCTCCAGGAAGTTACAGCTCTACCTCTGCCATGTTAATCTGTATTTTATAGGGCCTCCGTAGTGTCGTGATGCTTTGTATTCACGTAGAAGCAGTGGCAATCAAATATCGGTCACGTTCTCAATAATAAAAGTATTGCTCATCTGCTAATAAAGATATGTGAATAGTTTTTGCATTGTGAGATATATATTATATATAATTACACACACACTATATTAATCATCCTTTGATTTGGAAATCCATATCGAGTTCAGATGATGTGAATGAAGTTTGGTGACTCTGGAGATTTGACCTCACCACTTCTGCGGTTTCTATCTCGATTTACACTCGGTAGACCCATGTATCCAGAGTGACCTACAAATAAGCAGTTAAGTAATGAGTGCCTTGCTCACAGGCCCAGCAGGTGCAGTTTGGTGGTGCTGGGATTCGATCTTCTGATCAATCAGACCGTACGAGCAACCACCTCCCTGCCTTTATCTCCACACGTCGTTTTTGCTGAAGAAATCAGATAAGTGTGACGCTTGACTCGTCAGGACAGAGGCAAAATATGACGTCAATCTCCGTTTGATTTCTGTTGATATCTTTATATCTACGATTATGGAATAAATACGATTACATTCTGAGGTTTCTTTCATCTTTTTTTTTTTAATCCCTTTGATCGTAGTTTGGGAAAGTTTCCTACCGCATTACCCCAATGCTAAAATGAGAAAGTATGTTTGTAATTTGATGCATAATGAGCAAGTCAGTGGCGACTGTGTGAAAGGGAAAAACACTCTCTGAGATGGCATGTGGAAGAAACCTTAAGACAGTTCCATCATTGTTGAGGTGATCGGAGATTAAATGCATCCTGTTGTCCTGAGCTTTTGTAGCAGACTGTTGAGTCCAAATCCATCCTCGAAGCTCTCGGGTTGCTCTGTAATCTGTAGACAATCTGTAACGAATGGACATTAAATGGAATGGAAATGGCAACCATGAAGACATGGTTTGTGAAGGTTGGGGTAGAAGGTTTCTCACTGAACAGCTTAGGGTGAATTGCCCCTTCTCAATATTATTCTTACAGCTGAAGAATCACAAACTCCCCCACAGCCACACTGAATTAAGTGGAGATTATTATTATAGCTGGAAAGCTGTTTCTTATGGAGGATTATTATTCTCCTCATGTTAGTAAACCACAGCGCCATCACTCATGGAACGTCTCATCTCGTCTGCATGTGGGTTTGCAATCTTCCGGAGAGAAAAGGAACAACTTCTTTTGATTAAACGAAAGGCACCTTGTGGTTGACATGACTACGGAAATCCCCCATATTAATTACCAACAAATTAATCTCAAATTTGATAAGAGAGTGAATGCGAGTGGGAGCTTTTTTTCTTTTCCGCCTGCCGTCCAAAATGCTGTGCTGAGCGGGAAATGGCTTTCCGTTCGCCAATTCGAGCGAGATAAGCAGAGCGGAGCGTTTCCTACCAAGTGGAAAGAGTCGTGATTGAATGTGGACGTTTTTGTTTTGCAAACAAATGTTGTGGGACAGGGTCGTGGAATATGATTGGTCAGAAGGATGTTTCCGTGACAGCAGCTCTGGTGGTGGTAATATTTGGATGGAACTGTAATGTACAAGTTGGTTGTGAAGGTTTTTATGTCTCCTGTCCAAAAAAATAAATAAATCAACATTCCACCAATAACACTTGGAGATGAAAACGTTATCCTCTTTTCGAGAGAGTATCTGTTGTTGTTCTAGATTTAGTGTAGGATAACTTTGGTGGAAAAAAGTTTCCCTGAACTATAATAGAATTGAGACAGAATTACTGAACATTGTCTTTCCAAAGGTCTGAGTAAGATCACACAGGTTTTTTTCTCCAGATCCTAAATACAGGAAATGTGAGGCTAGAGAGGGTTTCACCAGTAGTGAGGAAGGAGACCCCCAGTAGCAGCCCCTTCACATAACCAGTGGCTGTGGCAAATTTTATAGTGAAAGTTTTATTGCCCTTCACTATGGTGAAGCCTGTCTGCCTGCCTCTGGATGGTGTTCTCGATTAGAGGTCACACTGTGCTGGGGATGGTTTCTAATTAATGGCCTGGAGATCCATGAAATTACAGAGTAAGTGTTGAGGATTTGGACTGTAGTTAATGAGTCTACTACACTGACTCAGGACTACAGTTTGCAGTCTGCACAACGTTTAGCTGTAATAAATGGACATTTGGTGCCACCCAGATGAGGATGTGGTTCCTCTCAAGGTTTCTTCCTCATGCCGTCTCGGGGAGTTATTCCTTCACCACCAGCTCGTTCATCCGGGACAAACTTACTCATAAGAATCTTATCCATTCTTTATCTCTGCACTATCTGGGTAAAGCTGCTTTGAGACTAACAAAAACAGTATCAGTGTATCAATAAAATGTAAACGATACCCAACCCAAGTCATTGTCAGTATTTATAAAAAGATTTTTTGTAGCACACTGTTTAAATCTCACCCATGTTTCTGTTCATCAGGCCAATGCTCTAAAGACGTTTCAGCGCACGAGCTCGGTGTCCGGCCTGGTTTCTAAGAGGCGACATGGAAACTTCGAAATCGCCCCGGAGCGGGAAACATCACTCGCGGTCCAGATCGCGGTCGAGGGACAAAAAACGCAAATCGGGTAACTTCCTTTAACACTCAGTAAAATAGATGCACAGATTAACGGATCAAACGCCGGCGAAGACTGGACTGAAAGTTTACTGTACTTAATGTAAAGACGTTTCGAAGCTCCTGATTGGTCCACTGTTGAAATTATTAGGAGTTTACTGGATATGCAGCTGAGTACATGATCCAAGGACAAGATCGAGAGTTTAGAAGTTTCTGCAGTACATCGGCACAAATTTGGTTTTCCAAACTGAGCGTGTGTCCCAAAAATCTTAAGCTTTTTTCACTCGTCTCCTCTGCGTTTCAGGCGACAAGAAGCACAGAAGATCCCGGAGCAGAAGCAAAGAGGTAATTAAACTAAAGACCATTTCACTCACGTAGGGTTTAAGTTGATGTGGTCACATCATTATGTTGTTTATGATAAGTATTAGGACAGGGTAAGTATGAAGTATGAAGCTTTAATTTTTTTCATCAACAGGACATGATGAAATAACAAATTTGCCGTAGTTTTTGAGAGATCATTACTCTTTAAGTCGCTCTTTCATGTCAATGATGTGCAAATTACAGCTAACTAGAGTACAGATTGTGTGGGTATTTACTTTTTGGTTTAAAAAAAAAAAAAAAAAAAAAGCCTGTATTTAGATCATATGATAACATCTCTATAACGAATTACACTCAGCGTGCTAATGCACGAAGAGACACTCTGAACTGAAGACGCTGCTGACAGATAGCAAAATTATATGCCTACATCTGGACAGGTAACTATCAGCCTCAATCTTCCACTTGCCTAATAATAATAATAATAATACTTTTTTGTCTGTATAGCAACCTGATCAATTTACTGTTCAAGTGCGTGCACCGTTCTCGATCGATCTTTGTCCTCTTTAATTGTATGCATGAATATTTGGAATGGCACAAAAAAAAAAAAAAAACTGGAAAGGCTCAACCCTATGAATTGCGCGTATAAGAATAAAAGGGGACGCAACAGCGAGCCTGAGACGGGGGCCGTATTCAGAGTCTCTCTCTCTCTCTCATTGGACGAGGATTGAAACTGAACTTGGCCGTTTCACACCCCAAACTTCTATAAACCACATGCTAACACGCGAGTCACGTTAGGGGAAAGAGTTCTCATAGTCTTTCTATCATTTATTCTCAAAAACCCCATCTGAAGATCGATCAGCTTCTCCCTCAAAACAGAGGCCGCTAGGACGCAAACCCAGTATGCGCGCACACACACACACACACACACACACACACACACCCCGTTTCAGTGATTTCTGCTTTAACTCTAATTGACAAACAGCATTTTCCTAACTTGCCCCGACTGACTCTGTCTCCTTCAGTAGAACAGTGTAGTCACAGTATACAAGTCTTCTGCCTCATCATTTTCATTATGTTATTATATAAGTATATTCTATATGTTTTATGTTGTTGTTTTTTTTAAAGTTATTTAATTTGAAATTGTCTCCCATTTAAATGCACCTCTATTGCAGTTGAACGCAAATGATGGGAGGGGGCGCTCTCTCTCTTTTATTAAAAATTTTTTTTATTGGTATTTTTCCCTCTCTTCCCTTTTTTCTTGCTCTCAGTTCACACTTTCCCCTGGTTATAAGGCAGATGCCTGATTTAAGCAGCAATTATTGGCATGTTGACACAATTTGGGGAAGAAAAAAAAGAATTCTGGAAAAATCGCGAAGGCTTGAATTTTGACGTTTTTAAACTCTGAATACGACCTTCTGTTCGAGTGTAGACGAGATCTAGTTGAATTATTCATGATCCAATTGCATTTTTAAGGGTCTGTGCCCGAGAAAGTTTATTAGGATGTGTGTATGTGGATAAGGAGTATGTTGAGAGATTGGGGGGGGGCTGTTCTAAAAGATGCTTGTTTTAAAACTGGCATACTAACTCTCTTTGTCACACTATTTTCCTGAAAGAGACCACTTCTTCTTAAAACAGGCACGGCGGAGGGACCCGGACAAGATGGCCAGGTCGCACAGCAGGTCCGAGGACCTGGCGCACAATTCGGATAAAGAGCGAGAGAGACTTTCCGAAGACAGCGGAGAGGAGCGACATCGCAGAAAGGACAGGAGATGCTCTAGAGGAAGAAGCCCGTCCAGATCCCGCTCACGGGAAAGGTGCGCCTTCTGGTGATCTCGTAATGGAAACAAGATAATGTACAGTATAACGGTTCTTGTGCGAACGATCCCAATTTAAATATCTGATTTGGTCAGAACTCCAGTTTTACACACACAAACACTCAGGGCAACACGAGCGCTACATTTTAATGTAGTAAAGTAGTTATAGTTTTATGGTTAAAAATACACAATCGATATACTTTTAGCGTTAACGCGTGGGTTCTGTTGGTCGCAGGAGACACCGTAGTCGAAGTCGGGACCGGCGAAGGTCCCTGTCGCGGAGTCGCGAGCGTCGATCGAGGAGTCGCGAGAAGAAGAGACGGCCCAAATCGCGATCCAGATCACGTTCCAAACACAAGCAAAGGAGCAAAAGCCGCAGCAAAAGCAGGTGCGTGAGCACGGAGAGAAAAACGACTGTCCCAAATTCAGTTTATAATTAAGGCTTATTATTATGTAATAAAGTTATTATTATATATAATTACTGCTGTCATTTGTTGCTTTTAGATTTACTGTTTGTTCTCACCGTTTTTTTTTAATCCATCACTATGTCTATAGTTTCACTTGAATTGGATCTGTTCTGTCGTGACTCGCGAGCGTCAGGTCACGCAATCGGCTCCCTCGCGAGTCACGACAGACCAGATCCAGAACCGTTTACACAATAGCGCTTCATTAAACTCGACCATTTACATACGACGAGGATAATAGTTTTCGCTCACCATGCTGATTTTTCACCTTCATCCGTGACTTGAAAAAAAAAAAAAATTTGGCGCAAATTTATTTCAATAGTTCACTTTTTTTACTATACATTTAATATTTCATTTCCTAAAGATGTTCTGCTCAACTATTCTGTTAATTTCAGCACACTTTAACAAATATCTTCATTTAAGATACACACAAGACAGTTATCTATTTATTCATTCACACTTGCTATGCGATATTCAGGATTTTCTCCTTTTAAGAGAAATTCTTTCAAACCTGAGACTGAATAAACCTTCGGAAGAAAACTCGTGAGGATTTAAACTTTTTTTCCCCCCGCACGTAAAACAGCCCTAATATAGTGTACTGCAGCCCTAATATAGATTATTACTTTATTTATTCGTTTTTTGCAACAGAGAGAAGAAGAAAAGGGTTGAGAAGGTGAAAAGGAAGAGTCACAGTCCCTCTGCAGTTCCTTTGGCATTCCGGGGCAGAAACACGGCGATGGATGCGCAAGAGGCTCTGGCCAGGAGGTACCACCGCACTAAACGCGTAGTTTTAGATGTGCTTGGTTTTAGTCTAGACCGTTCCCAAACCTTTTAAAAAATGATAGTACACGTGATCGCATTCTTCTTTTAAGGTTGGAACGAGCCAAAAAGCTGCAGGAGCAGAAAGAGAAAGAGCTGCTGGAGAAACACCAACAGCAGCAGGAGATCGTCACAGGTAAGCCATTTCCCTGCGCTTAATTTCAGTCTCCCTGGCTTTAAGACTTTATTGACCGTTTCTACCCTCGTCCAGCAGCAGCGACGGTGGCAGCGCCGTCACTGTGTGAGAGCGCCCCGGCCGCCGCAGCCTCCGCTCCGGCTCTGAACGTGGCCGCGCTGCTCGCTTCCGGCACACAGGTCACACCACAGTTCGCCATGGCGGCTCAGATGGCCGCGCTGCAGGCTAAAACGCTGGCGGAGACGGGCATCGCCGTGCCCAGCTACTACAACCCCTCAGCCGTCAACCCCATGAAGTTCGCCGAGCAGGAGAAGAAGAGGAAGCTGTTGTGGCAGGGGAAGAAGGAAGGAGTGAGGGTATGTTCAGATTTTGTTTTCATTCACAATAGTGTTTTCTACAGAAGTCCTATGAGGCCATGTGTTATAATGTTTCGCTTTTTTCCCCTTTCATGTTTTCTCGCGATCTTGACATAAGTTTTGTTGAGGGGTGACCCCCGATTAGTTGTAGAGTCGAGGCTTCCATAGTTGGAGTCTGATTCGACTACCAAGCTCACGGCTTTTAAAACGAGGATCGTTCCATTTCGGTTCTACGGGGGTGCTCGATGTCTGATTTCACACAGAAATACTGCGGAATACACCGGAAAAAACGAAGCACTGATCACGTGGAAACAATGTTTATGTAGACAATTGTGATGACGAGCAAACAAAGAAAAAACACTATAATCCGTGGACTCTTAGGACTTGCGTAGTCGATTTATGATTTATCGATGACAGACTGAAAAAAGTTTTGTAAAAAATTTGGATTGCGGATGCTGGACTTCTGTTCGGGACGTTGCGAGTTCAAGCTCCCACTTCTGAGCCCTTGAGCAGCTGCTCAGGCATATAAACGAGAAGCGTAAATCACTCTGGATAAGAACGTCTGCCAAGTGCCCTAAACCTAAAAAGAAAGTATAATTATTTTGTAAACATCGACTCAAATATGTTCAATGCTGTCATTAACAACCCCCCCCCCCCCTTTTTGTTGAAGGATAAGTCTCAGACCGCTGAACTTTGGGAAAAGCTCAATTTTGGCAACAAAGACCAAAACGTGAAGTTCCGAAAACTGATGGGCATCAAAGTAAGTCCAAGTTGTGATTTTTTTGAACATACATTTATTTGGTGCACCTAGAAAAGTATTTGGGACATTTTTTTTTTTTTTGTGGTTCTTTTGAAAACTGTCTGGGTATAATAAATGGCATGTTTGTGGGCGAGTTAGAGTTGACCCGGTCATTGCGAACTTTCTCTCCCCTGCAGGCCGATGAAGAATCCACTTCCGGACACCTGAACGAGGAAGGCATTAAGACCCTGCAGCAGCAGGAGGAAATGTTCCGTAACCTGGACGTGCAGTACGAAATGGCTCGCTCACAGACGCACACACAGAGGGGGATGGGCCTCGGCTTTACCACGTCTTTCTCTTCGCGAGGGATGGACCCCGTCTGAACTAACCCACAACCACACACCCCGTTTCACTCTTCCATCATCGGGTCGGCTTGTTTTTAAACGCGTGTATAGACAGCCGACGCTGTAGATCGCATGGATGTCGATTTGCATCTATAATTTATTCAAACCCCTGTTTTTTGTCTTGAAAAAATCCGGATGTAAATACAAACTGATTTGGTTCATTTATTTGTATTTTTTGACTGCAGATCTCTGGATCAAGAGGATGCTGTGTAGCTCTATGGGGATTTCTTTTTTTCTTTTTTCTTTTTTTTTTAAAATATACACACTTAACTCCGTTTCCTTTGTGGATAGAACAGACAGAACATTGTGCTTAGGATTGTGCTAAAAAAAAAACCCCACACTTTCCATCAGAAAAACATGGGCATAGTGGCCACGAGTGTCAAGCTGTTGTAACTGCCTATCATTATTAAATATTTTTTGTTTGTTTAGTTTAAAAATATTACTGTGATTTTTACCAATAAGTAAATGGAAAGAATGTCCATTAAAAAAAAATGGTCCTGACTAAAGGGTCGACCGAAACCTCGATTGGACCGTACTTAAAATCTATTAAAGTTTTGAAAATGGATACTGGATAATAAAAGACACGCTCCATGTAAAATATTACTGAACTTTATTACAAAAAAAACTACATCGTGAAAAGTCATTAAAGAAAATGAGAAAATATGAATTACATTTAATTGTAAATAATAAATCGAATGTAGCGCTCTCCGTGCAGCGCGCAGTCTCGCGTAAAAACGAACAGCATGTGGCACCAGTGATTCACCTCTAGAGGCCGCTCTCATAATGACACCGGATCTGTAGCTGGAAAAACTATCACTGGGGATTAATCTGCAAAACCGATTAATCGGTCGACCGCTAGTCCTGACAAGATATTAATCCCTGATGGGGGGAAAAATGCCAAAGGATCTAAAAAAAAAAAAAAATTCCTAACTGCAGAAAAGTGAATCATTTGAGTTTTTATGAGCATTTCAATTTTGTTCATTACCTCTAGTGATGTAAAACTTGATTTTCTTTTCCAGAACAGTTTTGTTTGGCAATTTTGCGTCGCTTCAGATATGATTGTTTTTTAAATATAAATAATTGTATTAAATTGTGCCATGTTGGGGGTTTTTTTGTTTGTATTTTGATTTGTCGACCTGATTTGAAGATGAGTCCTAACCACTGGCAGCAGGGGTGTCTTTCTATACTTTAAAGACAAATGTATTGGCCATGCAACTTTTCCATATGTGGTTCTTCAGCACAAAGTTATACAGGTGCAGGAGCATGAAATTTTCCCTTCACTTGAACTAGGAGACCCAAACCTGATATATTTCAGTATATATATTAGTGAACAGTTCTCAGTGTTGGAAGCAGGAAAAATGGAAATAAATGAGTTGGAGTGATCCAGTGGTGAGTGGCAGAGAACTAAAACTCCCTGAGGAAGAAACACCAAGAGGAACCAGACACGGAAGAGAACCCCATCTGGGTGACACCGAATGTCCATTTATTACAGTTCCTTGATTGTTGAGGTGTGCTTAAATGCAACATGCAAACTGTGTTCCACTTTATTAGACTATTGATATTAATTGCAGTACAAATCCAACCTTTTCGAATTTCCCCAGATCTCAATCTAATCAAGTATCTGTGGGGTGTTCTGGCCAAACCAACCAGTTTCATGGAACCTTAGAACTTTAGAGATTACAGGCTCTACTATTAACATCTTGACACCGGATGTGGAGCTCATGCCTTGATGCTGTTTTGGTGGCACAGGATGAACCTACACATGAAGGCAGGTGGGTTTTATTGTACGGCTGATCGGCTGTATGCAACGTAGACAAGTTCCTCCTAAAATAGCAAGTAAATGATATCAGAGCTCTTTGCACCTTCTGTGATTTTTATATATATATATATATATATATATATATATATATATATATATATATATTATTTGAGGGGTAAAGAAAAAAAAATGGCTGACCAAGAAAATAATTCAGGTTTCCTCTATGAACGATCAGTAGAAGAAGAAAATAATGCATGTGCAAATAACTGGATGTTTGTCGTATGGTTTACATGCATGCATTTCTGCAGCGGCCCTGAGCGCCAGGTTTTTGCAGGAGCCGCGATGCTGATAAAGAAAGTTGGCCGTAGTAATGATAAACCTAATAAACCCTAACGTAATCTCGATCTCGCAACGCCTTCGATCCGGGGCACGAACACCGTCGTGATGCAGCGCCGTTTGAAATCAATCCATCAGAATTCATCAGAAGCTGTGGTTCTACCCGTGAGCGTGGCTGTGGTAATTTCTGATATTTTATCTAAAAAACGTTGATTGCAATCAGACACTGATGGTGTGAGAGAACCAGGGTTCTGGAGAAATGTCGTCTTGTCTCACTGTACTGAATTAGCTTTATATGGTTCAAATGACAAAGCTTCTTGATTTGATTTGATTTCAGTCCCAAGACCTGGGTTCAGTCTGTGTTTTCTAATTCATCTTAAATGTGTTCAATAGGGTTGAGGCCAGAGCTCTATGAAGGACACTTGAGAACTTCTACTTCAATCTTTACATTCTGGGTTTACACTGTTTGTGCCTCCAGTGAAGGGAAACTGTAACTACAGACTTAAACCTCTCATTTATACAACTTGAGCAGTTGGGAGCGTTGCAGTGCAGTGGCAGATTGGCGATGCTGGGATTTGAGCTTGTGACCTTCTGATCAGAGGTCCACAGGATGAAAGGAAAAATAGCAACATGAACCAAAAGCATGAACGGGGAATAAATGTATTGATAATTTATCAGTTTGTCACTTGACTATCGTGCCATGTCCACAAAAAACCATCGATGTCCCTACACAATAGGAAGGGAAAGAGGACATTCCTCTTCGTATTTTTCAAACAGCAAAACTAGCAATGTGAGCCTATGCCAGGGGTTCAACTGTACAGCAGAATCATTTTTACCCCCTAAATACCTCCAAAAGCACCAGCGTGGTGAAGGTATTTGAGGAGGTGCAACGATGATCTTGCTGAGCAGTCGCATAGGATTTTAATTCTATAACTTAAGACACTTTCATGCTTGCTATTTATGGTTTATCAGGACTCTCTACAGACATCATACAAACGTAGCATGTCACATTAAACCTTCACAGTGCATTCTGGGCGTTTGTCTCCTGGATGGGTGCTTGGTTATGATAGTGGGTGTGTTCTGCATTTAAACCGGCCAGTTCTTTAGAAAAATCCTGCATATTCTCTGGTTTTCTCACATCTACATGGGCGAAATACATATCTGACCCCTTTCTATTGGTGATATTGAGATCCGTGGATCTGGCGTGGAACCATCATGATGGTATTAAGAGGTGGATTGATTCATGCAAGACACCACCGAAGGCGACCAGGGTCCAGACTATACAGAATATTCTATCCTCTGTCTAATCTGTAGAATATAAAAAAGGCACCTAATAAAATAAACTTCCTGAAAACACAAAATACAAATGAAACTAGTAATAATAAAGGTTTATTAGCATTTGCAGGCGTTCAAAGTATATTTTACAATATTTTTAAATGATAGTGACAAAATATTTGCATTGATAACTGAAGCGTAAAAGTGTAACAAATATACATATAAATACATTAATTATACATTCAAGGAAAAAAATCAAGATTTGCAATTAAATGTGTCAGTTTTTTTGTTTTGTTTCTCATAATTATTTCATGCATCCACACACACACACACCCCAACAAACATAATGAAATCATCCTCACCCACTTGGTTTTCACTGTAAGTGTGGGATCCTATGTTGCCCCCCTCAACGGCCCATGTTTTCACAACCATGCTGTGACTTTTTCCTCTTCTGACAGACGGAAACCAATCTTTCTTTGACTTTGCCGTTTTTCTTTTGCTGTTTCTTGCCCCAAAACGCTTCTCTAATTTAGCCATTTTTTTGGTCCTGTGACCATGTCTGTGAGGTGAGCTGTTAATATGCCATCACAGTCATGATATCACTTTTTTATTAATATAACAGGATTATGGTTATATAAATGTTCCCTATTTAAAGCGCCGATGCTGCAGCGAGTCGTTTGAGGTGTTTTCAAAGGCTTTAAGAACATCAGAAGACCTTAGACGAGCTCAACCCTCGGAAACGTAGAAACCATTCAGCAACTTGTGCATGATCACACTTCCGGATTTAGCTCCTGC
Organism: Silurus aristotelis; assembly: GCF_946808225.1. NCBI lineage: Eukaryota > Metazoa > Chordata > Actinopteri > Siluriformes > Siluridae > Silurus > Silurus aristotelis. The sequence continues at coordinate 4,047,921 of NC_139596.1, forward strand.
AGACTTCTCCCTCTTCCCGAAGATAAATATCCAGCTTTGCGTTTTGACACCGCTGCAGAGATCTAATGGTGTCTGATGCGCTTCGAAAAGAAGACTTCCAGGACACGTTCCAGAAGTGGCAGGAATGCTGGGAGCGTTGTATTGATGTGTAAGGGGTACCACCATGCTGTTCCACCTCGTATACCTCATGCCCCCGTTTACTTGGGACTGCCTCCATGTCTCTCCAGAATGTTCCTCAGTTGTCATGGCCTTCACACGTCCTTTAAGTGTCGATGTAAGTCTTGGGTGTGATTTCATGAACAGATCAGCCAAAGCAATTGGAGTCTTTAGGAACCGACTTTTATGAAGTATCCAGGAGAAAGAGCTTTAAAATTTTGTCCTTAAGTTTCGCCAAGCTGACCTGAGGAAAATTGTCTAAAAAGGAATTTAGAACACCAAAAGCTACACTTCCTCTGTTTCTACCTGCTTATGAGACTGGAATATAAGACATGAGCCACCCCAGTGATGAGGTTATGGTTGGCAAACTCCAGAATGAGCAGAACTATGGGATACTCGCTCAGCCGTTTCCAGGTCGCAGATTCATCGCTGAGGCCCATCCAGTGTATCAGCAGGCTCCTCATGGCCTCCGGGAAGAGCTCGGTTGCTAGATCTTCGGCCGGAGGAAGATCTTTGATGTGTTCGATGTTCCTCATCTTGAATCCTTCCACCTGGTGGCTCACGCTGCTGTTGGCTTCATGAAACTGGTGACCGAGCCAGCCAGCCACAGCCTGTAGTAAAGGACTGGAATAGATGGAAAAGTCCTTGAAATGAGTTTGGAGCAAGACCATCACTGCTTCAGCTAGTTTCTCCTCATCCACCTGTCTGTCGACCCAATGTTCAACATAATCCAGAAGTTTCAAAATGGCCTCTTCTTGGCTTTCGTCCACACTTGACAGGCGTTTTAGCTTGTCTCCGATGTTAGAAAGTCTCTCTGTTAACGCACTGAAGGGTTTCGACTCCAGCGTTTCGGTTACGGAGCAGTAATCATGGTCTTCAGAAGACGAATTATCTTCTCGACCATATGATGACACTTCCTCCAAGCGAGGAGTCACTTCCTCCAAGCCTTCCACTGGATCCTTATTAGGTGGAGAAACATCACTAGGTACTTCATGAACTTCCATTGGGAGCTCTGGATAAATGGATTTCGTGTCTGACTGGATTGTAATGTTGTACAACGAGTTCAGTTGATCATCATTGATCTGAGATTTCCACAGATCCTGGAAGAAATAATAATATTTGTGAATATTTTTATGGCCTGCACTATTTAAATGTTAAAGCCAATATGGTGAAGTCTTGGAGGTGAATAAAATATTCTCAAGTTAAAGTACCTGTTACAAATTTTGACTTAAGTACAAGTAATATTTGGAAATCTACTTAAGTAAAAGTAAAAAAATTGGTACTATTTAAAATTTAGAGTTTTTTAACTGAGGGGGGCGGGTCCATGATTTGAGTTTAATGTGTTATGCACTTTTGCTGCAAAAATAAACATCTGTCATACTGTCATTTATAATAATCACGTTACTGTGGCTGAATTTCGTGGCTGGACATTCAATTCGGCATTCTGAATGAGACTGAGAGCAACAAGAGCTTTGTAGAATCTATACATTTGATGCTTTTATTTCATATAAAGCATATTCTTATTTAAAATAAAATGACAGATCTTCTGGAAGCCTTTTCTTCTTCTCAATTCTCACCCTTTTCTTAATTTCAAATACTTTCAGTATCCAGTGGTGGACAGTAAGGAAGTAAAAGTAATTTGTTACTGTACTTAAGTAGCTTTTTCGCATATCTGTACTGAAGTATTTCCATTTGTGGAGACTTGAACTTCACCACATTTTAAAGTTAAATATTTTACTCAAATACATTTTGCGAAATCAGTCGTTCCTTTTTATTTATGAGGAAAAATACTTAACTGGTCAACCACGCACCAATCAGGGTCGAGCGTTTTAAACTGGTTTTAATTGGCGCTTGGTGTATCGACTGATCACCAACATACAATTCAGCATCAGTTCAACAGCAAGCAGAACATTTAAAAAGGAATAAATAGTGAAGAAAACTCCGGACTCGAACTCGAATTATTTTTGGAATAGTTAAAAAACATGGTTTTGGGCGCATGATAATTGTAATTGATTTAAATCAGTGTTTGAGTCATTAATATCTTTCTATTAATAGATTTTTGCTGTTTTAAGAGAAACATTCAAGTCTTTTCACATAAACTGAGTTGATTAGGCAGAGTCTTGTGATGAAAATGCTAAGAACATCATAGCTGTAATAAATCATAGTACTTTGGAAACTCAAGTACATTTGAAGGTGAATTTTTTTTTTTTAGTCTAAAGGGACACTTTTACTTTAGTCATATTTTACCTTGTGTATCTCTACTTTAACTCAAGTACATGGTTTATGTACTTATGTACTACCGTCTAAAACGTGATGGAGATGCGCACCAATTTTAGAATTTAGAAAATAGAAAACAGCTATCATATGTATTATTGATACAAAACAGCAACAGCAGTCTGATTCAGACACAAGCAGAATATTTATAAAAGGAAATGAACAGGTGAAATGAATTGGGTTCTTCATTGGATTATTTGAGCTGAAACAGCACATTTCTTTATATCATACTTTTATTCTGCCCAGTTTGGGTAATTTTCTGGAAGTTTCTGTTACCCTGAGATGAGGACTTGAGAAAAACAAGTCTGTGGAGTAATCTGATTGGTATGTGCTTCTTTTTGAGCCTCCCATTCCACATTTAGTCTCCTTTTACTGTGATTATAAGCTCCACTCTTCTGGGAAGATGTTCCACTAGATTTTGGAGATGTGCTCATTCAGCCACAAAGGCGTTAATAACTAGAGGTCGACAGATATGTTGGATCGTACTTGTCGATAACCATTTAATCAACAGTGGATAAATGGATAATGGATTAAAAACAAACACTCCATGTTAAATAATACTGAACTTTAATACAAAAATAAAAAGCAGCACTGAATACGGTAAATAAATATATAATATAGCGCTCTCCATGCAGTGCACAGGCTCAAGTGTTAAAACAAACAGCGCGTTGTGTTAGTGATTTGCATCTAGAGGCCGCTCTAGTAAAGACAGCAGACGCAACCTGGAAAAACTATAGGTATGGATTTTAGCTGATGGTTCCAGCAATGAATCGGTTGACCTCTAGATAACGCCATGCACTGGCACTAAACAATCGTCTAAATGGAAAATCCCTGAACATACAAAGCTTCGGGTATTCCTGGCAAAGTGGTCAGTGTATATCTATAACCTGATACCCTCAACACTATACCCTACCTGAAATGACTCCAAGACTGACAGCTGCTCTTGTTTGCTGTAAAGCTCGAATGCCACTCGAAAAACCCCATGGACACAGTAGAACCACAAACTGTTATGAGAGCAAGGAACTCGTATGCCTTGGAACTTGAAGTCTGCAAAGACAAAGATCAGACACATAGGCAGCTCATTAAGAGAGGTCGACCGATAGTGGATTTAACCAATTTCAAAAGCTAGGTTGCATCGTACTTGCCGATATCTAATAGATTTTAAAATGGATATTAGATTAGAAAAAAACAACACTGTGTAAAATAGTACTGAACTTTATCACAAAAAAAAGTATCATGCAAATGTGCTGATTTAAATAAATACAAATTAATTAATTAACAATAACATCCAAAATAAATAAAAAAATGACTACACTCAAACAGCACTTGGTGTCACTTATTCGCCTCTAAAGAGAAGCCACTCTTGTACTGTATAACGCAACCCGGAAAAACTACCGGTATTGCAAAACCGATGATTAGGTCGACCTCTACTCATTAAGAACATCCACCTCACAACGTTGCCTTTTCCCGGCTCTTGAAATTAGCTCAGAGGCGTGATACCTAAAGAGAAGGCCAGTTTGGTAGCTACTCCTCGTTTCGCAAACTTGGCGTGGTATCTGGGATGGTTCTCGGTGCGGACATCCGTGTTTAAAAAGAGATCCGCTCCTAGAAAGAGAGGGATCGCTGGCTCCTGCGCAGAAAAAAGGCATTAAGCTTTTCATTGTACACATTTACAGAGTAACGTGTAAAAAAAAATTTCCTTACCTCGTTTGTACTCGGTTTGGTGACTTGAAATGAACGATCTCCGACTAGATACAAGAATCGAATTCTTCTTCTGCCACTGTTCCAGTATGGCAGGTTAATGATTGAGACTGATTCGGTGGTCATTTTATTGAAAAGGTTTCTGTTTAGTGGCTTTTACACCCTTTTACTGGATGGTTGTTATATGGAGTTTTTGGGATCCAGAAAAGTCTCAAAATGCTAAAAAGCCTTTAAAAAAAGCGCCCCAAGAACCAGGAAAACCTAAAGGTCTTTTTTGAGGGGGAAATTCTTCTTTAAACTCCACACATTCCTACAGATACAAAGAAAAATTCAGATATTGTGGATGAAACAATCAGATGCACTTGATCCTGGTCCTGGTCCCCTACATCCCATAATAACAACCAGGATCACGAAAAGCTTTAATCTATACATATATATATATATATATATATATATATATATATATATATATATATATATATATATATATATATATAAAAGGCACTTTTATTGAACCTTAACTATGTTTAAAAAAAAAACTATAACAATATAGCATTAATATAAATAAAACGTTTAAAGTATTCTATACACAATAATAAATCAGCTGATTCTCCATACTCATAAACATTCATCGCATCCGGCATCATGACTCACACGCATGCGCACCTCGCCGACCTGCTTTTTATTCTTCGTTGCTATTTCATTTTGACGTTTTGCAGCAGTTTGTTTTAGCAGCGCCCTCTTTCTGTCAGCTGGCGAAACACATTTTACATTTTACAAGAAGGTTTATTTACGTATATATATATTTATTTATTTATTTATTTATTTATTTATTTATAAAGGTCTGACTGATTTCTTTTTTTGTTAATGCTAAATTCACAACTAAAGAGAAAACGTGAGAACATCAAATAAAAATACATCTATATTTGTAATCTGTCAGGTTTTGATAGTAACCTTACCAATAGAAACTCAATTACAAACGTAATAATAAGTATTGAATCCCTTTTATAGATTTGAGATAAATATATTACTCATATTTTTTTTCTTTTTGGGTTCTTGATTTATAATTGAAAAGCAGAATGTAAACATTTATATATATACATATATATATATATATATATATACAGTGAGGAAAATAAATATTTGAACACCCTGCTATTTTGCAAGTTCTCCCACTTAGAAATCATGGAGGGGTCTGAAATTGTCATCGTAGGTGCATGTCCACTGTGAGAGACATAATCTAAAAAAAAAATCCAGAAATCACACTGTATGATTTTTGAAACTATTTATTTGTATGATACAGCTGCAAATAAGTATTTGAACACCTGAGAAAGTCAATGTTAATATTTGGTACAGTAGCCTTTGTTTGCAATTACAGAGGTCAAACATTTCCAGTAGTTTTTCACCAGGTTTGCACACACTGCAGGAGGGATTTTGGCCCACTCCTCCACACAGATCTTCTCTAGATCAGTCAGGTTTCTGGCCTGTCGCTGAGAAACACGGAGTTTGAGCTCCCTCCAAAGATTCTCTATTGGGTTTAGGTCTGGAGACTGGCTAGGCCACACCAGAACCTTGATATGCTTCTTACAGAGCCACTCCTTGCTTATCCTGGCTGTGTGCTTTGGGTCATTGTCATGTTGGAAGACCCAGCCTCGACCCATCTTCAATGGTCTAACTGAGGGAAGGAGGTTGTTCCCCAAAATCTCGCAATACATGGCCCCGGTCATCCTCTCCTTAATACAGTGCAGTCGCCCTGTCCCATGTGCAGAAAAATACCCCCACAGAATGATGCTACCACCCCCATGCTTCACAGTAGGGATGGTGTTCTTGGGATGGTACTCATCATTCTTCTTCCTCCAAACACGTTTAGTGGAATTATGACCCAAAAGTTCTATTTTGGTCTCATCTGACCACATGACTTTCTCCCATGACTCCTCTGGATCATCCAAATGGTCATTGGCAAACTTAAGACGTGCCTGGACATGTGCTGGTTTAAGCAGGGGAACCTTCCGTGCCATGCATGATTTCAAACCATGACGTCTTAGTGTATTACCAACAGTAACCTTGGAAACAGTGGTCCCAGCCCTTTTCAGGTCATTGACCAGCTCCTTCCGGGTAGTTCTGGGCTGATTTCTCACCTTCCTTAGGATCATTGAGACCCCACGAGGTGAGATCTTGCATGGAGCCCCAGTCCGAGGGAGATTGACAGTCATGTTTAGCTTTTTCAATTTTCTAATGATTGCTCCAACAGTGGACCTTTTTTCACCAAGCTGCTTGGCAATTTCCCTGTAGCCCTTTCCAGCCTTGTGGAAGTGTACAATTTTGTCTCTAGTGTCTTTCGACAGCTCTTTGGTCTTGGCCATGTTAGTAGTTGGATTCTTACTGATTGTATGGGGTGGACAGGTGTCTTTATGCAGCTAACGACCTCAAACAGGTGCATCTGATTTAGGATAATAAATGTAGTGGAGGTGGACATTTTAAAGGCAGACTAACAGGTCTTTGAGGGTCAAAATTCTAGCTGATAGACAGGTGTTCAAATACTTATTTGCAGCTGTATCATACAAATAAATAGTTTAAAAATCATATATTGTGATTTCTGGATTTTTTTTTTAGATTATGTCTCTCACAGTGGACATGCACCTACGATGACAATTTCAGACCCCTCCATGATTTCTAAGTGGAAGAACTTGCAAAATAGCAGGGTGTTCAAATACTTATTTTCTTCACTGTATATATATATATATATATATATATATATATATATATATATATATATATATATGTATATATATATGTATATATATATAATTTTTTTTTCTATATGTTTAATTAGAGTGTTGTCCTTAAAATCTAACAATACCAAAAATGATTAATGCCCTCAAGTGCACTATATTTTCAATCTCAATCTCAAAAGGAATTTGGTTCCAGCTGTGACTCTCAAAGTACAGACATAAATAACACTATACCTTCAGCTTGGACTATACAGGACAATACAGACAATGTGAGACAATATAGACAGTACGAGTAATAAATAGGGATACAGAGTATATGACAGATCAGTGATGTATATTCAATTAAATTCAATTCAATTCATTTTTATTTGTATAGCGCTTTTAACAATGAACATTGTCTCAAAGCAGCTTTACACAGATAATGCGGTGATTAAAAATGAATATGTTCTTTATGAGTAAGTTTGTCCCTGATGAGCAAGCCGGTGGCGACTGGCGACTGTGGCAAGGAAAAACTCCCCGAGATGGCATAAGGAAGAAACCTTGAGAGGAACCAGACTCAAGAGGGAACCCATCCTCATCTGGGTTACACCGAATGTCCATTTGTGGCGGGTATACAATGTTGCGGGGTGCAGTGATGATGATCAAAAGCGAAGTGTATTTCTGAGTCAGTGTAGGAGACTGTTGACATCAACTACAGTCCAATCCAGGCAGGCCTGGATGAAGTGGGAAGATCCACGGGGGGGGAGAGGGGCAGGAACAGTGGTCACTGGAGCCTCAGGAGCATGTTTAACTCGACCGAGAGAGAGAGAGAGAGAGAGAGAGAGAGAGAGAGAGAGAGAGAGAGAGAGAGAGAGAGAGAGAGAGAAGAGGGTGACAGGAAGAGAAGGATATGGATTATTAAGTGTACCTATTGTTGCATGAGAGTTAAAGTCACTGTGCAGTTTGGACTCCGGCAAGACTCGCTATGGCAGCATAACTAAAAGGGAGAACCAGAAGGCAACACAGACATGAGGGATCTCTGGGATAAGAGACGGCCCACCACACCACCATCAACAAACCTGAGTGAACACGTGAATGTGAGGGGACGACAGCGTACAAATATCCCAGTTCACCAAACACTCTATATCAATGTTTCCTCCAGATCTGAGCCTTTACCTGAGAAAAAATCTACTGATTAAAGGCTTGACTGAATAAATATGTTTTCAACCTCGACTTGAACACTGAGACTGTGTCTGAGTCCCGAACACTGGTTGGAAGGCTGTTCCATAACTGCGGGGCTTTATAAGAGAAAGATCTGCCCCCTGCTGTTATCTTCATTATTGGAGGAACCAACAGATAGCCAGCACCTTTTGATCTAAGTAGGCGTGGAGGATCATACTGGTACAGAAGTTCACTTAGATACGGTGGTGCGAGACCATTAAGTGCTTTATATGTCAGTAGTAGAATTTTATAATCAATGCGAGATTTGATTGGGAGCCAGTGTAGACTGATTAATACAGGGGTGATGTGGTCATATTTCCTAGATCTAGTGAGGACTCTTGCTGCTGCATTCTGAACTAACTGAAGCTTATTTATGCACCTACTCGCACACCCAGACAGTAAAGCGTTACAGTAGTCTAATCTAGAAGTAACAAAAGCATGAACTAGTTTTTCTGCATCCTGTAACGACATCATATTTCTAATTTTAGCAATATTTCTAAGGTGAAAGAAGGCGATCCTGGTATATAAAGTGTATATTGTGTATAAAGTGTATAAAGTGTATCTCACACACTATATAAAGTGTAAGAGTGCATGGTAGTGTAAATAACAGTATTGTGTGTCAGGTATGATAAAGAGTTACTTTAGAACTTTGTACAATATACAGCAGCAATAGTGTGTGTAACATATACGGATGATTTGATGACTGACAGTTCTGATAAGGCAGTACCTACATCAAGGAATATAATACTAACATACTAACATCCAATCTAACGTCCTAGATTTTCCTAGATTGTGTGATGTCAGTGATTCGCCTCTAGAGGCCGCTCTCATACTGTATAACGCAACCCGGTAAAACTATCGCTATGGCAACAATGACAAATCAGTTGACCTCCTACTTATTCAGAATATCCATCTGACCTAATCTTTAGATTATTTTTAGAAGATACAAGTACAGCTGACCAACTCATATTGCACATTTATAAATCATATTTTTCTACATATATTGTTCCTTACAAAACATTTTCATTTAATTTGATCTTCTCAAAATTTTCTTTTTCACCTATAGATCATAAAAACTTGAAAGTACACATCCTAGAAAATATAACGGGTTGCCTTTGCTCCCAAAAACCAAACAGAGATCAGTATTATTCTTTAGCAACCAATCAGAGATCAGTATTATTCTCCAGCGACTAATCAGTAATCAGTATTGTTCTTCAGCAAACATTATTATTGTCCAGTAACCAATCAGAGATCTGTATCCTTCTCCAGCAACCAATCAGAGATCTGTGAAAAGAAAACGAATGCATCGTGTTCTAATATGCAAATGAGCATGACGATTCAAATAGTACGCAAATGAGATCATCCGGGGACTTCTAGCGCTGTATACATGGGTTCATTCCGTTTTTTTTTTTCTTTCTGTGTATTTTTTTTCTGAGTTGGTTTGTATGTTTATTTTATGTTTTGCATGTTTTTATTTATTTTAGTTTATTTCTGAATATATATTTATATGTATATATTCCACTGTGAACCAATCAGAGCCCTCGAGCGCCTTCGTATTGCCCTTTGACCCCAATGTAGCCAAACAGGAAGAGGACAAACATGGAGGTGGATTTCGGCGACAGTGAGCTGTTCGAGCAGTTTGAGGAGGAAACTCAGCGGGCGAAACACACCCGGTTTCCCGAAGATGATGAAGAAGACGAATCGGCGGAGCTCCGGGAGAAGATGGAGGAGTGTGAGGAGACCATCGCAAAGCTGAAAGCCGAGAATATCCTTCACTTACTGAGCGCAGTGTAGTGCGCATGCGCAGAGAGGATTCGTTATTTGTTATAGATCATATATTTGGTGGTTTTGTTGATTATTTAGAATGAAAAAGAGTTCAATAATGGCGTGAAACTGTTTCAGTACAAACTGCTGACCGTGTGTGTTTGTTTATAGGTCAGTTTGTATGCAGTAAACAGGTAAAGGACGTCCTCCAAAAAAAACAGCGGGAGAAAACTGGAAATCCGCCGTGGTTCAGTTTTCCAGTTCACTCACGTGCACTTTTAACGTTTACATGAATCATAAAACCCTGTAATGGACAGAACCAGCGGGAGTTTCGGTTCCCTGTCCTCTCTTCACCCTCCATCGTTTTCTATTGGGTTTCGTTTTGCCTTTTTATGTGAACATTTTGTAAGAAACCTGCACTTTTCTTATCATTAACATCCCACATGTTCACACACAGATCTCAGCTGATCCCATCCAGTCCAGTTTTTGAAACACACATGTTCCTGTTGTAAGTCGAAAGCAAAAACACAGGTGAATTGGACAGTGAATAGAAGGACTAAGGTCCAAATTCGCTCTATCAGTCTGCGTCACCCCCCACAGTCGAACATGAAGATGGATGTTTAACAGTTTGGGGTTATTCTGGAACAGGGAAGGTTGGAGACTTATTGCGAAAAAAGTGAAAGGAATCCTGAACCAACATGACTCCGATTCCATACTTCAACACCATGCGGCTCTGCTAATTTTACCTTCCTTCACCATACGACAAGAAAATGAGCCGAACGGATTTATCTCAAGCACAGAACTGTGGTCTCGAGCACAAACGTCCTGCCCAGTCGCTGCACCTACATCCTACTGCTCTGCTGTGAGATGAACTGGATCACAAGTAATTGTTTCAGATGAAGGTTTGGGGAAATGAAATGCGGAATGCCAGGAAAGTATAAATCTGTTCTTCAGGATGTTTTCTAAAGTGGAACATCTGGACGTTTAAATATTTCTTTGGTCAACATCAACCTTCTGATATACACTATATGGACAAGAGGTATTGGGATTCTTGACTTCTCCAGCAACATGTGGTTCTTCCATAAATTGTTAGCACAAAGGTGGAGGCACACCCTTGTATAGGACGCTATTGGATGTGTTAACTTTTATATTTCCTTCCTACTTGACCTTGAAGACCCAAACCTGTTCCACCATGACAATACCTCTGTGAACAAAGCCAGCTCCATAAGGAAATGGTTTGGAGTGGAAGATCTCTGGGTGTTGTTGAATGTGAACACTGACTGCACCCCAGGCCTCCTCACCTCACCTCCATCAGTACCTGACTTTACTAACAGCCTTGTGGAACATCTTTCCAGAAGAATGGAGATTATTATAACAGTGAATGTGAGACAGAAGATGAAAAGGATTTTTTTCATATTTCACACAGAATGCTGTTTGATGTCAAGCGTGAAGTATAATAAATGAATCATGGATAATCTGTTGCCAATTTTTGCTAAATCGCAAATACTAAAGATGCCGAGATCACGGATTCACGTGAAAAAAAACAGGAGGGACTTTTCTTCATGCAAAAAAGCACTTCCTGCAGGAAAGAATTGTGAATTGAATTGATCTTAATGATAAAAGTTGTCTCTTTGATTCCATTGGCTTGCTTTCTAGATGTCTTTTTCTTTATTCTCCTTGACTACTGGTTCACATGTGGAACTGAAGAGAAAGTTACAGTTTTCCAGTCGTCCAAAGTAAGAATCTTTTTCACACTTTTTTTTTCCCCCCCGGCATGAAACCCCTTATCCTGACCGAATTGCGCTCTTCTTAACTCTCTTCCAGAGGCCTCAGCATCGTTAATCCAAAAGTGGACGGACCCCTCTGTCAGATTCTCTTCGGAAACAACGTCATCTCGAAGTGAGTGTCGCTTATTTTAGTTGCTGATTTCTGTGTCGCGCTCGCGGGGCGGATCTGTTTGACTCTGAGGGGTGCGTGTGTGCGTTCAGACAGTGCCGGCAAGACATCGAAGACCACATCTTCAGTCTGATCCAGCAACACCAGCAGAATAATGACCAGCAAGCATCTGCTCTCCACCCTCAACCACAGGTACGATCCTCAGCCCCTTCACGTTCTTCCAGGTAATAAATTTCGCTCCGTTTTTAAACCAGTTGCAGGATTTCCACAGAGTCCAAAAAAAAAAAAAAGTTATTACACAATTACACAAAAGTAAGTACATGCGATCTGGTTTTACACTGTAATCCTCATACTTTAATTTTTTAATTCTTTTAGAATTCAAGTTTTTTCATGGTGGAAAACCAGGAAGCGAACGGCGCCTCAACAGCGAAACATGTTCAAGACGCGTTTTGTGTGAGTTTTTTCCCCCCCACACAAATCCTGCCACACAGTTACCCCTCATGAATATTCATACTTTCTCGAATAATAATATCTGAAATTTGCATTTGGAGGTTTTTATATTAGAGATGTGTGTTTTGGTGCAGGTGGTGGGCAGCGTGTTGTACTTCACTACCTTCTGCCTGGACAAACTCGGGCAGCCGCTTCTGAACGAAAATCCCCAGCAGACGGACGGATGGGAGGTTCCCAAGTATCCTTAAGCTCACGTCTGTTCGTATGTCATTTCGTCCTTAAAATGACCGGCGTGTTTTTTTGTTATTTTTTGTTGTGTACGTATTTAAACTTTTCGTGCCTCCCAGGTAAACACGTATACCTTCCTGAATGATCTCTTCCAAAGGTATCAGCAGGTGTTTGATCAGATCATTACTTTGGAAGGACAGGAAATGCAGATCAAGGAGAAGAGGTGTGTAATGATGATGGTTCGGCATTGAATTATTGTGGCCGCCTCTCAGTTCGTTTAAGTAGAATTACAATCAATAACAAAGCAGCTTGCCAGAAAGGTTAGACTGCCCCATCACATACATTATATGGACTCAAGTTGGTGGACGCCTCAGCATAAGATTGAGGTGTGGAACGTCCCATTCCACATTTCAACCCCATTTATTGTTCCTTCACTCTTCTTCACTCTAAACGATTCCTATAATCCGAGGCTAAAACCTGTAGTCTTTGAACGCTGGTTTGTTTCCCGGCAGCCGATTAACAATCGTAGAAAATCACGCGCTTAGCGAGAGAACACGGTTACCATAGTAACGGTTACACAATAGTTTTGAAGCTCACATGTGCGATTGTCCTTTTCCAGACCCAAACCCTGCTGCTTTAACTGCGGTGTCGAAGGCCACCAACTCCGAGACTGTCCCAAGGTAAACATCTTGAACAGCTGTTATAATAAACAAATAGAATCCATGCGTTTTTATGGATTTTGCGGATCTCCGTTTTTCTCCAGCCTAAAGACATGGCACGAATCAACGCCAAGCGAAAAGAGTTTGCCCAAACCAACCCTGGCAACACTGCGAATAGCCAGCGGTACCACGTCGAGGAGGTGGAGGAGCGCTTCTCCAAGTACAAGCCGGGTGTCGTGAGGTCACTTACTGCTACTACACACTGATTTTATCTGATTAAACCTCTCAGAAAGGTGAAAACCGTATTTCTGTTTCATCCTTGCAGTAAGGAGCTTCTGGACGCCCTCGGCATCGCTACTAACATGCTTCCGCCGTTTATTTATCGCATGAGGGAGCTCGGCTACCCACCCGGCTGGTTAAAAGAAGCCGAGACTGAAAACTCAGGCCTGATGCTCTACGATGGTAAAAGTAAGTGAGGTCTCCCCCCAACAGTTTGATTTTCTGAGCGAACGACTAAAACACGTTTGAAATTTTTTACTTAAAGCGTCGGAAGACGAAGATTCAAACGGCACGAGCCAGAACGTATGCTATGATGTCTCAAAGCTCGTGGATTTCCCCGGGTTTAACGTGGCGGCGCCCCCCAATGTCAGAGATGTGAGTGTGCACTGATGCCGGGTTGATGTTCTACTGGCTGTTTTTGTTTTATTTTTATTTTTTATTGATGTGGCACAGTAATCGGGGTCTCAAGGTGGGTTTTGCTCTGGCTGATTTTAGAGCTGGGTCTAAAGGGGGCACATCCCTTACCCTGAAAGAGTACTCCCCCTAAAGGTCATTCAAGTCCACTGCATTGTCGAGATCGTAGCACGATTTCTGTCGAGCGCCTCATCTTTAATGTCATCATCAGGACCGATCGTAAAGACCACGTTTTATAAGACGACCCCTAAAAATGCCCTCTCGGAAAGGGGGTTTAACGGTACACAAAATTCATGGTCTTAACGCAGTTTATTATGATTAACATTCGTGGACATGAACAGTTTACGTTTTTAAAACAATTCGAGTTGGAATTTCGCTTAAATAACAAAGTGTATCAAATGGAATAAATCCAATTCATGCGATACAATTTTCTTTAAATTATACTGATTAAATTGTCACAGTAAATGGATTGAATACAATGAAATACTTGGCAAAATTCAATAATGTACATTTGTCAAACCCCATTTGGGGGTGGGTGTGTGTGTGTGTGTGTGTGTGTGTGTGTGTGTGTGTGTGTGTTTTGCCTTTCATTTAGAATTTTTAACTGTTCAACTTAATTCGGCGTACTTTGCCAAATGCCTCCCTCGATATGTGAAACTGTCTGTTACACCTGTGTCTATATCTGCATTTGCAAGAAAAAAGACAGCATTAATATAGCAATAAACACAAATACAAACACAAGCTCATTTAAAGTTGGGTTATAGACGTTGTTTTTTTTTTTTTTTTCCTCCCAGGATTACCGGTCATTTGGTTCCATCCCAATGCAGCCTCAACACTGGAAGCCAACGTTTGCTGACCAGTTGTCAAATATGTATCCATCGGTAAACCCCTTTATCTTTTCTGCTTCCCGGTTAATTGGGTATTCGTATGTTTGTAAATCTCAACTCCCTGTTTGTCAAACAGCCCGATTCCAAATGTATGAAAAGGTGCCACGATCCTGATTTAACGCCACCGCAGACCAAGAAGCGGCGCTCCCATCCGGACGTGTGCGGAAGCTCGGATATGGACACGGACTCGGGTATGGCGGTGCCGGATAAATTGTGTTATCGGCTTAATGTACTGTTCAAATTTCTTGTTCAAAAGAAAAGTAATTAACCATTTGATATAGAGAGAAAAAAAAATTTCAATAATAACAAAATCCAATGATTTGCAAATCTCAAACCCACATTGTGAATAAAATAGAATCTAGAAGACGTGTTTAAAAGGAGAAAACAGTCATTTTGAATTTAGTGGCTGCGTCACGTGTCAACAAAAAAAAAGTTGGGACGGGGGCAACAAAAGACTGGAAAAATGAAGTGTTATTAATTTCTCCTGTTTTATTATAATGAGGTTAATTGTAACAGATCCATAAGGTGAATAGGTATAAAGTGTATCTTAGAAAGGCCGAGTCTCAGCAGTGAAGATGGGCAGAGCTTCACCAATCTGTGAAACAATTTCAGAATAATGTTGGATGATTTTCGGGCTCTGAGGTGGCGCAGGTTAAATCTCTATAAAGTACAGAAGTAGTCATGCGTGAACATGATCCAGAAACGCCACCATCCTCTTTACAAATAACTGAGGCAAAGTGAAGAAAAAAACATGAAAAGTGAGATGTTTCTCCAACTGCTCACTTTTTCCAGTCTTTTGTTGCCTCGTCCCAACTTTTCCCCCCATAAATTTTAATTGAGCAAAAAAAAAAACCCCAGGCAGGTACATGGATGATGATGATTCTACTTGTGTGTAACCACAGATTATGAAACTCCTAAACGAGACCGGTTTGACGATTTCCAGTTTCAGCCTCCGCTCCCTCCTGGCTCGCCACTCGTGAGCACCCCTCCACCATTACCTCTGGGAACACCTCCGGTCACGCCCACCCCTCCACCACTCCCTAAAGGCACGCCCCCTCCGACTCCGCCCACGAACGCGGGTTCTCCGGTTCTGTCGGGTCGAAGCGGAGCGGCCGGGGAGGAGTCCGAGGACGGGCTGACGTTAGAGGAGCTGGAGGAGCAGCAGCGGTTGCTATGGGCGGCGCTTGAGAACGCTGATACGGGCACCAGCGACTCGGACACTGGGGCCGCGGGGACGCCTGGAATGAGCTCGCCCCCCTCTGCGTCTCCACCAGCTGAGGCTGATCCTGAGGTACAGAAGGAGGTTGAAGAATCCGAGTCAAAGGAAGAGGAGGGTGAACTTTCAAGCACCCCTGGTTCACCTGCTGAGGAAGGAGTGAGTGGGAAAGACGAAGACAAGAGCAGTGCCGGTCCAGGAACCGAGTCTTTAAATGAAGATCCAGGTGCAGAGTCTCCTGACGAGCTGATCGTTCTGGATGAAGTTACTCAGAGTAACGATTCCGACCCCGAAAAGAACCAAACGAATGAAGGTCCTGAAGAAACGGGGATCGACACGCAAGCTGCTGAAGAAACCGAAGAACCCGTCGTAAAGAAAATAGCAGGCGTTCCACACCGAAGCAATTTCGCAGAAGGTATCATTCCTTTCGAAGACACGCCAGAGTTCACAGAGGTCGCCGTGGCAACGGGGGTTTATTTAAGGATTCGGGACTTGCTCAAGGAGTCCCCACGAAATCAGGCAAAAAACAGAAAGCTAAGCTCCTGAGTTTGTATGTGGATCGTGTTCGGGTCGTTGGGTGGGGAATTGTGAATACTGAACAAATACGTGTTTTATTACGTAAATACTGAACTTTTTTGTTGTTGTTGAGATTTTCATGATTCCAGGGCGGAATTTCGTTGTCAAGTCCAGTTTGATGTCCAAATATCTCCCGTCTTTGTTTAGAGATTTTTACAAAATACACTTTTTTTTTTTTTTTTTGTCTCCCCCCCTCATTGAGAGTTGAGATCTAAAAAAAAAAAAGTTAATTTTCTCTTTTAAATTCCCACAGACTTTTCTATGTGACTGTTTTGACTAAAGTTTTATAGGTATGTACAGTTTTATAAATACAATCTCCCTTTTTGTTTCCCCCGTCCTCGTAGACCCAGTCCTCTAAAGGAACTTCACTTTACAATGGTGTCTTTACATCCATTTCTCTTTTTTTTTTTGGACCCCACCATAGGGTTTCTTTCACGCTGGCCATCGTTACTGGTGTACATTTGTAAACTGGTATAAATTGATTATTTTTAACACAAAATAATTTTTAGAGCTGCGTTTTTTTTTACCGGGTTTGTCCTGAACCGATTTTATAAAAAAAAAAAAATAATAATAAGTTTGATGGCCAGCTGTTTATGGGATCATGAAAATAAAATGTTCTCTTTTTTGACTTTTAATTCTCCATCTTATTTTGCTATATTACTTCAATTGGTGTAAAATAACTTCAAACAACTCGTGCAGATAGATGTAGACAGACAGACAGACAGATAGATGTAGACAGACAGACAGATAGATGTAGACAGACAGACAGATAGATGTAGACAGACAGACAGATAGATGTAGACAGACAGACAGATAGATGTAGACAGACAGACAGATAGATGTAGATAGACACAGACAGACAGATAGATGTAGATAGACACAGACAGACAGATAGATGTAGATAGACAGACAGACAGACAGATGTAGATAGACAGACAGACAGACAGATGTAGATAGACAGACAGACAGACAGACAGATAGATACAGACAGACAGATAGACAGATAGATGTAGATAGACAGACAGACAGACAGACAGATAGATGTAGATAGACAGACAGACAGACAGATAGACAGATAGATGTAGATAGATAGACAGACAGACAGATAGATGTAGATAGACAGACAGACAGACAGACAGACAGACAGACAGACAGACGGATGTAGATAGACAGACAGACAGACAGACAGACGGATGTAGACAGACAGACGGATGTAGACAGACGGACGGACGGACGGATGTAGACAGACAGACGGATGTAGACAGACGGACGGACGGACGGATGTAGACAGACAGACGGATGTAGACAGACGGACGGACGGACGGATGTAGACAGACGGACGGACGGACGGATGTAGACAGACGGACGGACGGATGTAGACAGACGGACAGACGGACGGACGTAGACAGACGGATGTAGACGGACGGACGGATGTAGACGGACGGACGTAGACAGACGGACGGACGGACGGACGTAGACGGACGGACGTAGACGGACGGACGTAGACGGACGGACGGACGTAGACGGACGTAGACGGACGGACGTAGACGGACGTAGACGGACGGACGTGGACGGACGGACGTGGACGGACGGACGTGGACGGACGGACGTAGACGGACGGACGGACGGACAGACGGACAGACAGACGGACGTGGACGGACAGACAGACGGACGTGGACGGACGTAGACGGACGGCCGTGGACGGACGTAGACGGACGGCCGTGGACGGACGTAGACGGACGGCCGTGGACGGACGTAGACGGACGGCCGTGGACGGACGTAGACGGACGGACGTGGACGGACGGCCGTGGACGGACGTAGACGGACGGCCGTGGACGGACGTAGACGGACGGCCGTGGACGGACGTAGACGGACGGCCGTGGACGGACGTAGACGGACGGCCGTGGACGGACGTAGACGGACGGCCGTGGACGGACGTAGACGGACGGCCGTGGACGGACGTAGACGGACGGCCGTGGACGGACGTAGACGGACGGCCGTGGACGGACGTAGACGGACGGCCGTGGACGGACGTAGACGGACAGACGTAGATAGACAGACAGACAGACAGACGTAGACAGACAGACAGACAGACGGACAGACGTAGACGGACAGACAGACAGACGGACAGACGTAGACGGACAGACAGACAGACGGACAGACGTAGACGGACGGACAGACGTAGACGGACGGACAGACGTGGACAGACGGACAGACGTAGACGGACGGACAGACGGACAGACGTAGACGGACGGACAGACGGACAGACGTAGACGGACGTAGACGGACGGACAGACGTAGACGGACGTAGACGGACGGACAGACGTAGACGGACGTAGACGGACGGACAGACAGACGTAGACGGACGGACAGACAGACGTAGACGGACAGATGTAGATAGACAGATAGATGTAGATAGACAGATAGATGTAGATAGACAGACAGACAGATGTAGATAGACGTAGATAGACAGACAGACAGATAGATGTAGATAGACAGACAGACAGACAGATAGATGTAGATAGACAGACAGACAGACAGACAGATGTAGATAGACAGACAGACAGACAGATGTAGATAGACAGACAGACGGACGGACGGACAGACGGACGGACAGACGTAGATAGACGGACAGACGTAGATAGACGGACAGACAGACAGATGTAGACAGACGGACAGACAGACAGATGTAGACAGACAGACAGATGTAGACAGACAGACAGATGTAGACAGACAGATAGATGTAGACAGATGTAGACAGACAGACAGACAGACAGATAGATGTAGACAGACAGATAGATGTAGATGAACAGATAGACAGATGTAGACGGACGGACAGACAGATGTAGACGGACGGACAGACAGATGTAGACGGACGGACAGACAGATGTAGACGGACGGACGGACAGACAGATGTAGACGGACGGACGGACAGACAGATGTAGACGGACGGACGGACGGACGGACAGATGTAGACGGACGGACGGACAGATGTGGACGGACGGACGGACAGATGTGGACGGACGGACGGACAGATGTGGACGGACGGACGGACAGATGTGGACGGACGGACGGACAGATGTGGACGGACGGACGGACAGATGTGGACGGACGGACGGACAGATGTGGACGGACGGACGGACAGATGTGGACGGACGGACGGACAGATGTGGACGGACGGACGGACAGATGTGGACGGACGGACGGACAGATGTGGACGGACGGACGGACAGATGTGGACGGACGGACGGACAGATGTGGACGGACGGACGGACAGATGTGGACGGACGGACGGACAGATGTGGACGGACGGACGGACAGATGTGGACGGACGGACGGACAGATGTGGACGGACGGACGGACAGATGTGGACGGACGGACGGACAGATGTGGACGGACGGACGGACAGATGTGGACGGACGGACGGACGGACAGACAGATGTGGACGGACGTAGACAGACAGATGGATGTAGACAGATAGATGGATGGATGGATGGATGTAGGCCACAGCAAAGAGATTAGATCAAAAAAAGATCTAATCTCACACAGACAGAACACAGACAGTTCCAGGGTTTTTGTTTACTTTATATGAAGCTCCATAAGCAGAGTAATCTTCCCATTTACGTTCTCAGTTCTTCAGTCTTTATTATTATTGGGTTTTTTTTTTGTTTTTTGTTTTTTTTATAAATATTTATGGTAATTAACTGACACCTTTATTCAACTTTCCATTATCCCTGGCGTTTAAGAGTAAAAGACCAGCATTGGCAGCTTAGGTAGTGCTGAGACGTGAACATCATTCAACAAGCTACCTCAAAATGACCTCTTGATGACCCCTGAGTCTGATCTGGTGCGGCAATTCTGTCTGCTCTCAATCAGATTAATTTGCATCATCATATTTGGTGATGGTGGTGAAGCATTTGTATAGGATTTACTGGTTTACTCATAAATGGACCTTTTATTGCCAAAACACACACTTTTACACGTGTGTGTACACACACACACACACACACACACACTCTCACACACACTGTTGTGCCATCGGTACGGATCACTGATGTGGTACGAGGTGACGGTGGTGAAAAAAAGAAGTCTCTGACAGGACAATTGGTTCATTTCAGCAATAAAATTCAATGTTACATTTTCAATAAGCAGGTCCTTCACCACGTCTACATACACCTCATTGTTCCAATAATAAAAATATCACGAAGCAGCTACGGACAAATGAGTACCTTCACCTCTCATATCTTAGTCATGTGATGTTCAACTGCACACATGCACATTGTTTAGTACTGATTATGATTCTGAATTAATTCATCGAGTGTCTGCTCACCTTTCTGTCTGTTATCGAGCTCTTCAGGATCCTGCCTATGGAGAGACTTACTGCAGTATGTAGTGGAGAAGAGTGATAGCAGGAGTGATTTGTGATAGAAGAGTATCTGTGAGAGTGAAAGGGAAAGTTTATAGGACTGTGGTGAGACCTGAGATGTTGTATGGATTAGAGACAGTGGCATTGAGTAAAAGACAGGAGGTGGAGCTGGAGGTAGCAGAGCTGAAGATGTTGAGATGTTTGTTGGGAGTGACGACGATGAACAGGATTAGAAATGAGTTTATTAGAGGGACCGCGCATGTAGGACGTTTTGGAGACAAGGTGAGGGAGGTGAGATTGAGGTGGTTTGGACATGTGCAGAGGAGGGACATGGGGTATATCAGTAGGAGAATGCTGAGGATGGAGCCACCAGGAAGGAGGTAAAGAGGAAGACCAAGGAGGAGGTTTATGGATGTGGTAAGGAAAGACATGCAGGTAGTTTGTTTGAAAGAGGCAGATGTAGAGGACAGGGGGGTATGGAGACGGATGATCCGATGTGGCGCCCCCTAATGGGAGAAGCCGAAAGAAGAAGTGGTGCCCTGTTTGAACAGATGTGGAGGCCTGTTTTGGAACATCTTTCAACTGTTTCACAAGAGATCATATTTAAGGGAAGATTTGAATACACATTCCTTTTTGCTTAACATCTGGCAGATAAGCTTTCAAGAGGTTCAAATCTTTATTTTATTTATATATTTATAATGTTTCATAAATTTTTAGATGTATTGTTATGATGGTTGGAGTTTAATATTAGTTTGGTTTAACTCTTGATGTTATTGGGTTGTGTTTCTGTCTGTCACATACAGAGAGTAATATGTACATTTACAGTTATTTTTATGCTGCGAGAGATTAAAGTAATCTCAGAAGAAGAAAGTCTTTTTTTTTTTTTTTTATATCGATGTATTAAAAGATCAAAAGAACCCTTTCCTGCTTTTCCCACTTCCTGTCCTACTGAATGACACACGGGGTATTAGTAGTACTCCCCAAAACCCCTTCGTGCCCTACGTAGTGCTCTAGCCTTCGGTTTAGGACGCGGCCGGAGGTCCTCCTCTGGATCTACGTCAGCGCGTCGCCTCTCTGAAGTTCCCGGTTAAAAGAGAACAAGTGAAGAGTCGGAGGGATTAAAACCCCGCTCACGCGCAGAGGTGACCGTGCTCCCCCCCTTCAGGGGTAAATAAGAGGTAAATACATAAACCGGAAATCGGATTTGGGGCGCGTGAGGATTTACAGCCGGGCCTGAGGGGCAGTTTTGGTTCAGAAGCCATTTAGCTTCAGACGTGTGATGGAACTCACGGGGCAGTGCTAAGCTTAGCTTGTAGGCTTGTTGTTAGCTAATGTTCACTCACAAGTTAGCTGTGTGTGTGTGTGTGTGTGTGTGTGTGTGTGTGTGTGTGTGTGTGTGTGTGTGTGTGTGTGTGTGTGTGTGTGTGTGTGTGTAGACGTGGCTAGGCAGCCGGCTAGCATGAGGTGAAGAAGTGACATTGCGGAATGTTGGAGTTGTGTCAGGTGTACACACACACACACACACACACACACACACACACATGCTACTGGACTTTCTCACCTTCTTTAAATAGAAATGTGTTTTATGTATTTGTAGGTCAGAATTTGGTTCAAGGTTCTGGTACAGAGTTATTCAGGCACTTAGGTACTGGTTAATTCATTGGACTTTGGATCGGATGGTCGTAAGTTTAAATCCCAGCCACTCCTGGACCCCTCAACAAGCTCTTTAACTCCACTCCGTTTTATGAATGAGATAAATGTAAGTCTCTATGGCTGAGGGTGTAAATGTGAGCAGGCGTGTATAAAGTGTGAGGACGATGTGTATGATTACAGTCTCAGTTCCATGGTACTAATGTAGAGTCCAGTTGAGATTAAACCATGAAGAAAGTGAGCGTTTTGAGGGAAATCTGTGTGAGAGCATAAGCAGCTGTAGAAGGTAAGTCACATGGGGAGAAAGGATGATTTAGAGGAAGTGAAGGGTCAGGGTGACCTCAGGAAGCAGGACTGCATGTTATTAAGCCTGCTGTAATCTTTACGTGGTTTGGTTGGAGGTGCAGGACTGGGTTGGAGTGAAGGACGGGGTTGGTGGTGCAGGGCTGGGGTTGGAGGTGCAGGGCTGGCGTTGGTGGTGCAGGGCTGGGGTTGGAGGTGCAGGGCTGGGGTTGGAGGTGCAGGGCTGGGGTTGGAGGTGCAGGGCTGGGGTTGGAGGTGCAGGGCTGGGTTTGGTGGTGCAGGGCTGGGTTTGAGTGCAGGACGGGGTTGGTGGTGCAGGACGGGGTTGATGGTGCAGGATGGGTTTGGAGTAAAGGACGGGGTTGGTGGTGCAGGACGGTGTTGGAGGTGAAGGACGGGGTTGGTGGTGCAGGATGGGTTTGGAGTGAAGGACGGGGTTGCCCCAGGGACTTTTATCTGACACAGCCTGACTGAAAAGGAGAGCAGAGTCTGCCATTTTCTGTAGATGTTTTTTATTTCTGTTTAACCGCCTGCGAGTTCAGTAGAAGTTCTTTCTAGTTTGATCAAGAAGATTAATCCTAAAGTGTAAAGTTTTCAGATTTACCCTCATGTCGATAAAGTGACCTGTTATGCAATAAATGGACAAAAGTACTGGGACGTATGACTTTTCCAGCCGTATGTGTTTCTTTGACAAACTGTTACCACAAAGCTGAAGGCACATGATTGTAGAGGACGTCCAAACCTGTTCCAGAAAGTGGGAAAAGATCTTGAGTGGCCTGCTGTTGAGCTCCGAACACTTAAGAACCTGGCCCTCCACCAGCACACTTCAAAATGTAGAATGAGATGTTTAAGAAGCACATGACAGTCTTATGCCCAGGTCTCCACAAACTTTGGCTATGCAGTGTATAAATGTGTAGCTGTAAAGATGTAAATTAGAAGCTCAGAAAATGACACGAGGTGTTAAACGTGTCTTCAGGCTCATTGTCCTGAGGATCCTGTCCCGGCGTCCGCTTTTTTTATACTCGCACTTCCTGCCGCTGTGTGTCCTAATAAAGTAATAAAGAGGAACCAAAACAGTCATGACATCAGTGTCAGTGCTGCTCTACAGGGTTTACGTTTCTGCCTGTGTTGTTTTTGTGTGTGTGTGTGTGTGTGTGTGTGTGTGTGTGTGTGTCCGCAGCCTGAAACATGGATCCATGTTTATTTTTGGCGACAGAAATTTCTCAGGCAAAATACACAGGAATTCTGCGCACGGTTTCAGGAGGCACTTCGTTACGTGACTACTCGCGTTACAACACGTGACCGCTAATAGACTGAGGCTCTTTCTGTTCGAGCGATTTAGTATAATAATAATAATATAATGTATAATAATAATAATGGTATAGTTTCTCAGATCATTCACAGACAAGTAACAGCAGGAGCAGCTGACTGCTCCCCCAGACCTCCTCACCTACATCACTACCCGACTACACCAAGTGGCCCAATGATCCCAGAATCCATCTTCCCAGAAGAGTGCAGGTTATTATAGCAGCAAATTAGAACTAAATGCGTAATGGGATGTTCCAAATGTGCCCCCCCCCCCCCCCCCCCCCAAATTCTAAGAGTCGCATAATCTTATCTGCGTGACTGATGTGGAAACATCTGTCTTTCCTCTGGCATCCATCTGTGTTTCAACAAGTCTGTGGGTTTTGCGGATGTGTGAATCAGACCGACTCGTTTGACCTGCCTGATCTTGTTGAGCCGTTTTTAGGGTGTCTGTGTCTCCGGGCCGGATCGCATACAGGAGCTACAACGTGCATTCAGGCAACAGACCTGCTTCTAAAACGTCTCTGAATGTCTCCTGTGTGGATCGAAACGTTAATCTGTAACACGTGCACACGTGATGCAGCTCTCAAAAGTCCTGCCTGTAGTTATATATACAAAAATACTGTTTTATAAACTGATTTATTAAAAGGTATTCAAGTCCTTATGTCTTTACCACAGTAAAGTTAACAGTAGCTCCTGTGTGACCGTAGACATGAAGCAGAGACATGAAACTGAAATTATATACAACCACAATAAAGCACAGATAAAGATTCTGTGTGTCTCTGAAAAAGCTATAAAAAAAAAAAAAAAAACACTGCTTCACTGGTTGGAAATTTCTTATCTTTTGACCTATTGTGCAGTTTAATACTGTTTCAGTGTTTTGACTGCGCAGGCCTTTGTCTCGTTGTATCCTGGAGATTGGAATGGTTGCCATGTTGGTTGAGGATTTCTTTCACCAAGAATAAGTCTTCAACCGTCCCTCTTTCAAAACAACCCCAAACCATTAAGCTGTCACCTCCATGTTTGACTGTGGGGGTGAGGCAGTCTTCTCTCTCAGACGTTCTTCTGTTGGAGCCAGAAATGGCCAATTTGCACTTCCAAAAGAAACATGCAAGTGTCTCCAAAACCGTAAAAGCCCAGGAGCTTCCAGACTTTTGACAGACCCTGTATGAGAGATGAGCTGAGATACTGAGTGTGTGTGAAATGTGTATGTAGGACAATTGTACATGTAAGACATATACATTACAGTAACACCTGATCACGTGGAGTCTCAATTACATCCGTCCACATACGTCTGCATTCTATGTTCACTTTTTTGTCACTTGTCTTCCTGTTTGAATTCTGCTGACGCTTGGTTTTCTTTTTGCTCTCGTTACAGATCATTATTGTTTTTTTTTACACCACTTCCCTTTTTTTTTTTTTTTTTTTTTCTGTTTTTTTTTAAGGTCCCTGGTGTAAAAGTGTAAATACGCTGCTTGAAGTTATTAGACGGAGTCAATGTTTTGTGAAGAAAGAAAACCAAACTGTAAAGAAAAAGCAGAGGAACTATGAGTTCAGCCAAGCCAAGTGGGCTCAAAGCCCCCAGCAAGATCAGCAGAACAGCCGGGGCCGCGACCAAAACGTCTCCGTCTGGTAAGTCCAGGTCTTGTGTGTATTTTTAAAAATTTTTCTTTCTAGCAATTCCAAAAATGCGATACAAACTGATTGTCCTATTTCAAGTAGCTGCTGCGAAAGCGGTTCCAGTTGACAAAGCTTCACCTGACACCCCAGACGCAGCTGAAGAGTTTCAAGTCGGGGATCGAGTGTGGGTGAACGGGAACAAACCCGGCTACGTTCGGTTCCTGGGCGAGACCCAGTTCGCACCGGGACAGTGGGCCGGCATTGTGTTGGACGAAGCGATCGGGAAAAACGATGGCTCGGTAGCAGGGGTGCGCTACTTTCAATCTGAGCCCCTGAGAGGTATTTTTACGCGACCTTCCAAGCTTTCCAGAACCGAGGGCGAGGCAAATGGGACGATGACAGCGCCAGCATCTCCAACACCCTCCGCAACGGCGCCACCTCCAGCCACTCCTGCACCAGCTCCAGCACCCCCTCCTGCTCCTGCAGCTGCCACAGCAACCAACAATCCAGCTACCAAACCGGCCTCGAACCTCACACGCTCCAATTCCGAATCAGTGTCCAACCTCTCAGAGGCAGGCTCGGTGAAGAAAGGAGAACGGGAGCTGAAGATGGGCGATCGCGTCCTGGTGAGAACGTGACTCGAGTGTGTTCACCTGAGTGCTTAGTGTTAGTCTTAGTGTATGTTTCTCTTGTGTGTTAATGGTCTTTGTCTGTATCGTAGGTGGGTGGTACCAAAGCCGGTGTAGTACGCTTCTTAGGGGAAACGGATTTTGCCAAAGGCGAGTGGTGTGGCGTCGAGCTGGATGAGCCTTTAGGGAAGAACGATGGTGCAGTGGCTGGAACCAGGTACACGTGTGTTAGACTGCAAGTACATTCACCATCATGTGCTACTCTTATATACAAAAATTATATATATATATATATATATAATACACACACATTAGGGGTGAAAAGGTAGACAAAATTCACAGTTTGGTACAATTTCGGCACGAAGAAATGCGAAAGATAAAATCTGCTTAACGCAGATTATTATTATTATTATTATTATTATTATTATTATTATTATTATTATTATTATTAACGTTTGTGAACATCAGCAGTTTACATTTTTAAAACAATTTTGAATAAAATGCTCGCTTGGTTAAAAATATATCAAATTTTTTTATCAAATATATAGGAACAAAATAGAATAAATCCAATAAATGCAAATTAAATTGTTTAAATAAAATGTAATAAATAGAAACATTTTATGAAATAGTTTTGATTTTATTAGAGCTCATCTGGGTAATACAGATGTATAGAATACACGTTCTCACCCTGGATGTTATACTTTGCGACAGTTATCATTTCTACTGTAAGCACATTGGGTTATTGTGCGTCATTCTAAGCATTTTTCAATATGTGGTTTGTACTCAAAAGTTTCAAATGAAGCATAAAGGAGAAAACTAACTAATAAACTAAGTGCTGCTTATTGAATGTTGTTGTTTCCAGATACTTCCAGTGTCAGACCAAGTATGGCCTTTTCGCCCCGGTGCACAAGGTGACACGCATCGGTTTCCCGTCCACGACTCCGGCTAAGGCGAAGGCCACGGCTCGGAAGGCGTCTACACCGGGAGGATTGAAGCGCAGCCCGAGCGCCTCCTCAGTCAGCTCCATGAGTTCTGTCGCCTCGTCGGTGAGCGGCAAACCCAGCCGCACCGGTCTGGTGAGTGTTCTGAGTGTTTTTCTCATCTTATCTTAAAAAATCAACAATATCAAATACCAGAGATGCATCATTCTTTATCCCATGCTCAGAATAAATGCTTAAATACAAAACTCATTCAATTCATTTTTATTTGTATAGCGCTTTTAAAAGTGACATTGTCTCAAAGCAGCAATACAATACTAATAACTTGTACTATGGTACTATGTACTGGGTTGTATCAAAAAGCTGCGAGTTTTGCAACACGCCAGCAGAGGCTGCACACACAGTCACAGGGGGCACCGACCTTCAAAAGTCAGTGTGCAAAAAGACATCGTCCTGTGTGCAACCGGTGCTGTTCCGACCACGTGCGCTACCACGTCTGCTGTTCCGACCACGTGCGCTACCACGTCTGCTGTTCTGACCACGAGCTCGCGAGTTTCTCACCAGCTCTTTAAGCTCTGCGAGCGCACTCGTGCACGCGCACACACACACACACACACACACACACACACACACACAGAGCTCATGTCATATAGCATATGCATTAGCAGCAGCTCACCCATATGGAGCGTAATATTCCGTGATTCATTAATTATGTCAAACCTCCACTGTAATAATAACAGGGTCAAATACAATTTGACTGTCATTTTAGGCAGCATAGCGGCGGTTGCCAAGAAATGTGAAAACCCCATAAAAATATGGAAAATATATTTTTTTTTACATCGATTTAAATTTTCCTGTGTTGCGAACTACACACACACATTTTATATTTTAAATGTTTACATTTTAAACATTTAAATATTTTAAATTATATATATATATATATATATAATTTGTTCTTTTTTTTTCTCTTTTTTTTATAAACTACGTGGAAACTTCATCTGGGGAATTTTGCTAATATTCCAAGTTGAAAACTTGTCAAAAATGTATGGGAATTAATGAGGATTTATTTCACCCATAAACATTTAGTTTAGTAATTTTGTTGCACAATAGTCTACACAAAGCACAAGGAAGTTTTAAACCTAAATTGTATGTAATATTTATTTGCAGATTACCGATAGTTTGAAAAAAAAAAAAGCATAACGCTCCATGTAAAATAGTACTGAACAATATTACAGAATAAAAATTAATGTAATTTCAATGCTTTGGTCTTTGTGAAGAAATGTGAAAATGGCCGTTTTAAGAATGACTTTATTTATGTGAAGTGGTAACACTTTACAATAAGATTCCATTTGTAACATTAAGTTACTTGATAGAACGAAGTACCGTGCACAGTCTCGCAAGCAAACAGCACGCCGTGTCAGGGATTCGCCTCTAGAGGCCGCTCTCGTACCATGTAATGACTGCAGGCCTTCTCCAGCAACCGACACAACCC
Source organism: Silurus aristotelis (assembly GCF_946808225.1). Classification (NCBI taxonomy): domain Eukaryota; kingdom Metazoa; phylum Chordata; class Actinopteri; order Siluriformes; family Siluridae; genus Silurus; species Silurus aristotelis. The sequence continues at coordinate 4,076,656 of NC_139596.1, forward strand.
AGAAAAACTATCGGTATGGATTTTTGCAACGAACTGTCGGCAAAACCGATAAATCGACACGCACTCTTTAGGCACTCGGTTCTGTTTTTTCTCGGTAACAATGTAAGATGAGATGTTTCAGAATCGAATATAAAGGAATATAAATTGCAATTTTATTCACAGTATGACCAGCTTTTAAATAAATAAATGTGTGCCATTATGTGCCAACGTAGCTGACGGAAACGTCCTCGCGGTACACACGGAAGATATCGGGGACCACTGCGCTGCAGGAGGCTCTGAAGGAGAAGCAGCAGCACATCGAGCAGCTCCTCGCCGAGCGCGACCTGGAGCGGGCCGAGGTTGCTAAAGCTACCAGCCAAGTAGGAGAAGTGGAGCAGGAGCTCAGCGTTCTCAGACAAGGTCAAGAACAGGTCAGGACAATTTTTATTTTTATAAACGTATTTCTATATAAGGTTTATTTAGATGTATTTTTTTTATATAGTAAAAAATTTTTCTTATACAGTATGTGACCGAGATGGAGGCCAAAATGGATCAGCTGCGCACCCTGGTGGAGGCTGCAGACAGGGACAAGGTGGAGCTTTTAAATCAGCTAGAGGAAGAGAGGAGGTGAGAAGGACAGGTGTTTGATACTGGATGTGGATAATGTTTATATGTTTTGAGAAATTTAAAATAAGTGCAGTTTTTTTTTATTTGAGTCACTGGTTATTGATTGGTACAGAGGGTATTCTGATCATCTTGCAGTATACATTTTAATTGTTGGCATTTGGGATCAAAAATAATAATAATTTAAACACTATTTCTACAAGAGTTATATTTAAGAAAGTTACAGTTCTTGATTTAAGATCCATACAGAGCCAAGGGAGCATTCCAAAGGATGAAAAAAATCGCAGGATTTAGTTATTCAAATAAATCTTTTCGAGTCCGGTTTCTCTCAAGGGTTCTCCTCATGCCACAGTCGCCACCGGCTCACTCATTAGGGACTTTTAAGGACTTGTATATTCTTTTCTAACTGCTTTATCTTTGTAAAGTGAATTGAAATTGTGACGCTTCCTCCACCATGCTTCACTGTTATAGTTTAAAAGATAATAAAAATCTTCTTTTCATCCCTGCATGAGAAAGGACACTTGTTATACATACACTTTTATATTCACTTCTATTTAGTGAACTTTAAACTTTTATTTATATATATTTTTAAAATATTTTCTCTTTACATATATTTCTATTCGACATGTTGATTTTTTTCGATTTTCTGTTTTTATTTTCTAAGAATCGAAATACCTCAGACTGACCAGAGCTCATCTCGTACCCCCAGTGCACGAGTCTGTCTAACTGAAGCATTTTTTCCCCCCCTTCCTCCAACAGAAAAGTGGAGGACCTTCAGTTCCGTGTAGAAGAAGCTTGTATTACCAAAGGAGACTTGGAGGTAAAGCGGCTCTTGGAAACAAGGTTACATTCGCACGCACTCGAGCGACACCTACGTATCCAAATCGCGAGTTTTCCAGCTATCGCATGCAGTCCATCGGAGGTTTCTGTGGTCAAACGATGCCGGAAAAATTCCCCTCATTTTTTTTTTCTTGTCATTGCTCCCTCACCTTTTTTTTTCTTCATTTTCATTTTGTTTTGTTTGAACCTAAAAACCAGAACATGGATCAGGGGGTTGAAGTTGTTACATGAAACAATAGTACACTTAAATGTAATGTTAATTCTTGATAAAATGTTGCCTTTTTTTTAAATATATGCATTTTGACAGAAGTTGTTTATAAAAAAAAAAAAAAAAAAAAAAGCTCGGAGCAGGTAATAATTTCTCGTTTTCAAAAGAACTCTTATTTTTGTCTTCAGGAGTCGTTTCACCGTGTCGGTGGTGAGAGTTTTCTTTCCGTTCATCTCGGTTTATTACACCGTCCTGGTCGGGGTCATGAGGGACTAATCACTGTACACTAACGGATGAATGAATCACTCTCAAGCTTTTATGTTTGTGAAGGCTACTAACTGAAAACAGCTGGAATTCACATCTGTAACGCATGGCTATAACAGTGAACGATTTCTTTTTATTTTAATAGCAGATCATCTGAAGAGCTTTAAAAGAGTCAGTAAACGTGATCTATGTCGCGTCACAGTATACGTAACAGTGCAGCATAGTCCCAGAGGCACAAACAGTAGTAGTAGAAGACCAGTAGTAGAGCGCCACCTCTGGGATGAACTGGAGCGTCAACAGAACCTTAAATTTCCTCATCCGGTCTTACTAACGCTTTTGTAGCGGATCGATCACCGATCGCCAAAAATCCAGAGGAAATCCTTTCCAGAAGAGTGGAGGGTTCACGTAGGAATGGCGGGATCAATCTGGAACGTTCAGCAAGCCTGTGTAGGTGTAGGATTTTTGTATATCCCCCCCCCCCCCCCCCCAGTACGGCATGTTTTATTCCGCCTATTATCCCTCAATTAATGGTATAAAGTCCAAATGATTCCATTTCTTTATAGTCAAGGCTTCATGTAAGGAATTGATATAAACCTGAGATTTGGAGAACCTGAGCAGGCCATTAGGAACGATCTAAATAAAATATCTCCCCAATAGTTTTAAAACGGGATCATGTTTATTACTTAGTCTCAGTTTATCCAGCAGGTTTATGACTTTATTTTTTTCTTCATTGGGTCTTAGTAGCTATGAAGATCCCCAGGATTGTGTGTTGGTTGTTTTATGTGTTTGCTCACTCACACCCTCTTCATCCACTACAAAAGCCCTTACTTACGTTCTCCAGATCTTTTCTATGGACGTTCAGCACAACAACGTTTCTGCATCCAGCGTTTGTCCTCATGCATCCTTTACCCCCCCCCCCTTTTATTTATTTATTTGTTTGTTTGTTTATTCATTTATTTATTTATTTTAAACCTGCATGTGACATCTCCCCTCATCCATCTCCATCCCCCCCCCCCCCCACACCCCCTTTCCTTATTTATCTTGTGCATTGGGCTGGCATGTGATGGTGGCACTGGTTGTGTTTTCTTCCTCTACCCCCCCTTTCTGTACTAACAGACGCAGACCAGACGGGAGCATGCCCTTCTTAAGGAGCTCGAGCAAAGTCTGCTCTTTGAAAAGACCAAAGCTGAGAAACTCCAGAGGGAGTTAGAAGACTCTAGGGTAATGGATCTCTCTCTGTGTGCTATGACCGGGTTTCTCAGGATCTTTCCTGGACAATTTGAAGCTCACGCAGCACCGTGATAAATCCTATAAAGGCTTAGTTTTTACACACTTCTCCACAAAAATGCTTTTAGACGAGTGAATGTTTTTAAAAATATATAATATACTAAATTATAAAAGAAGCGAAATGAAAACCTTCAATGCAACACACAGAAATTTTATATATATATATATATATATATATATATATATATATATATATATATATATATATATAATTTATACAAACTTTTATACAAGACATTTCTTTGTTTAATACACTATATGGGCAAAATTATTTGGACATCTGACTTCAGCCATATGTAGTTTCTTTTTTAGAGGCAAAAAAAAACTCTGGATAAACTTTTCACATGAACTAGAAGATCCAAGCCTTTCCCAGCATCACAATGCCCTCTGTGCACAAAGCAGCTCCATGAAAATATATGCTTGAGAAAAAGGGGTAAAAGTTTGCACAAGACCATAAATTGCTCGCTTCAGAGCTCCGACCTGCACAATTTTGGAAATTGAAAACTTTTGTGATGAATTTTTCACCTCACCTACATCAGTACCTGATTTCATTCCAAAACCTTGAACCTCTTCCCAGAAGAGTGGAGGGAACTACAAGAGCAAATAGGGATTAAATGTGGAATGGGATGTTTAAAATAATCACATAGGAATCTTATGGTCAGGTGTCCACAAACTTTTGTCCATGTAGTGTAGTTTGTATCACAATATGGAGGGTTTTTTCACCAGGTAGCAGTGCTGCATTCGGCAGGGACCCCCCCTATCAAACACCCCCCCCCATATAATTTATATTATGTACATATAAATGTACATAAAGTCATTAAAAAACATTTGGCAGAAGGCAGTTGCTGTGTTTTGGCCTGAGGTCTGACAGGGTTACTAGAGCGTAGATTTAATACACAGTAGGTTCCAGAAAGTAGTTGCAATGGCCACTAAAGCAAGATCAAGATGCATAATGCTGAGTTGAGCTTTTATTCTTTTATTCTATTTGCTTCTATCTATTCCCCTTTCCCCCTTTGAAATCACTTATTACTCTAGAAAACATGGTGTAGGTAACCGTTCCTTACCTCTTGCGGCTGCTTGGAACAAACCGAAATGATCCCCAGAATCTTGTACCTCCTGCTAGTTAGTGGTTTTAAATCCTTGCCAAGTTTTCAGTTTTCCAGAGATCATGCTGTAACCACATTGCTGGAAAATGTTTTGTTTCTGCGAGACTACTGCTCGTCTCTGTCCCCAGGTCGCTACAGTCTCTGAGAAGTCTCGCATCCTTGAACTGGAAAGAGACCTTGCTTTGAGGGACAAAGCGGTGGCTGCACTCCGGCAGCATTTGGAGGCCGGTCCTGGACAGGAAACATCTGCCGTGGACCCGACAGTTCCAGTCCTTCAGGAAGAACTCAGTTTGCTTCGGACCCGACTCTCGTCTCAAGCCTCCAGCCATGAAATAGCACTAGCCGCCTTGCGTGCGAAGCTGGAAGCAGAATCCAAAGCACACTGTGAGGCTTTGGCCAAACTCCAGGCCTCTTCGACGCTCTCTTCAAACGAAAACGAGCAGCTCCGTGCGCGATTAGCCGAGGCGGAAAAGGAGAACGCGGACGTCGTCGAGCTGTGGCGCGCTAAACTTGCTTCAGCCATCACTTCTCATCAGCAAGCCATGGAGGAGCTTAAGGCCTCCTCGGGAAAGGGGACTGGAGACTCCCAGTTGCGAGAAACTGTGGATAAGCTGAAGTTGGAGCACGAACTACAGCTAGAGGAAAGCTTAGCTAAGCACACCACTGAAGCCAAGAGGTGGAAGCTAGATATCGAAGAGCTCCGGAAACAGCTGAACGCCGTGACCGAGGAGAAGGAGCGCCTGGTGGAATCGCTTCGCACCAATCTGGAGAGCGCGGAGGATCAGCACCTGGTCGAGCTTGAAGAAGCTTTGGGCAAACTTCACAACGCGGAGATCAGGGTAAAAGAGCTCGAGGAGGACAACTCGAAACTAGGGAACCAGGCGGAGGAGAAAGCTCGGGAGGTCCTGGACCAAGCCGCTCTGATTCAGACCCTTCGCTCCCACCAGAGCCAAGGTGTGCAGGAGCTCCAAAGTCTGCTGGCTCGAGTTGAAGAAGCGGAGGGCAAGGCCAGTGTGCAAGAGGGAAAGGTACGATCTGTTATGATCAATGTTTTAAATTCCAATGACAGATCAGTTTCAAGAGATCCAAAAAAACAATGAATTACTGTAATTGGTTATCGATTTTACTTTGAATTGTGGTTCCTAGGTTACTGAGCTGACCTCCATGTTGGACAGCAAGCAGAAGGAGATGGATGGGTTGCAGCAGAACCTGGCCTCACTGCAGCAAACTAAGAGCTCTCTGGAGCAAGAACTTTCTGACTTGGTATGGGATTTATTAGCACTGGGGCATGGTTTAGATGTTTCATATGTGTGGACGGGATCTTAGCATCTGCAGATATTCTGTACATGCAGCTTATGGGCCAGATCATATGTCTTGTACCAAATGGTGACAGATTAATCAGTAACTGGGCCAAGAATGTACACTAGAGGCCGACTGATTTTCAGTAGGATTTTACCGATATCGATAGGAAAGTAGTACTGAACTTTATTAAAAAGTATAAAAGTCCTAAATGAAATAAATATGAATATATTCATTATATTAATAAATGTTGAGTATTTAAATCTGAACCAAACAAAAACCGTTCCATTTAAAGCCAATAAAAAAAAAAGACACTTCAAATAAACAGCACGCGGCGTCAGCGAGACGCCTCAAAAGGCCGCTCTTGAACACTATAACGCAACCTGGAAAAACTATCAGTACTCACTCCATATTAAACTTACATACATGTTTTTTGATCATCAAAGACATCTTTTAAAAAAAATTTGGCAAAATAATAAGCATAAAAACATGGCAGATATGCTTTGTTTCTCTTATTTGTTATTTTGATATATTACACCTGCAATTGTAGAGCATTTTTGTGTCTGGACTCAACCAAAACATGGATCCGGTGCTGTTACTGGAATATCTGTGTATAAAGCTGCACTGTAGCATAAACGTTAAGCAGGAACAATGCAATAGCTTTTATTTTATAAATTTGTACCGCTTTTATTTTTGTGTTGCAGAAGCAGAAAGTTTCAGCGTCTTTAGATGACCAGTCAGCATCTTCACAAGCTGTTCAGAGTAAGTGCTTGCTGTTTTTTTTTCTCCTCTCTGTGCATTTTTCAACAGTTGATGTTTCTTTTTATTCTCTTTCTTTTTTATACTAAATAAATGAAAAGCAGCCATTTTATTTTGCGGCATACAGCAAGATTTACTACACAAAAAAATTTTTTGGTTTCTTAGTAAATCATTAATAGAAAATATTATATATATTACAATTCTAATTCAACTTGACATTTTTTATAAATTTTTTTAACCTGCAGAGTTACAGGAGACGCTCAGCAAAAAGGAGGAACAGTGTGCATCGCTTTCCAGCGAATCTGAAAAGCTCAAGATTCAGCTGTCAGGTACGAGCAGTCAAAATCCGGTCGGATTATTATATAGACAAAAGTATGTGGACACCGGTGCTTGAGATTAGTGTGTTTTGAACATCCCATTTCACATTAAGTTCCCATTTGCTGATACAAGTTCCACTCTTCTGGGAAAATGCTCCACTAGATTTTGAAGTGTTTAGCCTTATAGCAGAAGATCTTCCACGCCAACCCATGTAAAGCATATGTTCATGCAGGAACAGGTTTGAGCCTTCTAGTTCAAGTAAAGGGAAACTTTCATGCTCCCGCGTTCCAAAGACCTCTAATACAACCGTTTAGCAAAGAACCACACATGGCTGGAAAAGTCTTTTAATTCTCCACAATGTACTTCTCGTGCACCAGTTCAAAGTCTTTTTGTGAGCCTTCTTTCATCCTCGCTTGTTCTCAGGCTTGGAGGCAAAGTTGAAATCGGGCGAAGAGAAGCTCGAGCGGTTGAGCAAAGACAAAGCAAAGCTTGAAGACGACATCAGTGAGCGGATAAAGTCATCCGGAGACAGTTCTTCTCAGCTGACCAAGATGAATGAAGATCTCACTCAGAAGGAGAGGTGAGACAAGTGGAATGCGCACTTCACACACTGAAGTGCTGATGGTAGATCCCAGTAGATCTGTGGCTCATAAAACACAGAAATTAATAATGATGGATGTTAATAGAATAGGATATTGTAAATGGAAAAAAAAATATACACACACTATATTGGCAAAAGTATTGGGTCACCTGGTCATAAGTACGGTGTACGGTTCAAGTAAATGCAAAAGTTTATTATCGTGCATCTAAAGACGTCCTGTACAATTGAGTGCCTCCAGTTTTGTGGTAACATATCCAAAAGATCCACATATAGCAGGAAAGGCCAGGTGAGCCAATACTTTTGGCAATATAATGTGTGGGTGTATGTATATATAAATATATATAATATATATATTATATATATTTATATAAAAAGGTTTGGCTCGTTCGAATCTCAATGCCGTCTCTTCCGTCTCAAATTCACCCGTTTGTGATCTCATTCACAGGAGACTCGAAGAGCTTCAGAATCAACTCTCAGAGCAGAAGGAGCTGGTCGCTCTGTCTGAGGAGAGCAGGAGTCAGGAGCAGGCTCGAGCTAAGCAGGAGATCAAGGACACCAGCGAGAGACACCAGGAAGAAGTTTCCGAACTACAGGAGAAGATAAAAACTCTAGTGAGAGCTGGTGGTTTCTTGGTTTCTCAGTATCAGACAGGGAATGTTTTTGTGTAGCTGCTGTGGTGAAAAACAGCGGCACTGAGTTGACTGGAAGAAAGTTCTGTAGACAGATTTGACATTTCTGGCTCTTAGAGAAGAACTTCTGTAAGATGGAGAACAGAAAAGATGTTAGCAGACTGCCTCACCCTCACAATCAAACATGGAGGGTGAGGGCTTAATGGTTTGGGGGTGTTTTGGAGCAGGGAAGGTTGGAGGTTTATATATATACCCACATGGCAACCAGGCCAAAATGAATCATCATGCTGTTAAATGATTCAATGTTTTATGCATGTGGGTTTGGTTTTGATGCAACAGTGTCTAAAAAAACTATAAAAAACCCCTGGGGTAACATGACCAGCAGTTTTCTTGCGTTGTCCTTGTGTAGGAGAAGAGTGTTGAGGAGACTCAAGCTAAGGTACATAAAGCCCAAACCTCTGGAGAGAACGCACTCGCCAGTGCCTTACAGAAGCATGCGGAGGAGCTCCAGGAACTACAGGGTCAGGTCAAAAAAGCACAGCAGCAGCTCAGCACCTCAGAGGAGACGTGCCGGGAACTTAAAGAAGAGCTGGACGAGTTGGTGCCCTTTAAAGAAAAGGCTCAGGTATGAAAGAAGTGACTGGGGTCCATAGACAGGGGGGTAGTGCACATGTCTCAGGATCATCTATATAATGCAGTGGACACGTGTCATGCAAAAGACCGACGGCCTGCTGGTAAAAACTGTTTTTCAGCCTCGACGTTTTTTTTTTTACTCCTGTAGCATCTGTATGATGGTTGCAGGGCGAAAAGGCTGTTTTGGGCTGAAAATGTTCATCGTATCCCGTGGTGGATATGCACAGTGCTGTTATTGCTGGAGAAGGGCAATGCCCCAATGGATCCCATCTCAGGGTTTTCCCTGATCACTGTTAAGGCTTTAACGGTTTTCACTCATTTAACACGTCTTTCAAGCCGCAGCGTTTCTCCCGATTCACTCTTTTTTTTTTTTTACACCTGGTGTCGCTGCCAAACGGGGTTCCCAGCACTTCTGCTGTCTGTATTGTCGCTTCACTTCCCTGCTTGTCTCGGTGGCTTTTCTCCACAGTGTTCACCCTGTGTGGCATTTGTTTGGTTTCTCTTTAGCCTTCAGTGTAGGAATGATGGAGGGAATAGAAATGGTATTCTCATGCCACATGTGTACTTAACATGTAGCACAATTATTTGGTTCTATCTAAAATCGCTATGTTGTGTTTAAATATTGTACAGATAAAACTGCATTGTGAGTGTGACGTTTTATAGAAAATGTAGCATTTAGTAAATAATTGCCGATTTCAGGATTCCCTTTTTTTTTTTTTTCGAAGAATAAGGACCATTGTATTGGGACACCTGACTTTTCCAGCCGTATTTGTTTTGTCCCCGACGCGTTACCACTAATTTGGAGGCACACAATTGTACAGGACGCATTTAGATGTGGTAGCATTGAAATTTTTTCATCACTTGAACTTGAATATAATTGATAAATTAACACATTTGATATTGTGCAGCGTGTAAAGAGCGACTCCTCTGGAGAGATGGTAGCTTAGTGATTAAGGAATTTGATTTATTGAAATGCCAGCCACACCAAGTTGCCACTTCTGGGCCCCTGAGCAAGGCCCCTGACCCCATATTTGCTCAGTTGTATGTATTAGAAAATTGCAAGGCGCTCTGGATGAGGGCGTCTGCCAAATGCAATACATGTAAATGTGTAAAAAAACGTAGCACCAGTGATTCGCCTCTAGAGGCCGCTCTAGTATTGACAGCAGACCGCAAGCCAGAAATCTGTATGGACTTGGCTGATAGTTCCGGCAGAGAACTCGGTGCCTCATCTTCTGTTAATGACTAAGGAAAATGTTAGTTTGGATGCCGACCTATCATCAAATACAGATATAATATGAGAAAAATATGTCTCTGGCATCGTTCAGAGTGCCGTTCCAAATGTGTTATTAGACCCACAGACCTGTATTAGACCCGAACTTTGTTGGAAGTTTGTCAGAGATCTTGAGTGGCCTGCTATAGAGCTCAGTGTGAACGCTGACTGCACCCCCAGGCCTCCTCACCTACATCAGTACCAATCTTAGGCTTGGGTGTCCCAATACTTTTGACCAAAACGTGTGTGTATATACAGGGTGTAATAATTGACTTTAGGTGGTAGATTTACTAACAGTAGACTCTGATTTGATTTGGATGGCAGATAACAGACAAAAAAGATGCACTATTTACATCCCTCATTTCTTTGATATATATTTTTCATTGTGTGTGTGATGTTGCTTTGTCCCCTGTTTCTGTTGTTCCTGCACTTTTTTTTCTTTTTTTGCATCAGGGTTATTATTTAACATTTTGTTTAATCAACATAACCTTCTCCTTTTCTTTCTTCTCCCCCCCTCCCTCAATTCAGTCTCTCACAACTGAATTGGCTTGTTCCATGCAAGGGGCTGAGAAACTTGCTTCTGAGTTGGGTGAGCTAAGGTCGTTATCCGAGTGTCTATCTGCGGAAAGGGACGATGCTCGCGCTCAGATGAAGAATGCGGAAAAGCGAATTGTAGATCTTTTCACGAAGATGTCCAGTTCGGAAGAAGTTCAGAAGGATCTGTCAGCGAGAAACGATGAGCTCGAAGCGACCAATGAACGACTCGCGAACGAGATGAAGGAATTGCTTTCTGCGAATCGGCAGCTGCAGGACGAAAGGTCCTCCCTCGACAGCGAGAGAGCACGACTCGACAGAGACCTGCAGAATGTCAAACAAATCCAGGAAGAAATGAAAGCCGAGAATGCGAGCCTGAAAGAGATTCAAGCGCAGCACGTGGGTCAAATTGAAAACCTTGAGAAGCACAAAGCAGAACAACGAGACGTCGTGCTGAAGTGTCAGCAAGAGCTTCAGGATCATGAGAAGAATGGTACAGCGCTCGCTCAGAAGCTCGCCAAAGTGTGTGAGGATAAGGATAAGCTTCAGGAGGAGCTTCAGTCCTTAAGGTTACAGTGCACAAAAACTGAAGAGCTTCAATCGAAGCTGCAGGCTGAGAAAAAGCAGCTCTCTGATAGAACCGCAATGCTGGAGGCGGAAACCGAAGTTCTCCGTAACGAGAACGCGAACCTCAGGTCGGATCTCCAAACCGCCGTTTCGGCTAAAGAGTCTCTCGCCGCTGAAAAATCGGACCTTCAAAATCAACTCGAAGCCAACAAGATGACGGTGGAGCAGTTCAGCAGGGACAATGCTGAGCTCCAGGCGTCCAAGAACAGCTTTGCCAGAATGCTTGAGGAAATCAAAACTAGCCGGGAAGTCACCGACTCGGAAAGGCTTTTACTCGCGGAGGAGAAAGAGAACCTCCTCGAAACCCAGAGGAAAATGGCTTTGGAAAAGCAGGAGCTTTCGAAACAAATCGAAGTACTGGTTGAAAAAGTCCGTTTGAATGCAGAAGAAGCCAAAGCCGCCAACGAGAAGATCCAGCAGGACGCCGCTGCTTTTGCTCAGGAGGAGCAAACGATTAAAGCGAAGCTCTCAGAGACTGAGAAGACTCTCCAAGCACTCGAAGAGGAAAATATTACCTTGAAGTCTGCTCTAGAAGAGCAAACAAATCAAAATCGGCTTTCGGAGAAGGAAATAAGCCTTTTGAAGGAGAAGCACGAAAAGGAAATTGCTGAAAAGTCGTCCGTCTTGGCGGAGAAAACGCGATCTGAAGCTGACTTATTAGGCGAGAAGAAGAATCTGAAATCGGAGCTGGACAATATGAAGGAGATAAATGACCAAATTGGATTAGAGAAGATGAAACTCGGGCAGGAGAACGCTGATTTACAGAGTCTTCTGCAGAAAAAGAGCGCCGATCTTGAATCTCTAGAGAAGTCCAACGTCAGCTTAACCGATCAGAACCAACAATTACAGCTCAACTTGGAGCACGTGAAGGAGGAATTTAAGCAAAAGGCAGACGCGTTTGAGAAAGAGAAGGTTTCCCTGCACAATACGATCGAGGAGCTCAAAAAGACAAACGGTGATCTGCTCCAGGAAGTCGAAAGTCTCTCCAGTCAGAACAGATCGCTCTCAGAGGCCAAGAGCAGCTCGGAAGCTCTTCAACAAACGCTAGAAATGGAGAGGAACGAATTCTCGGTCATCAAGGAAAACCTTACGAAAAAAGTCGAGGAACTAACGAAGGCGGTCCACGATTCTGAACAAGAGAAAGCCAGGATGGTGGAGGTGAAGTCCAAGCTCGACGGTGAACTCGTGGCCGTCGGGACGGAAAAACAGAAAGTTGAAGCGCAGCAGCAGTTGCTTAGCAACAAAGTAGAGGAATTATGGAACATGTGTTTGGAGAAAAAAATTAACTTGCTCGACGTGAACCAGAGTTCACTTGAAAAAGTTCAAGAGATCTTCAATGCACTTCAGAAAACGAGTGAAGAGAAAACCTCGCTTGTCTGCGAAATCGAGCTTTTAAAGAGCCACCAGAAGAGGAGCGATGAAGATCGCTCGGACATTGCTGCCGCCAAAAAGGTCCTCGCTTCCAAAATTGCCGAACTCGAAAACACCACTACGTGCCTCGTTAAGGAGAGGACAGACCTCCTGGAATGCCGTGCATCTCTGGAACAGGAAGTCCTGTCTCTCCGTAGGAGCATGGAAACGGGTGATGAGAAATGCTCGGATTATCTGATTCAGATCGAGGAACTGAAGAAAGCACAGCTTGGTCTGGAAGCCAAGTTAGAAAGCCTTCATTGCGACAGGGTTGAGCTCGAGGAGCGACAGCAAGCTGCAGAAAAGCAGGTGGCGCTTTTATCCGATTCCAAGGACGAGATGGGGTCGAGCCTGGCCGCGGTGCGAGCCGAGAGGGACGCTCTGAGGGAGGAGGTCGAAGTTATGGTGGCTCAAAAGAAAAGCACTCTAGCAAAGCAGCTCGAGGTATTCCGCAACGGCTCCTCAGACCTTCTGTAGTCCAGTTGCTTCTTGCACACTAACCGGCTTTCCTCGCTTTTTACCAATCTAATCTCACCCTTAATTCTCTTTGATCTGCATGGTGCTAACTCACTTTAATAGTAACTGCAAATAGATTGAGTAGTTATATCGGGGATGAATCGGGTCATGTCACGGACGAGCTCAAGACAAATCTGTTCAGTGCCAAGCTGTTAAAACGTCCCTCGAAATCGAACTTCCTATTTATAACCTTGTAGAAAGGTTTCATGCAGACATCATGTTAATATTGCATTCGAATTATGGTGTATATTCACGTCGGATTCTATTGAAAGTGTAACAGAGGTGCCAACATCTGCTTCGGTCGGCCGCATCATGCACATCATCGCCCCCCAAGGGTGGACTGAGACGGACACTGGATAAAAAAACAAACTAACATAATTCTCCATATAAAATAGTTCTAAACTTTATTACAAAAAAAAAAAAAACAGTTCTGAATCATAAAAATGTGCTAAAAGAAATAAATTAATATATTAATTAATTACTATACTTATATAATCAATTGTAAATAATAAATATAATATAATGCTCTCCGTTCAGCGCACAGTTTCGACTGTCGAAACACGAACAGCACGTGGTGTCAGTGATTCACCTCTAGAGGCCACTGTTGTGACGACAGCGGATGACCTTTTCAGACACTCCAGCAACAGCCGCAAGCCGGAAAAACTATCGTTATAGGTTTTTGCCAAAAGGCACCGATGGTTGATTCCTGGAACCGATAATTCGGTCGACGTCTAGTTTGTAGTTAAAAAACTACATGTTCATTTTGCCTTGTGTGATTGTAAGGAGGTACATTTTTGGGATGTTGAGGGACTTTGGCCTCTTGTGCCAGTTCTAAAAAAGCTGTTTTTATTAAGAAGTGACTGACAGTTTTTGGTTTCTTTTTTTTATTAGTGGCAGATCAGTGGTAAAGGCTCTGGGTTACTAAGGTTCAAACCCAGCACCACCCAGCAGCCATTGTTGGGCGCTAGAGGCTCTTACCACTTTCTGCTCCTGGGGGTGGTGTATCATTAATGACGCTGTGCGTTGACCCCGACTTTCTGATAAAGCTAGAATATATACAAAGAAATAATTTTCCTGTTCTGTAGTGTATTCAAAAATAAATTTTTATTTTTTTTATTTTGACCCCTGAACATACACTCATTAATGTTGGCACCTCTGCTACAAACCATTATATATATTATTTAATATATCTAAATAGAATATGGTACAAAGCTTTACACCAAGACATGTAAGTTTTCTAATACTTTCATAAGTGCACCTGAACGAGGGTGGGCACCATGGGACTCTTAGTTGGCAAAAAATGCTGGTTAAGCATAAATGTGGGCATATAAACTAAAATAGCTTGAAAGGTTTTACCAATTAAATGAATACATAATGAATGTTCTACGACGTGTTCGTCTCCGATATATGCATTGCCTCTGCATGAGCTGCTCGTTCTCTCATTAGAATCAACATCTCCGTTTCAGGCTGCAAAAGATTTTTGCATGAGCTGTTAATTCTCTAAATAGCAGACGCCACTGAACTTTTCTTCACCCTGTAGATTTCCGAAAGCTTTAAAACCCAAGACGAATAATTAGTATATTGAGCTTCTCTCCAAACCGTCAGCGCATGATTTCAGATTCGCGGGCGAAACGAGTCCACCTTGGCTTCTGGAACAGTTTGGATTGACTCGATGTTTTTATACTCGAGCTTTTAACCGTCGCTCTGAAACATACTCGATGTGTTCTAGGCTGCAGAGAGCGCCGGGCGCACAGCACAGGACCTGGACACACTCACCCAGGAGAAGCTCGCGTTGCAAAAGGAAAAAATGGCGGCCGAGGCTCTCGTCCAGGAGTTTAAAAACGCCAAAGAGAACCTGCAGAGTCAGGTGAGGGTCCTGACCTGGACCTGGTAATGTCTCCAATCTGTTTTATTTCTGACACGTTATAAGAAATCTAATAACACAAGTAATTGGCTTAGAGATCTCGATGAAGAAAAAAACATCAAGCTGACTATTGGGGTTTTCATGATCATTTTATCAGGATTTGGACAGAGTGATATCAAGATGGCAAAGAGGCAGAGGTTTTAGACACTTTATATCTCAGACTTTTGTATCTGATCAGTTGCCCGAGAGTGTAACGTGTACCTGAAAATCCTGCTTGAGTAAAAGTATTGCGCCCCTACTGCAAAACTGACTCCAATAAAAGTTAAAAGTCCAATATGACTTGAGTACAAGTCTTTGAGTATCTGATTTGAACAGCATTGTGTTGAACGCAGGCACAAAGATGCACTCGACCTCAACACTGAGGCACAAATGTGTGAAAAACCAAAACCGCTTTTATTGAGGTTTTATTTTACATGGAATCAAATGAACATATATTGTGTAAAGATTTATTGTGATACATTGTGTTGGTAAAATGACGATTTTTTTTTTTTTAATGGCAATCGGTGCACAGTGGTATATATTCGCTGTGGTATATAAAATGTGTGTATAAACTGAAATAGAGGTTTTTTTTTTTTTGTTCCCAGCTGGACAGTCTTTCAAAACAGAACTCCGAATACCAACAGGATCTGAGGAACTCCAAAGAACATCAGAACGCGGAACAGGAGAGGATCAACGGTCTGTGCAAAGAAATGTGAGCTGCAAGTTTTCTGGAAAATTCTTAAGCTTTAGAAAGTGTCGGATTCAGGATCTGAAGTTTTGTATAATTGGGAGATTGTAGTACAGGAGCATCTAAGACGTTTTTTCAGCTTACATATCCTGCAGCTTGATTAACGAGACAGTTTTCCATACTTCCGGTTTTGTGCATTTTGAGTCTCCTAGTTTAAAGTGAAGGGAACATTTTTATGCTGAAACAACCAAAGACGTCGTGTAATGGTAACAGTTTGGCGAAGAACCACATATGGCTGGAAAAATCAGGTGTCCCAATACTTTTTTCCATAGTTTGTAGCTAAAGCAAGATTACAAATAAATTCCTAAAGAAAAATGTATTTTTTATATATAAATATAATTTTTATATATATATATATATATATAAACATAATTATCCTTGTGTTTCAGTGAGGAGTTAAAAAAAGCAGCATCTGAAAGAACCCTGGATATGGAAGCTGTGAAACAGGAAAAAGCCAAACTGACTGAGGAACTGTCCAGCAGCCAGAAGGAAAACAACAGCCAACAAAAAGTGTGTTTCTCAAAACAAATACTTTATATTTTATACCGCTATGAGGGTATAATACGCTGTATATGAGGGTATAACGTGCTGTATATGAGGGTATGATGCTCTGTATATTAGGGTATAATACGCTGTATATGAGGTTATAATGCTCTGTACGTGATGGTATAAGGCGCTGTAAATGAGGATATGATGCGCTGTATGTGAGGTTATAACGCGCTGTACATGAGGGTACGATGCGCCGTACGTGAGGGAATAACGCGCCGTACGTGAGGGAATAACGCGCCGTACGTGAGGGTATATGAGGGTATAACGCGCTGTATACGAGGGTATAACGCGCTGTATACGAGGGTATAACGCGCTGTATACGAGGGTGTAAGGCGCTGTATATTAGGGTGTAACCCGCTGTATATGAGGTTATAATGCTCTGTACGTGATGGTATAAGGCGCTGTATACAAGGGTGTAAGGCGCTGTATACAAGGGTGTAAGGCGCTGTTTATTAGGGTGTAACACGCTGTATATGAGGTTATAATGCTCTGTACGTGATGGTATAAGGCGCTGTATACGAGGGTGTAAGGCGCTGTATACAAGGGTGTAAGGCGCTGTATATTAGGGTGTAACACGCTGTATATGAGGTTATAATGCTCTGTACATGATGGTATAAGGCGCTGTATACGAGGGTGTAAGGCGCTGTATACGAGGGTGTAAGGCGCTGTATACAAGGGTGTAAGGCGCTGTATATTAGGGTGTAACACGCTGTATATGAGGTTATAATGCTCTGTACGTGATGGTATAAGGCGCTGTATACGAGGGTGTAAGGCGCTGTATACAAGGGTGTAAGGCGCTGTATATTAGGGTGTAACACGCTGTATATGAGGTTATAATGCTCTGTACGTGATGGTATAAGGCGCTGTATACGAGGGTGTAAGGCGCTGTATACGAGGGTGTAAGGCGCTGTATATTAGGGTGTAACACGCTGTATATAAGGTTATAATGCTCTGTACGTGATGGTATAAGGCGCTGTATACGAGGGTGTAAGGCGCTGTATACAAGGGTGTAAGGCGCTGTATATTAGGGTGTAACACGCTGTATATGAGGTTATAATGCTCTGTACGTGATGGTATAAGGCGCTGTATACGAGGGTGTAAGGCGCTGTATACAAGGGTGTAAGGCGCTGTATATTAGGGTGTAACACGCTGTATATGAGGTTATAATGCTCTGTACGTGATGGTATAAGGCGCTGTATACGAGGGTGTAAGGCGCTGTATATTAGGGTGTAACACGCTGTATATGAGGTTATAATGCTCTGTACGTGATGGTATAAGGCGCTGTATACGAGGGTGTAAGGCGCTGTATACAAGGGTGTAAGGCGCTGTATATTAGGGTGTAACACGCTGTATATGAGGTTATAATGCTCTGTACGTGATGGTATAAGGCGCTGTATACAAGGGTGTAAGGCGCTGTATATTAGGGTGTAACACGCTGTATATGAGGTTATAATGCTCTGTACGTGATGGTATAAGGCGCTGTATACGAGGGTGTAAGGCGCTGTATATTAGGGTGTAACCCGCTGTATATGAGGTTATAATGCTCTGTACGTGATGGTATAAGGCGCTGTATACAAGGGTGTAAGGCGCTGTTTATTAGGGTGTAACACGCTGTATATGAGGTTATAATGCTCTGTACGTGATGGTATAAGGCGCTGTATACGAGGGTGTAAGGCGCTGTATACAAGGGTGTAAGGCGCTGTATATTAGGGTGTAACACGCTGTATATGAGGTTATAATGCTCTGTACGTGATGGTATAAGGCGCTGTATACGAGGGTGTAAGGCGCTGTATACGAGGGTGTAAGGCGCTGTATACAAGGGTGTAAGGCGCTGTATATTAGGGTGTAACACGCTGTATATGAGGTTATAATGCTCTGTACGTGATGGTATAAGGCGCTGTATACGAGGGTGTAAGGCGCTGTATACAAGGGTGTAAGGCGCTGTATATTAGGGTGTAACACGCTGTATATGAGGTTATAATGCTCTGTACGTGATGGTATAAGGCGCTGTATACGAGGGTGTAAGGCGCTGTATATTAGGGTGTAACCCGCTGTATATGAGGTTATAATGCTCTGTACGTGATGGTATAAGGCGCTGTATACAAGGGTGTAAGGCGCTGTTTATTAGGGTGTAACACGCTGTATATGAGGTTATAATGCTCTGTACGTGATGGTATAAGGCGCTGTATACGAGGGTGTAAGGCGCTGTATACAAGGGTGTAAGGCGCTGTATATTAGGGTGTAACACGCTGTATATGAGGTTATAATGCTCTGTACGTGATGGTATAAGGCGCTGTATACGAGGGTGTAAGGCGCTGTATACGAGGGTGTAAGGCGCTGTATACAAGGGTGTAAGGCGCTGTATATTAGGGTGTAACACGCTGTATATGAGGTTATAATGCTCTGTACGTGATGGTATAAAGCGCTGTATACGAGGGTGTAAGGCGCTGTATACAAGGGTGTAAGGCGCTGTATATTAGGGTGTAACACGCTGTATATGAGGTTATAATGCTCTGTACGTGATGGTATAAGGCGCTGTATACGAGGGTGTAAGGCGCTGTATATTAGGGTGTAACACGCTGTATATAAGGTTATAATGCTCTGTACGTGATGGTATAAGGCGCTGTATACGAGGGTGTAAGGCGCTGTATACAAGGGTGTAAGGCGCTGTATATTAGGGTGTAACACGCTGTATATGAGGTTATAATGCTCTGTACGTGATGGTATAAGGCGCTGTATACGAGGGTGTAAGGCGCTGTATACAAGGGTGTAAGGCGCTGTATATTAGGGTGTAACACGCTGTATATGAGGTTATAATGCTCTGTACGTGATGGTATAAGGCGCTGTATACAAGGGTGTAAGGCGCTGTATATTAGGGTGTAACACGCTGTATATGAGGTTATAATGCTCTGTACGTGATGGTATAAGGCGCTGTATACGAGGGTGTAAGGCGCTGTATATTAGGGTGTAACACGCTGTATATGAGGTTATAATGCTCTGTACGTGATGGTATAAGGCGCTGTATACGAGGGTGTAAGGCGCTGTATATTAGGGTGTAACACGCTGTATATAAGGTTATAATGCTCTGTACGTGATGGTATAAGGCGCTGTATACGAGGGTGTAAGGCGCTGTATACAAGGGTGTAAGGCGCTGTATATTAGGGTGTAACACGCTGTATATGAGGTTATAATGCTCTGTACGTGATGGTATAAGGCGCTGTATACGAGGGTGTAAGGCGCTGTATACAAGGGTGTAAGGCGCTGTATATTAGGGTGTAACACGCTGTATATGAGGTTATAATGCTCTGTACGTGATGGTATAAGGCGCTGTATACAAGGGTGTAAGGCGCTGTATATTAGGGTGTAACACGCTGTATATGAGGTTATAATGCTCTGTACGTGATGGTATAAGGCGCTGTATACGAGGGTGTAAGGCGCTGTATACAAGGGTGTAAGGCGCTGTATATTAGGGTGTAACACGCTGTATATGAGGTTATAATGCTCTGTACGTGATGGTATTATGCGCCGTACGTGAGGGAATAACGCGCTGTACACGAGGGTACACTTCTATGGGTAATTAAACCGAATTAAGATCTACTTCGACCAAACAAATATATAAATATACAGATGTTCCACTTAGTTTTCATTCGAAAATCTCCACTTAGCATTAATACGCGCTCTTCCGCACGCTCTCGGCATCCGAACACATCGTCTCTCAAAAGGTTCAGCTGCAACACTTCACTGTGCTTCTTATTAAACCTCGTGCTTCACTAGTTGATTTTTTATTTTATTATTTCTGTGATCCAGTTCACCCAGAGCAGTTCCAAAGAAACCTGTTTTTGTGGTTTTAATCGTAAAAACATTTTTTTTTCTTCTTCATGCCGAAGCTGAAAGAGCGCTTGGCACGTCTCAGCAGCCAGATCAAGGACATGGAGAAGAGGTGAGACGCAGGTTCTTACCCTAGGCTTTGTTTCTTGCCTTGTCGGTTCCCGACATGATCTTTAGGATGTAATGCTGGAAATTACATTTAAACCTACCAGTAACGTTTGATTTATTGAATTGTTTTTGTTCTCAGAGAGCTCACCCTGAAGAGCGAATCGGACGCTGAGAAATCCGCTCTGCAGCAATCCATCCAGAAAAACAGTGCCTTGATTTTAGAAAAGAACAAAGAATTGGAAACTCTGAAGAACAAGGTGACGTGTTGAACTGGACAAATTCATTCACTTCATATTTGAGTCATTGTTAGATTGTTGTTTTACTAAAATATATATATATATAATGTGTGTGTGTGTGTGTGTGTGTGTGTGTGTGTGTGTGTGTGTGTGTGTGTGTGTGTGTGTGTGTGTATATATGAGAACAAAAGTATTGGGACACCTGACTCTTTTATCTGTATGTAGTTCTTTCCCAAATGGTGCACAATTGTATATTTCTCCTTCACTTGAACCAGGAGACTCAAATCTGTTCCTTTACATGGGTAAGAGTGAAAGGTCAGGTGTCTACAAACGTTTGTCCGTATTGTGCGAGTAGGTTGTTCTGTTGCCACAATCCAATTCAATATTATTACGTTTTTCTCGTCCATCAGGTGGCGCTGCTGAGCAGCGAGAGTGCAGCTGCGAACGCTCTCCAGAGCAGCGTAAAGTCTCTGGAAGGCGATAAAGCTGAGCTTCAGGAGCGAGTGCGCACTCTGGAGAGGAGTTTAACAGCAGCAGACATCAGCGCTGGTAAACACGTACCGTTCTTTAAAATTATGAAATAAAGGGATTCTGCAGAACACAGTATTTGATAGATGATTAAAATCAGGCTGAAGAGCAGGAATCGATGTAGAAAGATGAGAAACGAGGCTTAATCACAGGCACTGTCTCAGCAGGGTCTCCCGCTCTGGACGAGATGCGCGAGGTGAAGGAAAACGCCCAGTGTCAGGTATTCAACCCTGTTTACTTTATTTATCGCTTTTATTTATTTATTTATTGAAGGTAGAACAAGTACGCGGCGGAATAGGGTTTAAATTTGCGATCATTTGACACTGTTATAAAGTCCTGATTTTTCAGTGCTTGGCCACTGATTAAATCCGATTGGCTGAGAAGATCCCCATGTTGGTGTTCAATTCTCAAGAGCTGCTTCTTCATATTCACCAAGTTAGATGATTCCAGTTCAGGCCCCGTATTATCGTTTCCAGGGAGGCCGTCATGCGCTCAAACCTTATAGTTTCCTAGTTCACGCGGAGGGAAAATGTCATGACACTTTTGTGGGAACAGTTCGGGGAAGAAGCACATCTGGCTGCAAAAGTCAGGTGTCCCAATACTTTTGGCCGCATAGTGTAATTGTGAAATGAAATAAAACCCACGTCGCATCAACAATCCTTTATTCTTTACCGTGTTTGGAATCTGACACAGAGCTTCTAAAGCAGCAGTATAATAATAAGCAGCATAATTCATTATAAAATGAATGAAATTCTATTAAAATGATTAATTACATTAATATTAAAATGATTCAATCAACTGTAACGGACCTTGTTGCGGTTTATTGACTTGTTTGCTAAAATGAATTAGAGGAGGAACAGATTTTCATTGGTGCTTTTTAAGTCACACGCGTGGAAAAAATATGAATATGCAGGCGTGAAGTCTCGGCTCGGGGAAAGGAGTTTCATAGACCGTGCACTATTCATAGATCTGCGACATGGCGGTTCAACTTTCGACCACTAGGAGGTGTTGTTTTAAACGATGAATACGGTGTTACTGTGCAGCGGATATATTCTGTATATATTCATGTTTTTATAACGTGATTAAAATGTGAATTTTCAATACAATTCAAGTTTTTTTTTTTTTTTACTCGACAGAACGGAAAGAATTTACGGCACAAACATTTGTGAATTTTGTGCATTTTCCATGTTTTTACACGTGCTTGTTTGGGGCAGGTTGCGTTCCTGAACTCGGTCATCGTGGACCTTCAGCGCAAGAACGAGGACCTGAAATCGAAGCTGGAGAAGATGGCCGAGGCGGCGCTCAACGGAAACACAGCCGGCGAAATGGACAATCACGAAAGGTGGTCTGCTTTTTCCTCCATCACATGCACTATACGGACAAAAGTATTGGGACACCTGATTTTTTTCCACCATATATGGTTCCTCTCCAAACCGTTACAACAAAGCTGAAAGCGCACAATCATGAAATTTTCTTCAGCTCCATGAAGCAATGCTTTGGGCTGAAGTGGAAGATCTTGATCTGACTTTACCACCATTGTGGCTGTACGACCACAAATCTCCACAAGCACATTCCAAAATTTAGAACATCAGTGAATGGAGACTGTGGAGTGGGATGATTCCCGGGTGCTCAGGTGTCTGTAAACCCTTTGTCCATATAATGTGCTTTACATGAAATTCAACATGAAATGGAAAATGTAAAAAGGAATTAATCCCCCCCTTTTTTAAATTTATTAATTAATTTATTTTATTATATAACAACTGAACAGTCAGGCTTGTTACTCGGTTGGTAATTCAGGAAACCAGTAATTGAGGATAAAATTTTCTTCATTTTGATCTGAAATATTCAACTAAAAAATGTTCCCCCACTTCAATTTACATTAATGACTGCAGCTGCATACATGTGACTGATAATGAGTTTATTCTAGATAGAAAGCTACCTGGTATTTGCGAGGACTAGAAGGAATGTTGTATGAAAGTAGCACAAGTCTATAAGGAGTGAATCCTGAGGAATGTCCTTTCTCCAGTCTTCTACAGTCATGATGGTGTTGTAGAACCAGGAGCTCCTGAGCAACTCTTAAATTAGCTCAACATCTGAGATCATTCTAGATTCAATGATCTAGAGAGATGTTTTTTTGTTTGTTTGTTTCTAGTTTCTTTTTTTCAGTGTGGATTTTAAATGCCTCTATTCATTCTTCTTGTTTGAAGTCAAACTGATCTAAAGTGTGCATTAATTTAGTTCCGTTTCTATACAGTTTTATGTGTAAGGCGCTTTTATTTACGGACATTGTCTCAAATAATTTTGGCGGTTATAAAGTTGGAATGTACACGTTTAGTGCTTATGATACGTACAGGATGCAAACGAACCGATTCGGATTTGATTCAATGGAAAAGAAAAATGACGCTGTCCAATTCACAATGGTACTGATACGCTTTTATTTCTTTGGTTCAGACAAATCAATTGACTTTAGTGACTTCTGACTTCTGACGCACGGCTCTTTCACACACAGGACTTTGTAGTGCAGAAAGAAAAAAGATCAAATAAAACCAGACGTTCTTTTCCTGTTCTGTCTCCAGGAAGACGCAGCTCTACCTCTGCCATGTTAATCTGTATTTAATGTGACTCTCAAACTATTGATTACTTTTTAAATAATAGAACTATAGCGCTTCTACTAATAATTAAATATAAATAAATCGGTTTTTACTGATGCAAATGTGTTAAAAAAAACGATGCACCCTTTTTTAAAAAATTTTTTTATTGATGCTTTACATCATAAACTTTTGTACCTCATTGAGATGTTAGAAGAAACCTTGAGAGGAACCAGACTCCAACAGAAAACCCCGCCCTCAACTGTGTGGCACCGTTTGCTAGTGTAACGTCTCGTTTTTCCGTCCGCAGTTTGTCCGAGTCCAAAGAGAAAAAGAAACTGCCACCGCGTCTCTTCTGCGACATCTGCGACTGTTTCGATCTCCACGACACGGAGGACTGTCCCACACAGGAGCAGCTGCCCGATTCCCCTCCGCACACGACCTACCACGGCAGCGCCAGCGAAGAGAGGCCTTACTGCGAAATCTGCGAGGTGTTCGGCCACTGGACCGAGACGTGCAACGACGATCAGACCTTCTGAACCCCCGCTGCACCCTCACGCAACACCGCACAAGTGTGGAAATGTCCGTATGTACTGTGTGTGTGTGTGTGCGCGCAATCACTCGTTTGCCTTCCCTCTCTCCACAGTCCTTTTTTTTTTTTTTTTTACATTTTTGGTCTTCAACAGCTTTAAATTGAATTCTTTCAGACTGTTAAACGTAGTTCCATCTTTTTTTTTTCTTTTTCTCCGTGTGTTGGGTGAAGGAGATCTTAGCTTTCATTCTCCGTTCATTTTCGGACCCTGTTCAACCCTTGCAGCAGGCGTATCGCTGCGCTGAGCGTTTGAAAAGTAGGGGGCGCTAACGAGGCTAATGCACTTTACTCCAACATCCTCTTCCCCGATTTCGTTTCAGCTCGATGAAGGCGGTTTTCGTAATAAAAACTAAACAAAAACAGAATGTAATTCGAATGTTCTATTGATGCTGTCACTTTTTCAGTGGGTTTTTTTGGAAATATTATACATCTGTACAAAAAATAAATAAATATTGTTTCAATCATGTTCTTGTGAAAGCGTACAATTGTGCAAACTCTATGAAGATATGCTTTGCATGAGTTGGAGTGGAAGATCTCCTGCTATAGAGCTCTGAACTTCAACACCAGCGCTCTTCACTTCATCTACATCAGTACCTGAATGAGCACGAATCTCCACAAGAACACTCCAAAATCTAGTGGAACATCTTCCCAGAAGAGTGGAGGGAAATATAAGAGCAAATTGGGACTAAATGCTCATACTTATAACCAGGTGTCCACAAACTTTTGGTAATATAGTGTACATGCACAAGGAGGAAAAGAGGAAGACCAAAGAGGAGGTTTATGGATGTGGTGAAGGAAGACATACAGGTATTTGGTCTGACAGAGGCAGATGTAGAGGGGGGCGGATGATCCGCTGTGGCGCCCCCTAATGGGAGAAGCCAAAAGAAGAAGAGTTGGAAAAAGCTTTTGGTAAAATCGAATTATTAAAAAAGAAAACAAAAACAGTACAATTAAGACTATGGTTAGAAGTGAACGAAAGATGATTGGAGTTTGGACTAAACTGCTGTGTAGCCTTAATAAAACCCTGACACTAAAACACCTGATGAGTATTAAAAAAAAGTAGTGTTTTGTGGTCTGAGTCTGGATTTGCCCACTTCCACAAGCCTGTGGGGGCAGTGTTATGATCTGAGGCTGCTTTAGGTAATCAGGTCTACAGTGAGGGTGAAGGTTCAACAATGTTAACAGCCAGGTGACCTAAATAAAGTGAAAAACCAGGATTTTACTTCCTTGACTGTATGGGGGATATTCCAAGACAACAATGCCAGGTTTATTGTGAAACTGGTTTGGGGAGCACGAGATGTGAGTTTTGCACCTGGATTGGACTGGACACCAGAGTTCAATCATTAACCCCATTGAGAATCTTTGAGATGTGATGGAGAAGACTTCAGACAGCAGTCCGTCTCTAAAATCATCAATACAAGATGATGGTGAGACATTGATGTGAATTGTCCAGGTTTGTTTTGTAGATCATTCACAGGACAGCTGAATATTTCAACTAAATATATGCAGGTAAGTGGGTGGTGAGATGGAGGAGAAGGAAAACCTCTGGAGTTGGTGATGAGGAGGTGATGGGTAGGTATGGTCTTGGGGAGAGGAATGTGGAAGGGCAGATGGTGGTAGATTTTTCTACCAAAGGATGGAAATGGCAGTGGTGAACACTTATTTTAAGAAGAAGGAGGATCATAGTGTGACCTATAAGAGTGGAGGAAGGTGCACACAGGTGGACTATGTTCTATGTAGGAGATGCAACCTGAAGGAGATTGGAGACTGTAAGGTGTTGACAGGGGACAGTGTAGATAGACAGCATTAGACGGTGGTCTGTAGGTTGGTTTTGGAGGTGAAGAAGAAAAGGAGAGTGAAGACTGAAAAAGAGAAGATGGTGTAAGCTGAAAGAGGAAGACTGTAGTGTGAGAATTAGTGTGTGACCCCTAAAGAGAGCAGCCGAAAGAACAAGAGAAATAAAACAGATTTTCAGTGGGACATACGGTTACACTTTATTCAGTATAATTGCCTTTTAAACACAACTACAATCAATCCCTTGGTTTAGTCTTCTACAAGTTTTATTGTGCCCATTTCTCCTGACGGAACCGGTGTAACGGGTCAGGATCGCAGATTTCTTGCTCAGACAGGCCATTTTCAATTCAGCCAAAAAAAAAAAAAATCAATACAGCGCTCCCGGTGTTCCTGCACCTTCTCTAATGTGTTCTGGAGGTCTTCTCTTTAAACGTCAAGCACCGCTGGATCTCCGCACTGGTGTCTAAACAGCAACCTTCAAACCGCAAATTCATTTTCAGGAAGAGGGGCGAAGTCTTCAGGAGCCAAATCTGGTGCGTAGGGTAAGTGGACTGAGGGTAGTGAAGACGATCCTCAATGATCATCTCTCTTCCCTTCACCGTGAACATTTACACCTTACGCTGCATCCACAAGGCCAACAGCGTTGTGGCTGATCGCACACACCCCTCACACACGCTCTTTATTTTCACGCCGTTCTCTAATATCATCATTATGACGCTACAACTATAGAAACCATCATTATTATAGAGAAACGCAGTATTACAGAGCGCTGCATCACGGAAACGCATCTTATACAGCAAAAATAAACGCCATTACTAAAGTAAGAAACCCAATGAACACAATTCAACAAGTCTCCTTTCACTGCAGCCACAGCTGTTTTGTTCACAGTTGTCCAACCTTTAAAACGATGTCCAGCATTTCTCAAAGTCTGACAACCGAATCGATTTCTTCTCAGTCATTGTGAAATTAATGAAACAGCTATTCAATTCACACAAATATATTTGAGCTTGAGCAGTTTGCCACAGATGCGGTTTGTGACCTCTGCTGAAGTTATCGGACGCCTGCTAGAGGGCCTCTGTGCTGCCAACTTCAAAATCTGATTGGTTAAAGAGACAGCTTCACCAAACATGAAACTGCAGGCGTCCACAGTGTCTTTTTTGAAGGCCTTAGGGTAGATTCCTAATGCCTAACCAGCCGTTACGCTGCTCCTAAATGCAGTGTAACCAAGAAAAAAGCTATGAAATGAAGAGAATAGACTATTGGGTTTAGGTCAGCAGAGAAGGACTTGACCCTGATGGCCAGCCACTAAATGACCTACTTCACTTCACTTCACTTCACTTCACTTGGAGAACCACAAGAACGCATTAAACGCTGTAGTGCGTTATTTTGGACACTAGATGGCGGTGTTGTAGCAGCGCTCTGTTCTGTAACGTTAATTTAAATTCTCAACATATTAGAATTAAATCTTGACTGCTTATGAAAAACAAAGTTATTAAAACAACGAAGAAAAATCCGTAGTGATGATAATAATAATGTAAAATAATTAATGAAAAAAATAAAAAAATAAATAAAAAACGGAAATACCCTCCGAACTACCGGAAGTAGCGTAGACATGGCGCCAAGTGTGAGATTGTTATGGAGGATGCTGTGACATGAAGGACTTTCCGAGTGAATAAAACAATATTATGTTTGGTATTTGCAGTCGGGATTTGATTTTCTATACGAGTATTAAATCTCAGCGGATTTAACACGTTAAAGCGGCGTTTATTGTGTTGAGATAAATAAAGGTGGACTCCGGGGTGGTGTGAGTTTCGGGCCGGGAGGAAAAACTGTGACATTTTTCTGTAGTCTGTATTATTAATAAAGTAAATATAAAACTGATCAATAATGTGGAATAACGTTGACTTGTTGGTGAACGAGGACACGGGCACGGTGCGGCTGTGCGGCGAGCAGGAGCCCGGGAGCGCCCTGTATCAGGTGGACACTCCGGTCCGGATCTCCGCCTCAGAAAAGGTGACGAGCTTCAACACATTCTCAACTTTAATGGCCAAATAAATCACTTAAACTCCATATTACACAGTCTGTAAACTATAAAAAGTTGTTTAATAGCAGCAATATCTGTTTTTGTTTATTAGTTTGCTAAACCAGAGCACTTCAGACTGAGTGTAGCGTCAACGGTGGAGCGGTTTGAGCGAAAATCATTACCGCACGATACTTTAATACTCGATATACTGCAACAACGGTATACAATACCGAGGCATTTTGTTGATTTAGTTTGTAATTATTAAAATATATCGATATACATTATTCTCGATGCAAAGCCACTGATCAGATACTTCACTTTTATTTCTTTTGTTCAGATCATCCACTTACTTATGTTCACTTCAGTGTCGATGTCAGAGGCATCACATCATTAACTTAATTCCAATGCGAAATGGTGTATGTTACAATCCCTACTGTATAGATGCACATATTTTGTTTTTGTTTGGGTTTAGGTAGACACACACTAGACATTGTAATGTTATAAAGATCAAATGAAGAACAGCTTTACACACACACACACACACACACACACTCGGCATCCAAGGTATTCGTTTCTCCAAACATTCAGCGGAACTCAGAGTTGACTCAGAGTTGACTCAGAGTTGACTCAGAGTTGACTCAGAGTTGACTCAGAGTTGACTCAGAGTTGACTCAGAGTAACTAACTCCCTCTTCCCCTTCCCCCCTCAGTTGCCTGATAACTCCAGGATCTACGCCTTCAATAATGCGAATTGCTGCGTCGTCGTGGCCGATCGCACCGTGATCCTCTTTGACCCCAGTTTCCAGACTGTTCTGCATCACCTGTATTTTGGTAAACGCACCTCCGCCATCTCGTCACCCCCTGAATCTATTCACTCTTTAGTGTAGAGTCTCATAATGATGTTGGATCACCAGTTTTCGTGTTAAATATCATGATCTGTCAAAATTATATGTATTAAATACATAATGCAGTATAAAATAATGGGATATCGCTGGAGTCCTGCTTGTAGGAGGACTACCGTTAGTTTACGAGAAGTGCGTGTGTGTGTGTGTTGTGTGCGCAGATACATTAGTGGACGCTGTGAGCGTTTGTCCTCAGGGACAGTTTTTGTTCGTCGGTGAGAGAAACGGCAATCTCCACATTATACACGTTCCTCTGAAGAAGACCATCCTGAGTAAAGTAAGCAGGTCACGAATATCATCTTGAAGTGAACACGCTTATGTGACCAAGCGTTCGGCTCCATTACTCTTTGTTTATTGCCTTTCCTTCCCAGGTTCTTCAGCAACCTCCATCGAACGATCACGAAACAACGTACAAGGGCCTCCTACTTCACGAAGCACAGAACTCTTCAGGTGCACATAAGAAACACACATTGTGTTTAAAATGAGGAAATGTACAATTTTATGGTTAAAAAAAAGAAAAAGGTTATTTTGAGTTGTATGGCTGCAAGAAGTCTCAAGGAAGTTCTGACAGAGCTACTTTGTAGCATCCCCTTTACATTAAACTAGAGTAAATATACATCTGGGAACTGAGAAGACCATGTCCTGGACTTTTGTGAGAGCAATTTTGTCCTATTTGTGTCTGATGCAGGATTCTAGCTGCTCAACAGTCCTGGGTCTTCTTTGTTGTATTCTTCGTTTCATGATGTGCAAAATGTGTTAAATCTTTAATCTATATATTTCATTTTTTAATTAGGCTGCTTTGATCTGAAATGGTATTAGAGGAATTCAGATCCCATTCATTTAAATCGGTGATTAACCCTTTAGCTCCTGTCCGAGCCACTTTATTAGAAAACAAATCGGTTTACCAGAATCGATGTTTCTGCAGCACACTGGCGCAGGAATGTTTAAAGCTGTTGAGCTTTAAACATTCCTGCGCCAGTGTGCTGCAGAAACATCGATTCTGGTTAACTGAGGGTACCGAACTGAGGGTTTGTTGTCAACTTGCTTGGTCCTTCTCTCATTCTTAGGGTCATACCATCTTTTTGTCCTCGTCCGCTATGGATTCTTGCACGTGTCCAATCTCGCACTGGACAAAACACAGAAAGGTTTGTCTCTTATCTGAATTAGTCACTGTTACATTATACTGTACTTCTGTTCGAGTGTTAAACTTTATTTATTTATTTATTTATTTATTTTTGTGTCAATAGCGATTGAAAAAATGGACCTCAGTGTTTTAAACGAGGTATGTGTCAGAATGATTTTACTTTAAATGCTGGAAAATGTTTGATTGTACACATATATCATTTTTTTTTCTCCTGCAGATCCAAGGTAACATTCACATGAACTTCTGCTCCACTAAGGAGATCAGTAACGAGGGCTGTATCTCTGCTGCGCTGGCCGGCTTTGGAAACGAGGTCCACCTCCTGATCGGGGTAATCGGAGTCCTCGCAAACCCACGGCTGATTTTACATTCAGAGCAAACGATTCACGTGGGCATGAGTCCCTCGTGTGACGTACGCGGCTGTGTCAGTTGTACAGTCCTGAGATGTTTCATTCCTCTTCTTCTATAGCTTTGTTTTAACAGTGTGACAAATAGGCACTTAATTTTTTTTATAAAAAAAAAAAAAAAAAAAATATTATTATTATTAAATAAAATCTTGAAGAACTACCAACTTGAAATTCCCTCACACAAGGACTTGATCAAGGCACAATCACGCATATTTGTTTTTCATTGAACAAAAGAAAGGAAAGTTGATTGGCTAAACAAATGAAATAATCATGCATCTGAGTCGTCCTCACCCCAGTCTACCGTCTCTTCTCCTTCTGGTGTTTACAGGCCTGAAGATAAGACAAGGAGAGAGCGTTCAAATTACAACCAAACCAAAGTGATCTATAATTGCTATATATGATTTATAAATATGATTTTTTAAAAAAAACAACAACAAATAAAAAAAACGTCCACATCGAGACTTTTTTTTTTTTTTTTTAAACAAAAAAATATACGTGTTTAAAAACGTGTTAATGTGGACATGACCAGAGAAACCTAGGAAAAATCCCTCCCTGTTGCACTGACACTGGAGACTCCTTCCATAGAAGTGATGTACATTTTCTCCTACAGAATGTGCACATTTTCTGTGAAAGATTTGTTTTGAATCAAAGCTTTAATCAAAACACGTGACACTTTTTTATTTTTCATTCTTTTTTTTGTTTGTTTACACTGAAAGGCCCACGGTGAAAATACTATTTCCCAATGGCGCATGGAGTTCGATCAGAGGACGCTGTCGCTCTCCAATGTTCTGGATTCAACATTAATGCCAGGTAACAGTCTTCACATCATTACAAGCATGTAGCTTGTTCTGGAACTTCACCATAGGACTCATTTGATGTGTTTTTTTGTCTCTTCAGGCGTGAGGAAAGTTCAGGCGGTGGACAATTTGATGTATGTGCTGAACGAAGAGGTGAGAAACATCATGTTCTATATTTTGAGTTACACTCAGACAATAAGCGCTCTCAAGGAACCCCCCCAAAAAAACCCCACCTGTATCTGAGAACCCGTCGTGTTTTTTCTGTTTGCGTGCCGCATTCAGGACATGCTGAGTTTGTGGGACACTCGGTCGCTGGTCATGCTGTCCTGCTGGCCCGATCTCCACATCCTCGATTTCCTCCTGATCGCAGAAGGAGACTCGGCGTCCATCGGGACGTAAGTCTCCTCTCATTTCCATCAGATCGATGTGCCGATCTGAATCTTTACTGAATCACATTTTGTATTTGGTCACATGACTCCAGGCAAGAGGGAACCTGCACGAAGATCATGACTTTAACTGCAGCCGAGACCAAGGTGCGTCATCCAACGCTTTCTCTCCTCCTCCTCACTGTTCTTATCAATCGCTTCCCACACGACTCATTTTGGCTCTTAATTCTGTGAAACTATTAGATTTTTATTTATTTTTGCACTTTTTTTGCTAAGAATTTGAAAGACCTGTAATTCCTTCATACTTTAGCCTCATCTGAGGAAGCTCCTGGTTCAATCCCTTCCTTCTATGGAGGTTCTCTACTCGCTCGAGGTCTCGGCCGTGTCGACGCTGGTGCAGAACGCCATCAGTGTGGTACGTGTACCAAACAAATTTAAATAAATAAATAAATAAATATATATAATATTATAATACAGGTTTAAATGATAACGTGTAATAGAGATTTATGTTCTAATTGTTTTTCTTTTCTTTATGAAATCAGGATGCCATCTATTT
Source organism: Silurus aristotelis (assembly GCF_946808225.1). Taxonomy (NCBI): domain Eukaryota; kingdom Metazoa; phylum Chordata; class Actinopteri; order Siluriformes; family Siluridae; genus Silurus; species Silurus aristotelis. The sequence continues at coordinate 4,108,645 of NC_139596.1, forward strand.
GCTGGAAGCGATTTCCGATCAGTCAGCAAGGTGACCCTCAGAACCCTGTTTCACATTTTTTATTATCTGACCTGTGAAATATTTCTTTATTTATTATAAATATTATTTATGTTTCTACTGAATGTATTTATTGATCCCTTTTTGTTCGTGTGTCCATACGAAGCAGTTCTGAGGGATCAGCCTTGGGTTTAATCCTGAGATGCTTCACCGAGGCTCTTCCTGAGAACAGGTATAATTATATACTTAAAAAAATTTTTTTTTTACCTGTTTAATTTAGACTTTTTTTTTTCCCACAGTACAAATTTAAAGTCAATTTTTATTCCTTTTATCTGCAGATTGAATAGACTTCTCTACAAGCACAAGTTCGAAGAAGCGGAGAAGTTCGCGATTGCCTTCGAGCTTGATGTTGAGGTGAAAAGTTAATAATAAGAGTTTGTTTTAAAGTCCTTTTGACTTTAACTTTGATTATGTTTTTGAATTCTTTTTATGATTGACAATTTTTCGTTTACAGTTGATGTGCTTAGTATGTATCTATATACCAGGGTTCATACACATTTTTGGAAAAGTACAGAAGCCCCCCCCCAAAAAAACCCACGTAGTATCGGAAAATATTTTCGAACATAAAATGTGTAAAAAAAATAAATAAATAAAAAAGAATTTTAAAAACAAAGGCACTAATACGGATACATTTAAAAAACGTGGTAAAACTAAGTTTTCTCAGTGTGGACGGATGCCTTTTGAAGCAGCAGGGTGTTCCATGACAGTACAGCGCCCCCGATAGTGCGTCTCTGATGTTTTCACAGTTTTTTTCCGGGGTTACTGCCTGGTATCCCGACTTTGAAAATGTGGACTCAGTGTGATCTTTTTGAACACAGATATTTAAGTTGTGCTTTGTTCTCCTCTTCTGTTTCTAGCTGGTGTATAAGGTGAAGTTGGACTTCGTGATGGAGAAACTGGCTTTAGTGTCCCTCAACGATCAAGCTGGTGAAGTGGGAACAAAGCTTGTTGAAGAAGCCAAAACCAACCTGATGAAGATTATGGTACTATTATACTAAACAACACATTTTATTTCATGCATACGTCGTATTCCCCCCCAAACAAGATCATTAGACCGGTATTGCATTTACTACACTGTGTGGACAAAAGTATTGGGACACCCGACTTTTCCTCCCATATGTGGTTCTTCGACATGCTGTTACCTCAAAGACAGAGGCATACAATTGTACAGGACGTCTTTGGATGCGTAGCATGAAATCTCCCTTTCACTTGAACTAGAGGTTTTGAATGAACATTTTTTTTACATTTGTGCTAAATGAAGAAAATATTAATGCATTTTGAGAAAAATAAAAAGACTCCAACTGAAACAAAAATGAAAACCGCAATTAAATAAAAACCTTCAAAAATTAAAACAAAAAAAGACACTTTAAAAAAACAGCATGCGGCATCAGTGATTCGCCTCTAGAGGCCACTTTTGTACTGTCTAATGCAACCCGGAAAAACTATTTATGCATATATTTCCAACAAACATTAATCGACAAAATCAATGAATCGGTCAACCTCTAGATAAAGAGACAATATAATAAACATGCATTGAAAATAACGTTTTCTTATATTTATTCATCAATATATAAATATATATATCAATATATAGATATATATATTTATCAAATGCAAGAGACGCCAATGATTAGTCTGTTTTTAGACAACAGTGAGCCTCAGCGCAGGCTGGTAGAAATGTTTAAACGTGTTCTATACAGGGGATATACCTTATAACGCATATATTACCTTCCAGGATGAGCAGTATGTGGCGCAGTACTGCCTTAACGCTTTCTGGCCCACACTCACTACAGCTGAGGAGATGCTGAACTACGCCGCCAGTCGCTTCCCCTCATCCCAAATCCAGTCAGCTTTGGGCAAACTCGCCACCTTCTGCAGCCTCTACGGTTCCGACAAATTTAAGTATGTTTTGATATATGTTAAATATTGTATATGTAGAAAGTACATCCTCTTTAAATTTGAAGGTTTAACGTACTAACGTAGCTATTTGCTACTTTAAGAGGCGGTCAGGTGTCACTAATTAATTGCTCCTAATTAACTGATCATTAGCACGAGTGACCACCTCTATAAAAGCCAGAGTTTTCACACTTTGCTGGTCTGAAGCCTTCAGGTGTTTTTCAACACCACACCAAAGAGAAAAGACTACAGTAATGATCTTCAAGAATCTATTTTTGCTGCTCATCAATCTGGGGCGTGGTTATAGTTTCAATAATGCATTTCCAAACAAGTATTCACAATCTTCACTTTCATCATCAGCAGTTTATCATAGTTGCCAGTCTTCTTAGGAGTGGACATGCCAGCAAATTCACCCCCCCAAAAAACCTCATGAGGTAAATGTGAAAGTTTATGTCAGGAATAATAGAAAGAAGACTGAACATATATCATTTGTTTGGAAGGGTTGCCAGAAAAAGCTGCTTGGCAGCATGGCTTCTGGAACAATGTTCTTCGGACAGACGAGTCCAGAGTGGTGATGTTTGCCCATAATGTGCATTACATTGTTTGGCGAAACAAGGAACATCAAAAACTCATACAACTGTAAAGCATGGTGGTGGAGGGGGGATGATTTGGATGATTTTGTTTTGCAGGATCTGGCATCTTGCAGTGATTTATCCATCAACTCTCCTGTATATTAAAATATTGTAGAGTCAAAAGCTTTGCCAAAATTGAGTCATTTAACAAAAACAATGATTCCAAACACACCAGCAAGTCTACAACAGAATGACTGAAAAAAAAAAACAGAATCAAGGTCCAGTTGAAGTCCAGACCTAAACCTGATTGAACTATTATTGCAGGACCTTAAGAGAACACAATTACTTCCGGTTATTGTTCTGAAAGGTGGTTCTACATGAAATTGAATCATGAGGTGTATTTTCCCACCTGGTTTGTCCATGTTTTCGGGGTTTTTTTTGTTGTAATCGCTCAGTGTCCTCATACATCATATATCGATACATTTAACCATCAAATTCGAAGAGGGTGCACTTTTTATTTCACGACTGATATGAGATATTTTCTGATCCCTAATCCGCATGTTGTGTGCGCAGTGGCGTGTCCTGGATCGAGTTCCTGAACAGCAGAGATTACCTGAAAGAGATACTCGCATTTCTAAGAATGGGGAACCTCAGCAAGGCGCAGTACCTGTGGCTCAGACATGAGGTGCATCCACACACACATTCCACAAGGTTCTACTTATATTAATGTCAGCATGAGTCACTGAAAGTATTGTGGTTAAAAATAATAATAGTAATAAATGAACATTGACAAGTAACAAAAAACTAATCCAGTTATAGCAGTACTATATGGACAAAAGTATTGGGACACCTGACTTTGCCAGCCAGATGTATTTTTTTTGCCAAACTGTAACCCCTACTGAGCTGTAAGACCCATACAGTTGATCTTCCTTGAAGTGTGGAGCTTTTTCTATTAGCTAATGGGTACAAAATGGGAAATAATGTGCAGAACATGCACATACCAATCTTTTGCGCAGCACCTTTTGTCCATCCAGTTACAGTTTTGTGTATTTTTGGTGTTTGTCAACTAATGCGAAGACGAAGCGAATCCTTGGTGGTGATTTTATTTCTCTTTTCAGGCCGAGTTTGCAGGAGAGTTCGGTGAGAAATCCATGCAGGCGTTGTTGAGCTCCATCTCATCAGACATCCCGTCTCTGGAGCTGTGTATCTGGTTGAGGGGGGTGGTGGTGCCCTTCATGTGGAGAGTATTACCTAAAGGCCAGGTATGATGCATGATGTGACATACAGTGAATTTGATGACCCGTTAAAAGTCCCGACGCATCGTTTTTAACACATTTGCATCAGTAAAAAATTATCTATTAACATACATTTATTATTGGATGCGCAGTAATTATATTTTTTAGAACGTGACCGATAATTTTTGACCAGTATTTGACGTGCAGATCGATTTCTCCTAGCTTCTCGAGCGCGTTCTCGTATCTAGTGACGCATCACGACACTACTGAGACCGAGGCGTGTCCCGAGAATCACGTAGAATACAGATTAACATGGCAGAGGTAGAGCTGCGTCTTCCTGGAGACAGAACAGGAAAAGAACGTGTCCTCTGTAATAGGGAAACGTTATAAAAACGTTCGAGTGCCGCGCGTTAACCCGAGGTGCGTGTTCACAGAGAATCCTGGCCAAATGGTTGGAGCTGCGAGCGAGAGATCTGGAGCTAACAGAGAAGGTAGGACTTTAATCCACACACATCACACAGCGTGAACATGTTGATTAGCATTTTTATTCAGACTGTTGTTTTTTTTTTCTTTTCTTTCAGCATGGCTGGCCTCAGAACGGTCTGATGCTCGCTGAACTTGGACTGCCATCCTTCTGGATGTCCACAAATCTGGTGCATCCATTTATTTATTTATTTTTTTAGTGTGTAAGGTTTGAATCGAATAGACATTATTGAATGATCCAGGTGCTCTGACATGAACCTCATTGAGTATTTACAGTATTATAGCCTGTAATCGTGAAGAAAAATGGCAGCTGGAAAAATAAGGGCTTTGTTGGGCTTTTCTCGTTTACAGGTTGAGGACTATAACACAGAAGAGGTGGAGCATCTCAAGTCATTAGTGGCAAATCTACACCAACTCTGTGACCTGTACACCAAATACAACTGCCGCCTTTCACTGTCTGACTTCGAGTTGGTACGTAAGCAAAGTATTGCTATTATATAGTACATGATTATTTTAGGTTCACCCCCCACTTAGGGGTACATACTAAACCACAGGTGCACAACTCTGGTCTCAGCGGTACCCCCTGTCCCACAGTTCCTACAGACCCTACAGTGTTTTCCCTGCTTGAGTCAGTTAGTCATTAGAATCAGTATGAAGACTGTACAGGACTGTTAGTACTACAGGACCAGGTTTGGGAATTGAACACTAAAGAGTGTGTGTGTGTGTGTGTGCTGGTGTTTGTGTACAGGATTCTTGTTTCGTTTTTTCCCCAGTGGGATCATGTCTATGAACTTTACATCAAAAAGGCCGATGTTTTTGGTACAACCCGAATCTAGTTTATTCATGACATGAGCAAATACAACCCATAATAAATAAATTAATGTTTGGGGTAAAAATGTTAAATAAAAAAAAGAACGTTCCTCATCCGCGAATCTTAAAAATCCATATTTTCCTCACTTCACATATAGAAAACATCAAATGTTGAAACTGAGGAAATGAAGCATTTTAAGGAAAAAAGTCAAGTTTATTTGTATAGCGCTTTTCACAACAGACATTGTCTCAAAGCAGCTTTACACAAATCAACAGTTAAGGTGAATGGTGTGAATTTGTCCCTGATGAGCAGCCGTGGTGACTGTGGCAAGGAAAAACTCCCTTAGATGTTATGAGGAAGAAACCTTGAGAGGAACCAGACTCAAAAGGGGAACCCATCCTCATTTGGGTGACATCAAGAGTTTGATCATAAATCTTTCAACAATACAGAACACTGGAGAGTGAGAACTAACATGATTACTGGAGTATAAGATTATAAGTGATGTTCTTTCTGCAGTCTTATACAGTCTATATGGTTAGTAGCTCCTAGTTTTATAAGCTCAGCATTTGTGATCATCACAGATCCAGCATCAGCTTCTCCATGCCAGAGCCTTTAAACACTTTAGGAGGTCCAGTGTCAAACTCCACACATGTAGCAGGATCCAAATGGCACTGGTACGTCTCTAGATGGTTCGGGATGTTTGCGAGTTCGGCATCTACTTCTTCAAAGGTCCGTAATCATGACGAGGTGGGAGGTGACTGGAGCTGGCCAAACCTCAGGGTGTCTCGGGATGGGGAGAGAAAGAGAAGCAGTGGAGAGGAATTAGCGTAGCTGCTGTTCATGATATTAACAGCACAAGTTGATAATGTGCATGTGATCAGATGTTCTGGAGCACAAGGTTATGATGTGATGTATGTTATGTGTAGGCTTTGCTAAAAAGATATGTTTTTAATCTACACTTAAACTGGGTGAGTGTGTCTGAGCCCCGAACACTGTCAGGAAGACTATTCCAGAGTTTAGGAGCTAAATGTGAAAATGCTCTACCACCTTTAGTGGACTTTGCTATTCTAGGAACTACTAGAAGCCCAGAGTTTTGAGATCTCGGAGCATGGCGGATTGAAAAAAGAAATTATTGATGTGAATAACAGTCTCTCAGAAGTAAAGAACAGCTAGAGCTCTCAAAAATCAGCACATTATTATATGTATATAGCTGTACTGTATCGGGTTGCCAGATTTAAACCCGTAAGTCATTACATAAACGTATTTATTTTTCACCCGAACGAACATATCCTTTGTTGTTTGCGTGTACGAATGTACACCCGTAATTGCATGTATTTTATAGGGAAGCACTCGCAGCATGGCGTTTCTCATGCTGGATAAAGTGCTCGCCCCGGAGCTGATTGCAGGGGTGGTTGAGAGCAGCGTGAGTCCGTACGCTCTGGAGCACAGACTGGACCTCGATCGCGTCCTGCTAGACTACATTAAGGTCCTTTCATTCTCTTTCTTATATCCATATGGAATTAGCTTTCTATATATGGAAATACTGTTTTAATTGTTTGCTGTGCTGTTTTCAGGACTTGCTGGATTGCTGCAGTTCTCAGACCACGTCTCTGTTCACTGAGTGGGAGGCCAAAGCAGTGGCTCTGGTTCACTGTATGATTGACATTGATGTAAGACAGGAGAGCATTTCTCTAAGCCACAGACCGCTGTTACATTCTACTCTTCATACAAATCAAAATTTAAAAATGGTGCCATAGTCACGGATTGGGCTGCAACCAAACACTTTTTTTATTTTATTTTATTATGATTATATATATTTTTTTATCTAAACTATTTATATGGACAAAAGTCACCTGACCATAATACTGGTCTTTCCTTTTTTTTTTTTTTTTTTTAACATCCCATTTCCACATTTAGTTCCTGTTTCACTGTTATATATATATATATATATATAGCTGGAAAGAGATGTTCTACTAGATTTGTTTCCGGAAACTTCCAAATGTTAAAAGGGAATTTATGCCAACCAATTAAAAAATTTGTGGGAAATATAAATCAACTGTATCGTACATAAACATTTAAAAAAAAAACCTGAGATTTTTTTACTTTAATTGTAAAGTTCCTGGCATTTTGCAGCCCTAGTACTGATGAAGGTGAGGTGAAGAGGTCTGGGGTGCAATCAGCATTCACATTCCTCTCAAAGGTGTTCAATAGGGTTGAGGTCAGAGTTTGGGGAAACATGTAATAATGTAAACGTCGTGTCGTTTTTTGCGTTTCAGCTGGTGATGGACGCCGTCCTCGAGATCATGTACAAGGCCGTGGTCCCCTGGAACGATACGATCGAGAAGCTCGTTCAGCAGCATCTGGAAAAAGAGCACCCCAAGTACTTAACCTAAAAACAGTGATATTGCTAACAAGGGAGCTGAGAATACACTGTTTTTAGACTGGTGCAGAACCCGGTGTATATATATCTCGTTACTGTTCCAGGCAGGAGCTCCTGAAAGAGAGTTATCGTTTAATGGAGATGAAGAAACTCCTGCGATGTTACGGAATTCGCAACTTGACGCTGTCAAACTCCAGAGAGACGATGGTTAGTGTTTTTTTCCCCCCTCCATTTTCAGCATACAGTGTGTGTAATACATGGGTGTGGATGTTTATGGTCGTGGACACCATATGGATTTTACAGTGTAGTTTTACCAACCGTGTGTGTTTGAGCAGATGCTTGTGAGACACATCGTGAAACAGGACCTGGCCACATCCCTAGAAGATTCTCTTAAACTGGCTGAAACCTATAAGCTCAACTCGTCTGAGATCTACTACATCTACTGCATTCAGCTTTTAGAAAAGAACGAGGTATGTGTCCAATCAAAGCAGAGGCTTTCGATCGCTTCATTCGATTTCGCTGGTTACATTTTGTATGCTTTGAGAAGTTTGTCTACCAGCTGAATGTAATGTGGGGCTCTAATTCCCAAGAAAATAGTCAACAACGTCTTTGAAGGCTTTCCAGATCTTCAAACCACCTGTCACTCATAACACATCTGATCTGACCAAAACGCCCTTTTTGATCCTTGAGGTCAGTTATTCTTGGGAACATCTCTCTTAAGTAATGAAAACCTTCGCCTTCTTTCTTCATTGCTTTCACTAAATTCCCGATTTTATTTGAAGAGGAGGCAAAAAATCCTTTCTGGGGCCAACAAGCGGTTCATGCACCACATTTTTCTCTCCTGGAACTAACTTTTTAGTAGTCAACCCTAGTGCATGCACATACTCCATGCTGTACTGCAACCTTTCCATGTTCTCGTACGTTTCTTTCATGTGTTGCGGTGCCAAGCTGGCTCCGGTCCGCCCAGGCATCCCTGAGCCCCATACTTCCACAGAACAGCTTCCGACCTGGCCTGATTTCATAAACCCCCAGCAGTGTTCAAGAATCAAAAACTTTGTTGTGCAGTGTTTTTGGTTTTGTTGATTGCTATCTGCAAAAATCCATACCAATAGTTTTTCCGGGTTGCGTCTGCTCTAGAGTAGCTGAGAAGGTCTGCTGTTATTGTCCGATCTGAGAGCGGCCTCTATAGGCAAATCACTGATGCGCTACCTCATTCATGTTAGTTCATAGTGAATTACAAACTTTAAGAGATCAAAGGAAAATTCATTTAAATGTGTATTAATAAATGTTGAAATTAACAAACAATAGTTCTAAAACATGTATTAACTTCAGTGAATGTTAATAATAATAATAATAATAATAACGGGTTGGCTTTCAAACTAATTTTCCTCAGTTATTAATAGTGGTCAAGGCACCGATAGTTATAGATCCCTGGAACTATCAGCAAAAAATCCATACAGATAGTTTTTCTAACTTCTGGTCTGCTGTCGATACAAGAGCAGCCTCTAGAGATGAATCACAGATACCAGGTGCTGTTTGTTTTTACATAGGAGACTGCGTGCTGCATGGAGAGCGCCATGTTATACAGTGGTACCCCGCTTATCGACCGGCTCAGACATCGACCTTTTTGCTTAGCGAACAGTTTTTCGACCGAAATTTACGCCCGCTGAACGACCAAATGCCCGCTTATCAAAATTTTTTTTTTACCCTGACCCACGTGGAGCGAGGGAAAGGATCTTCCCAGTCTCGCCTCAGCCTTCGTGGAGAGAGCATCTATCGTAAATTAAACTTCGGTTTCTGAACAATAAAGTGTTATTCAGCAGTCAGTATAACAATTTAGTGCGTGTATATTGTATATTGCGTGTACATTCGCTCTTCGACCTTTTCGCATTTTGACCGGTTTCAAGGAACGGATTAAGGTCGATAAGCGGAGTACCACTGTATTTGTTATTGTGATTTATTAATTTATGTATTTATATTTATTTCCTTTAGCAGATTTTCATGATTCGGTTCTTAATTTTTATTTTGGGTTCAGTGCTATCTTACATAGAGTGCTGTTTTTTTTTTTTTAATCGCTTGATTAATCGGACATCGGCAAGTCTGATCCAGCCTAGCTATTGGTATCGGTAAAATCCGCTATCGGTCGACCTTTTAATCAAAGTTCTTCTCACATAATGAAGGTTTTATAATTCAGATTGTACTTGCAGAGAGATAAATGTATAGCCGGACTGAAAAAGCTGCCCCCTGCCGAGGCTGAACTCGTGATTGAGCGACTGACCAGCTGGGCGAAACTCCAACTGCAAAACAAGGAGCAGATCACTGAGGTGGTATCTGATTGTACAAGACGTTTGATTATTGTGCCAAATATTATGAGCGTCATTTGCAATTTAGCTGTGTTCCCTTCTCAGCTAAAGAAGCTCCAGATGCACGTCGCTCAGACGATGGTAGAGGCGCTGAAGTATTTGCAGAACATTCAGAGAGGTGATGGTTCTTGGCAGGACTTGGGGTTTTTATACTATTTCACAAATAAGGAAACCTGTATATAACGTTCTACGATCCACTTTAACCTTCTCACAGATGATGCTTTAAAGAGAATGGGATGCGAGAACAATCTGAAAATGTTCACAGCTATTGCTCACTTGCAGGTATTCAGCCAGTATTTTTTTTTTTTTTCTTTTTTTTTTTTTATTATGAATGAATTCAAATTTTTTTTTTTATTCAGGAGGACTTCGACATCTTCCTGACCCCTGAGGAGTACGAGGACCCGGCAGTGAGGCGGCAGTTCAACCAGCAGCTGATCACCGCCTACGAGAACACGCGAGCGTGGCGCCATTCGAAGAAGAAGCACCCGGACAAGACGAGCGCCAAAGAACAGGACGGCAAGGCCAAAGCGGCAGTGGCTAATGATCCTGACGGGAAAACGAGGACGCTGTCCACTGAGGCCGGACTCCATCGTCTGGCCAGACATCTGGAGAGGACTGAGCAGGAGCTGTGGGCAGACCTGGCAGATCGAGCTTTAGAAGCTGGGAATGTGGAGAAAGCCCTTAAAATCCTCAGGTACTCACACTGAGACACTTCAAGGTGCTTTCATTCATCATACAATGTTCAGATTGTTTAAATGGGACCCTGGTGTTTTCACCTGGGTGAAGGTGTTTTGCGATAATCCTGGATGTTGAGCAAAGCAGATGCACCAGTTTGTAAATCAGCTCGACTGCATGATGTGAACAAATACAAACAAATGGGTTGCGCTATTTTATTTATTAATTTGTAGCTATTAACTAGAGCCCTGCACAGGAACTGTTTTCTTAATCCCACTCCTGGAATTTCTGACCATTTACATGAAACATCAGGGCTACAAATAACTCGGAGAATAATAACAGATATAAACCATTGAACTGATACTAATGTAAAGCACCACACATGACAAACACAGTGGGATTTTTATTTTTATTTATTAGCCTAATAAACTCTCACTGATAAACAACTAGTGGCAGGACAAAACTTTACAACTAGTGGCAGGACTCGCACTATATTTGTTTGACCACCCGCGAGATTTTCATTGGCTCCCGTGGGGGCGCGCGGGATCCCGATCCCATTGCATTCCTTTATTATGCACTACTAAACAGCCAAAATAGTCAATTAGATTATAAATTAGTTTTTTATTATATTATAAATTGAGTCATGGAAATGTACATTAAATTGATTCAAGTTAATTAAATGAATGGAAAAATTTGTTTATTAGTAAGTCCCCGTTTTTGGTAATACAGATGTGTGTTTTACATTAAATGTAAATTTTTATATGTTCTTAATTTCAGCATACTTTATCAAATCCCTTCATTCCTTTCATTCTTCATTCACTCACTCCCTTGATATGCGGAATTGTCAGGATTTTCTCCTTAAAAGAAATTCTTAAAGCTGGACATAAAAGCCTTGTACTGAAACGGTTCGGTAGGAATATGTGCACCGTTACACACTTATTGACTTGGGATTTCTACACACACTTGGTATTTTATAGTATAACTGTATTTCACACCAATGAATGAAAATCAGGGTGCCTTTTTTATTATTATTATTCAATAAATGTTTGCTGCCTTTGTAAGATCTTAAAACGGTTCACTTCAAAGGTTATATGCTAATTGGCTCATGATCTAATCCTCATCTTCATGTCCACTCTGCTATGAATGAAGTCATCTGGAAGACTTAAAGGTTTGTTCAAACATCGTATTCTTCTTCTCCCCCTCCCTTTTCAGCGAACTGTACCAGCACCATCCGAACTCGAGCACAGGCCGAGTGCTGTTCAGCACGGCTCGGCGTCTCTGTCAGATGCTGGAGGACAACGACCCCATGGTGCTCCCCGAAAGAGTCAATCTCCCAGCCCTCATCCACAAACTGGCCTGTCAGGCCATCACCATCTGCCATGCTGGTAACCTGCGCTTTCATTCCATCAGTCAGGAGGAAATGCTTTCTCGATGAAAGTCTTTCTATCTTTCTTGATTAAAGTAAAAAAAAAAAAAAAAAAAAAAAAAAAGTTGCTAATTCAATCATTAATAATAACAAACTCTATATGTAATGTATGTGGGTTCCTGCTCAATGTTTATTTCTGAATTAAAATCTTAACATTTAAATTTTATTCCTTAGGCATGGTTTCCTAGTAACAATCTGTAAATGACTGGATATTAGAGATCCTGTGCAGGACTTTTTATCGTTTTATGCAGCTCTGAAGGCGAAGGGCACAAAGTGTGTGTATGGTTCGTTTTTATATAAACATTCAATAACAAACAATGTAATAAAAAAGCAGGTTGTATTATGTATTGTTATTTTTGTCTTTTTATATATATTTGGATGGATGGATAGATGTGTGTGTATAAAAACTAAAATACTGTATTGTACTCAGTATTGATTTTCCATTTTTGTATAAAAGAATTCTGTAGGCGCCGGTACGACGTTCTTGGTGATCATTTCTGTGTGATTTCTCTTCAGACCTGCTGCTTGACTGTGTGGAACTGTGTAAAAGCACCAGGGACGCTGCTGATGTGTACCGTCAGTGTCAGATTGATGACTACGGCTTCGTGGTGAAGGTGCGCTTCTGGCTTCCACCACATGTTTCTGTACGTGTGGTGATTTTACTCAGTATCTTGTGCTGTACATACAGGATGCAGTGCTGAACGGTGAGGAAGATGCCTATACAGAGACCAGCGTTCAGGAGGTGTTTAACGAGGACGGCATCGTGCTGGACTCGGTCTCGGTGCTCCCGGTGCAGTATAAGATCACCACCAGTCTCCTGCCGCTCGCAGGTACCCGCACGGTGCTCCTACGTTAAACCATCGCGCTGATACGACTTGTACAGTCTGCGAAACTCGAATATTGTGGACTATATATTTTTTTGTTGTTGCTTTTTTTGCAGATTCAACGTTTTATCCTCTGGGTTGCTCGTGCTTGTCGTATTGTGCTCTGCAGGAAGGTAGTTTATATTTCATATTTTACTCAACAATGTTGAAGCTCAAAGTATTAATTCTTTAATTTCTTCAGTTGTGTGTGTTTTACGTGTTTATTCACCTTATTCTTCTTTTTCTAATACATTGATTCGGTCAGACTGTTGGTTTATAAGTGATTCTACAGACGTTATTATAATGGCAGTAATCTAAGATGGGGAACAAATCGAAGGAAAAAATGCTTAAAACAAACCCCAAAACAGGTTCAATGTTCCTTGGCACAAAGTCTGGAACGGTTCTTCAGTGATCAACAGCATTGAGTGAGACCTGTTGGTTGGATGCCATCCAACCAACAGGTCTCACTCAATGCTGTTGATCACTGAAGAACCGTTCCAGACGTTTTAGACCACTTTTTTTTTTTGTGAAACCCTTGTGTCCTGTATGTGGGGGTGGAGTCATTTAAAGAGACCACGCCCATCAGGACAAAACCGAGTGGAATTAGGATAATCAGCAAGATCTTTGTCTCGACGTTGAGTCTAAGTGGAAAAAGTCGACACCCACAATGGAAAATAAATAAATCACAAAGAGCAGATCAGTGCTTTTTCTTTCCGCTTGTTCCATTTAACCACTTTATGGTATTTAGCAGACGTTACATTTAAGGGCCTTGTTTAGGAGCCCAGAAGGTGGCATCTTGTGGTGTGGCTGGGATTTGAACTCGTGCTCTTCGGATCCAAAGTCCAATACCTTACCACTAAGCTACCACACATTACCCATTTGTATGTCACTTTATACCGGTTGGTCTATTTGTGAAGCTTCGTAACATTCAACTGCAGACCAACAGTTTCATTAAAGGTCCACCAGTTTTCTACTGGATTTCTGATGTATATTTTTACACCTCCCACTATTGCAGAAGGCTTTCTTTCCAGGAGATTCCACACATCCTTTAACACATTTAGAAGATCCCTAAAGGGTCGCCATCGCTGGATTTTTATACAGAAAAAAACTTTCCTACAATCTTTTTCCAGACACTGACTACGTTCGGCCGTTGCTCGGGCCCATGGCCACCATGCTGCAGAGTCTGCAGGAGTGCAGTCAGCTAGAACTGGCCCTAAAGCTGCTACAGGAGTCATACGGCAGCATTTTAAAGCACTTCGTCTCCAACAACATGGACCTCAGTTTGAGCATGAAGGTGAGACCTTGCAACATTCGCATTGCGATTCATCAGAATAGTAACGAGACCGTAGTCTGAACTTTGAGTCCTTATAAATCAGCGTTTAGTCATAATAACCGTTTTCTTTCCCTCAGCTTCATCCCAACAGTCGGTTAGTCCGAGATAAGCAGACTCTGGAGGCGATCGAAAAGACTGCATTGTCTTCTATCAACATGGTTGTGGTGTCTTTGTTGCATAAGGTGAGCATCCCGCTGCTGTGAAATATAGATCTGAATTGTGAAAGCTTATAATAGCATACATAATTGATGTAATGGTATACATCAAATTCAAACAGTATAAAATATTTTGTTAGTGAAAAAAATATTCCTTCAGTAAACAATTTCTTGTAAATGATAACCTTTTTTTATTATTAAGATTTGACTGGATTTTTTTTTATGTATTATATGTTTTTTAGGTGTTGAACTGGCGGGTGGTCGACTGTGACTTGGCCATTGGTTTTTGCACGGTTTTGGGCAAATCGGACGTTCTGGACATTCTGTGGAAAATAATCACCAATGCTTGGCAAAATTATGACAAGATCATGGTACGATATTTCACCCTTTAACCAATACACTTTATACTGCACCAGGGTTTGGACCTGCGATCTGTTATGGGTTTGTTGACTGGAAATGGGACTGGATATTATCCATATTTTCAACAGGATGCATTAAAAGTAAATAGGTTTTGTGTAGAGGTCCACCGATTCATCAGTTTTGCTACCAGCTATTGTCAAAATTCCTTACTGATAGTTTTTCCGGGTTGCGTTATACAGTACAATAGCAGCCTCTAAAGACGAATCCCTGACACTGTTGTATGTACTGTTTATTTGAATTTTTTGTGAAGTTTTTTATTAATTTAGAGCGCTACTTCTTGTTTCAGTTCGAATGCATGACTTATTTTTTTTATTATTGTTTGTTTTTTATCCAGTATTCATTTAAAATAATATTATATAAGATAATCGGCAAGTACGATCCAACCATTATAAATCCACTATCCATCGACCTCTAGTTATGGATTTGGAATTGTACATACTGGACAAAATGTGAAACCTTTTTTTTCTAGTTTGATATTTTAATTGTCCTCCTTCAGGCTGTGGCGATGGTTGGAGCCCATTTATGCTCACTTTATAATGACCAGCAGGAGAAGAAGAACTTCCTGTCTGTCATCACAGATGCAGAGTGGGGTATTAAGCTTGGAAAATTTGGAGTGAGTCTTTTTTTTTTTTTTTTTTTTTTTTTTTTTTTTTAAAGTAATAAGTAGTTTAATAGCTTAGCCAAAAAAGAAAATATGTCCATGAACTACTGTGTTCTTTCCCCAGATTTCCATTCAGTCAGTGTTTAGACAGTGTTCAGAGAGCAAGCGGAATCTGATTCCTGTACTTGTCAAGAACAGAAACATGACCCCTGAGATCTTAAAAAATTACTGCAGGTGAGTTACTCAACATGTTCACACACAAACAGTACTGCCAGAGATGTCTCATACAATCCAGAAGGAGATACAGAGCTTTCTTTGTTTTAGTTTGAAATTATCCCAAACTTCGGATCTTTCTGCCGTTTACTTTGGCTGAATCTTCTGCTCGCCTCTCGCTGTTTTCTCCCCACTCCTCCATTTTTCCATTACGACTTCATTTCTCGCAATTCCGACTTTATTTCTCTTAAACATCCAACATTTCTGGTGCATCCACCGGTAACCATGTTGTCGACCAGAGGTTTGAATCTGTTGGAGTTCTCTCCAGGGATCGGAGGCTTAGTTTGATAATGTTCTTCATGTTCTGCAGAACCTATGGGCTGGACAGTGACTCTGCGCTTAACCTCTACATCACCACACTGCTGCTGCAGGAGAAAGCAGATCATAAGCAGTGTAAAGTGGGAGCAGAGGATTCAGTACTGGCCGAAGGGGACGAACACGCAGAAGTAGGGCATGAAGATGTTCTGGAACATGTCCTACGCATTGTTCCTCAACTGAGCTCCACTGCAGACCTGGTTATCAGTCTGCACACTGCACTCACCAAGGTCAGACTCACACAGCTAAAGAAATCTAGATTAACCTGATTAATGTGATGATGAGGTGCTCAATAGTTTTTGTGGGTTTGCTACAGCTGAGTCCATACAACTACGAGCGAATTGAGAGGGTCCTCAAGACCATACAGTCTGCAGAGGAGAGCACCACTGTTTTACCACTCAACCAGGTACGACACGTTTGTTTATTTATACCCCAGTGAATGAAAACTAAAAATAACCTAAATGTTATTAAGTGATAACATGTTTGAAACACTGAATATGAAGACTCTTGAGGAGCAGTTAACTTTCATTCCAAATGCAAATCTTCCAGTGTGTTCCAACTTCTTGATTATTCGCTACAGTGAAAGATACATCATGCAGATGCTTTGGGACACATCATCAGACGTGATGTATCCTGGAGCCATTGGGTGTTTCGCGTCTTTCAGACACCCTGGTCCAGGCGACCCAGCCGGGGACCCCGGCCTGTGTACCAGTAGCGATTGCCCACGGTTCTGCCCTCGTAAATCAACTCTGCGGCTTCAGTTGCCGTTCTCTCCTTCCTCTTTGCGTCCCCAGTGATGCCTAGTAGCATAAGTAACTTGCACCTCTAACTGCCAGTCATTAGCAGTAGTGAGGAGACCAGACTTTGCTCTCAGTTGTGGTGGCCCTTGTTGGCATTAATGGCTATGGCTAAGCTCTAAGCAACTGTCTTAAGCACTTTGTCGTAGCACAAAAGCGTCTCCAAGGGCTTTTGGGCAGCTGCTAAGGAGATATTCTAGGGATTCCCTTCCTGAACAAAAGGGACAGGAAGGTGTCTCACTATTGCCCCAGACGTGGAAATTTGCAGGACTTGGTTATACATCATAGACGGTTTGGACTAAGAATCTGATACAATGGAAATCTGCTCTCCAAATAGCAGCCCAGGTGATCTTACATTGTCGAACACTGAACCATCTTCTCCAAACTCCTTGCTCTCCCATTCCCATCATCTTACCACTCTTACTACTTCTTACTACTCGTACTACTTCCACCCCTGCCCGCACTTCCTCCTGAACAAGATGTTGACGTTTTTTACCTTTTGCTTTGTCAATTCTCACAACGCCCTGTTGCTATGGGCCCCACCAGTGCCCTGTGCCTCAACCGTGACTCAGCAACTTCCAGCAATTTCTCTGCTACCTTTGGATCCCTAGACTTTCTGTATGCCATACTTCCCTTGTTCTTGACACCATGTTGCAGAGTTGCAGATTATCCATGGTGCCCTATAAAGCAGCACTGCTCAGGCTTTGCGGTAAACCAGGACACCTTCACAGATAGCTGCTGATATCTTTCTCTCCAGGACCCTGATCATTGTAATAGGCACTTCATACACTAGCAAAGGCCACACGATCCAGGGCAGGATACTATGCAGGTAAATCCAGGCCTTAGACTTCCTTGGAAGACCTGACCTACACATTTGGACACATCTGCAATTCAGTGTTTTTGTTTTCAACATTGTATTAAAATTGGCACACTTTAAACGTTCCCTCAGTCAACCTCTTGATATCGTCCTTTGGAATAGTTTCCCAACAAACTTGATTAGAGGTGTTAAGTACTTGTTGGCTGTGTTTATTTGGCTACATCTGTACAGATGATGGGATTGCTCCAGCACCTGAAGTCCCACAAGCGTACGTCTCCTCCCACTGATGTCGAGAGCACGTACCTTCTGGAGAACTCGATGGAGTCGACTCCTCTGGCCAACACTCGCTTGCCGTTCCACCTTCTTCTCCAGACCAACCTCTATTTCTGGAAGATTATTTGTGAGTATCATTGTGAGGTCTTCGAAATGAACTCCATGTACATTCAATTTAAAATAAAGCTCTTAAATTATCAATCTGCTTATTTGGTTAATTGATTATTGAACTGTAGCCTATTGACGTTTTTTTACTTCGCATTGTAATTGTTTGGTGTGTGTGTGTGTTTCAGCACCTGAACTGAATGAGGAGACATTACCCACGATACTGCTCATATCCAAACTTATGAAGGTAAAACACATTGCCCCCAAAATTCTCTCACACTACACCATTGTATGAATGTACAGGTGTGAAATATACAAACACATTTAATGTGACAACACTTTCTTTTTTTTTTTTTTTTTTTTTTTTTTTATTGCCACAAATTAAATTGATTAAATACAATGAAATAAATTGAAACCTTAAGTTAGTTTACATTAGCTAGACACTAAAAAGTATTTTTTGTAACGCTTCTGGCATTGTGTATATTTCCAACTTTAATAAAAATTTTTTAAAAAGTACAAATTTTAACAATGGAGGATTTCATTCAATACTCATGTGCACTGAACCGAAATCCCTGAACTGAAACTTTTCGGTATGAACACGTATCGTTTCACCCGTAATATACAGTGGTGTGAAAAAGTGTTTGCCCCCTTCCTGATTTCTTAATTTTTTATCACACTTTAATGTTTCAGATCATCAAACTAATTCAAATATTAGTTAAAGATAACACAAGTGAACACAACATGCAGTTTTTAAATGATTTTTTTTTATTATTGAGGGAAAACAAAATCTAAAACCTCTTGGCCCTTTGTGAAAAAGTGTTTGCCCCCCTGGTGAAACT
This sequence comes from Silurus aristotelis, assembly GCF_946808225.1. NCBI lineage: Eukaryota > Metazoa > Chordata > Actinopteri > Siluriformes > Siluridae > Silurus > Silurus aristotelis. The sequence goes on from NC_139596.1 coordinate 4,127,334, forward strand.
GTGGTTTATCACAACTGAGTTTAATTTCTGTTCACAATCAAGAAATCTCTTAAATAGGATCTGCCTGACAAAGTGAAGTAGAGCAAATGATCCTCAAAAGCTAGATACTAGATCACTGTATATATTAATATGCGAATTGTCAGTCAGTAGGGTCTAACAGTGGTAAGATGCTGAGAAAAGGGGTCCAAATTCAGTCAGAGTTTGTGGGGGTTTTGCCTAAAAGAATATTAGGAGTACAATCAGACACCTGCTCATTAATCCAGTGTTTTCTTTCTGGGCGGTTTTCCTATTTCCAGTGTTTAAATATACACTTTTTTTTTTGCCAACAAAATAAAATCTTTTTCATAAGGAGTCATATGAAGTGAGCAAACATCACCCAGTATCCAAACTTTAGGGTCAATACGATTCTTCAGTATGATTATTGCTATTACATACTTCCAAAAAAGCTTCTATGGTTGGACTACTCCAAAACATGTGAGGAAGAGTCCCAGTAGACTTGACACATGGCAGAGTAAATGAGTTTAATCTCTACGGGGAATATTGTGTAAAATGTTCCGTTGAATTTGTCTGCGTTTGGTGGATTCCATGATTCTCCAATCTTCCCATTTTTCCTGCAGGTTAACCTGGATAAGCTTTACATTCTGACCGTGAACCACGTTTTTAAGAACAAGCTGATGCCTTTGCTGCTTGACCAGACGAAGCGCTCGCAGGCTCACGGCCCCAGCAGAGACACCAACGCCGTGATCCAGAACATATTCAGACACACAGTCTGCATTCAGAACCTGGAACTGGCTGCAGCCACCGTGCACAAAATTGCTCAGGATGTTTCTGCAGGTCGGTCCGAATCATTTCAGCTCAGGCCTTAAACTGGTGATGTAACACGATTGGCCGGAGGGATTTCTTTGTACATTGACTTCGGTGGACAGATTTGTAGCCCAGCTGCCTCTGGAAAGTTGAAATTCCTGTCAGGGTTTTTTTTTTTTTTTTATTATTATTAGCTCAAGAAAAGAAAAACCTCACCTACTGTTGATTTCCCAAATTTGGTACTTAGTTTCTTAATGCGCTTTTTAGTGCTATACCCTAGCTGTAGTAAAAATGTTCTTTATTTTAGCTAGCATTTAGTGTGTGTGTGTGTGTGTGTGTGTGTGTGTGTGTGTCTGTGTGTGTTTTGCTTCTTACAGGTTCAGAGAAAACCATGTTTCTGAAATTCAGCTTGGACCTTGTACACAAATTGCTGAAGTCTGACACTCTACAGGTTGGTTACCATATAAATAGGATGGTTTAAAAGTTAAAACTCTAATTTGTTGCTGATGAATCCTTAGTTGTATCTATAAATTAAATGTTTGTCTTGACCGTTATGAATACTGGTGTGCCTTAGATTTTTAATATAACTGTGTCCCATAGGTGCTGTTTTTTTCTGTTCTGTGTGTGTGTAGGTATGCAATTATCTATTTTGATCCCATCTCTGTTTCTGTGCATCCCCCCCCAATTACATGTGTGTTTGTTTAGGAGGAGCTACGGACGAGGGGGGAGATGTTCACCTCGAAGCTGCAGCTGCAGTTCCAGCGCTCAGCCACAGAGAATGCGCTCATGACTTTCCAGCTGGACTGCCCCGAGCTACTGAAGCTCACAGGACTTCCCGGTCGTCTCATCGTGGCCCTGTTTGAGCACAGCTCAGTGGTGGAGCGCATGAAGAGTCCTGCTGGAAAGACCTACCCTGGTGAGATCAAATCTCAGCGTGCAAACCCGCAGAACCAGTAATTAATACCTCAGCATCAATACTTATGCAATCTCAATGGTGTTATTTGTGCTACACTACGGTGTGGAGTTTCTTCTTTAAAGCTGGGACCGAATTTACTCTTCACATTTACTCCTGTTTGACCAGACATCCACGCAGTTGCTGCAGAGATCGCGTCCATTAACTGCGTTGACCTTCTCAAGATCCGTAACATCCTTCTAGAGAAGTGGCTTTGCAAAACAGGGCAGACGAATGGCAAGGTGAGGGACTTTTTCAGACGTGTTCAGGAGCTTTAATTCTGTGCGTTCCCCTGATTAATAACAGTCTTTACGTCATTACAGGACGTCCAGTACCAGGACTCTGTGACTGATCTAAATGATGATCCTGATCTGATGAGGTGAATGAAATGCTCCTTCAATATTCTTCACGTCCCTCAAATACAGGCTTCTGAATATGAGACAAAGGGTTTTTCTCCACGTATTCCATGTTTTCTTTGTTTCACAGAGTGGTGTATTTGCTGCAGATGCATCCTATGGATATGAGGGCTCGTCTGCTCAGTCCCATCCTGAGTGCAGAGACATGGGTAATCGTTTGTCTGTAGCTTCTGCGTATCACTTCAGGAGCATTAGTATAATCTAAAACGCTTTTTTTTTTTTTTTTTCAGTTTTCAGCAGTTGTGTAGCCTTTTACTGATGCTGGTTAAAGTCAAACATTTAGTTTTCAGCCTGTTAGTGGTATTGGGATGGAAAAATTATTACATCAGAATAAATGCCGTTGTCTTTCTTTCTTTCTTTTTTTGTTCTTCAGCTGTTGGGAGGATCGGGTCTCAGACTGACCTTTGAGCACCGCAGTCGTGCTCTGCTCTGCCTCATTCACATCGCCGACTCCGAGACATTAGAGGCTCTGTCTCACACCCCTAGAGATAAAGTCAAGTAAGTGACTAAAGTTTTTTGCTTTATCTCTCATCATATATCATTTTGCAGTGAAAACATTATGAGTTGCTCTCCATCATGAGGGCTTTTAGTTTCGGACTGTAATTAATATAAACCGTCTGCTGCAATTGCCACAAAGAGGTTCACACTCTGGTGTCCATTAATGAATAATAACCTTGAAAATGATGGGAGTATAATGAAAAGATGTATTTGAGTCTGGTTCTTCTCTTCCTCGCGTCGTGTCGGGGTGTTTTTCCCTCACCGCTGTCACGAATAGAGAAGTGAAGCTGCTCTGTGTCATCGGCTGAACGGAATTTAATTGTTTTCGTTGTGTAAACCAAATAGTTACATTTCGAGAATTGTCTATATTTGCTTTTGCAATTTTGAATGGCTCAAGAGCTTTTATTAGAATTTTATTACAGATTTATAATTTTTTTCCTCACAGGTATTACCTGAAATGCTACATGTACCTCTCTCAGCTGGAGGCACTCAACATTCCCTACAATCTGGAGCGGTTTCTCAGTAGTCCAAAAGAGGGAATGATTAAGGGCTTATGGAAGAACCACAGCAACGAACCTCAGGTAGCAGAGACGCCTCATTTCTATTTTCATTTTTTTCCTCTGTTGTCTCTTAACACTGGATATAATACTCTGTTTGCTAAGGTTTTTTTGTTTTGTTGTAACTCTATGCTTGTGTGTGTGTGTGTGTGTGTGTGTGTGTGTGTGTGTGTGTGTGTGTGTGTGTGTGTGTGTAGGCTGTTCGTCTAGTAGCAGATTTGTGTTTGGAGTACGAGGTGTACGACACACAGCTGTGGAGCGGCGTGCTGCAGAAACTGCTGGCGTTTAACATGGTAATGCACAGTTCATTTCTCCAAACGTTCAGCTGAAAGACTTCCGCTGTGCCTCTTGTAAAACTTGCCAAAGATGTTCTTCTATGTTGGGGATTTCGTTTTTGTGATCCCGTTCATCCCAGTGCAGTTCACCAGGATTCAGGTGCGGCGACTGTGCAGGCCGTTCCATGACAGATATCAACACTGTTTTCTCTTTAAATCACGCTTACAGAACTCGGACGTTTGCGTCGGCTCATCGTCTTGAGGTTGCAATGAGCCTCAGTCCAGACGGAATGGCAGCCATGTTGGTTCAGAATTATATGTTTTCATGTTCTCCAAATATAAACAGAAACTTGTGAAGTAGAACCTAACGTATTTATAAAATAATAAATAAAAAACACTGTTACTGTCTAAGGTGACAATGTGTTGGAAATGGATCCTGTTAAATCACCTGGATTTGTTGCATAGAAACAAAAAGAACATGCACGTGACTCTCAAGAGTGATATTTCCCTCTTTAAATGAAATTTGTAATATATTACACTTCACGGAGATAAAAAGCTCAAAGAAAAGCATTTTTGTTTCCTTTTTTTGGTCTTTTCATGTCCGAGACAATTGAATCTGTTCACATGCATAGCCAGCAGTAACGTCAGCACGATTAGCCTCCTACAAGCCCAGACACCTAAACAGTGTATTAACTGCTTCTGTTCTTCCCCCTGAAGGACTTAAAACCGCATTATGCAAGAGGATTCAAATGATGTTTCAATCCTATAAACTGTGGTATGATTTGCCCCCTGTTTAGATCAGCTACTTGCAGAAGATTCTGGAAACTCTTCGTGCCGTGCCCAGCCTTTTAGAGGTAATCCTTTATTCCTGTAACCACACAAATATCACATTGTCTTTGGGGTGCGTGTTCATTTATTCACTAAGTTTATATTATAATGTAGTATTTATTATAATTAATCATTTTTTATTTGGTGCTGAATAGTAAACTAGAAAACACAAAGGTCTCGTCTTGTGCAGCGACCAGAAAAAGAAAACGAATGAGTGTTTTATTCGTTTACGCTGTTCAGTCGTAACATATTAAACCCACCTGCGTAACACTGTGTAGGTCCAACATGTGCCACCAGAACCATTTTGTATTTAAACACATCGGGACTCATGCCAGACTCACTCTTTATTTTTCCCTAGTAGAATATGAAGAGAAATTGCTAACGCATTTATCTAAACATTGGCCAGCGATAATTTTCTCCTTATTTATTTCTTTTACTTCTTCGAAAAAAACCTCAGAAACTAGAAAATGATGACGACTGCCTAGTCCTCCTCTTCACATTTTATATTTTCTGTACATTTATAAAAATGTTGTCTTTTTTTATGCACATCAGCGCCCCCTAGCTAGCTAACTCGCTTGCCACTAGCAGTTTAATCGATTTTCATGCAAATTAAGCATTGGACTATTATTATATCGTAGTATTATTATCTTATATAATCTTTTTAGCTGTAAACTGCAGTCAATTGTTCAAAAAAAATTAAAATGTTGAATTAAATTTTTTTTTTTTTGACAGCTCCCAAATTTCTCCAGAACCTGGCGCAGCGTGATTCTGTCCCCTTTTATCACGGGTAAATGATTGAATTTCTGTATGACTTGCTTGTATCTAAATGTGTGTGTGTGTGTGTGTGTGTGTGTGTGTGTGTGTGTGTGTGTGTGTGTGACAGAGAGCTAAATGTTTCATCTCGTTGTATTTCGCAGCATCTCTTCCTTTGAGTCCAGTTCAACAAGCCACGTTCTATAAGACGTTTGTTCTTCTACTAAAGTAGGTCTTTTTTCCGTAAGATTCGACTAAGCGATGTTTGCGTTTCATTCTGATTTTATAGGTTTTATTGGATTTCAACGGCAATTCTTTAGCAGATTCTCTCCACATGCCGTCAAGCTTTAATGGTGTTTTGCCTGTGTTTTGTGATCAGATGTCCGTTCCTGTTGAATCTGGATCTCGTCGGCATCGCCAAGCGCTTTGCCCAGTTCAACTTGGTGGCCTTCTCGCTCGGCACGCTCTTACTCATCCCCTGCTCCAGAAAGAGGGAACAGCAAATCCAGGTGAGCTCGTCATGGGCCACCAAAAGGGTTTTCGGGTTTACAATCAATATTCCAAAGGCTGTATGGGAGCTGGTAATACATTTGCCTTATATATCTAACACTGAATAGGGTTGTGCATCAAGAATTAGGCGATACGATGCCTATATTGTGGAATACTGTACACAAGGTGATGTATTGGGGCATTTTTTATTTTAGGAATAGGATCTAATTTCTAGGAAATAAGTTATTAGGGACACACCACCATATGGAAACTGTATTTAAAAAAAAAAAAGTATTCAACCAGAACATAGTGGGATCCACACTTGCATTAATTACATCTACAACGACACTGCTAACCCTGTGCCAACCTTACCAGTATCACACTTCACTGGCATCATTGCAATACAAAATTAGTATCATCATACTTAACATTTTTTAAACATATTTTCACATATTGGTTAAAAAAAAAAAATTCCCTAATATAACGTGATGATTGTATTTTATTATGAGTATTAGCGTTAGTATTAGGCTAGTAGTACAAGCATGATGTGAGCGCCATCTAGTGTTTTACAGCTAAAAGCTTTAATCCTAGAGTAAGACAAAGACTGGTTATATGTGTGCACACTGAATGCTCAATTCTCATTGGTCAGTAGGAGTCGCTTAGTTTTGCGCAACAGACTCGTTTTCAAAACGCTTCTTTTTCCTCAATCAACTTTAACACAACTGAGGAGGTTTTATGATTTTTTTTTTTTTTTTTTTTATTACATTCCCAATCAGACTCTACTGTTGTCCTGTAATCCGACGACCATCCTGGATCAGCTGGTGGAGAATATGGGCACGGGAGAACTCGCAGGCTTTCCTTCTCAGGTTCAGCTGCCTTTCCTTGCATGTGTGTGTGTGTGTGTGTGTGTGTGTGTGTGTGTGTGTGTGTGTGTGTGTGTGTGTGTGTGTGTGGTGTGGGTGTCTTTGGATGGGTAGGTGTGGGGTGTAGGTGGTGAGTAGGCAGGTGGACGTGTGTGGTGGGTAAGTGGACTGGGTCTGGGTGTGAGGGAGGTGTATATAGGCGTTAGGTGGGCACATGTATTGTAGAGGGTTATAGTGTGGGGGGGGTTATGTGGGTGTGTGGGAGGGTAGGTTGGTGGGTTTGTATGGGTGATTTATGAGCATTTTGTCGTTGTTTTGCAGATCAGGGACACTGTGCTGACGTTCCTCTTCAAAAGTGGACGCTACCAGAGCCTGATAACGAGCGAGCACTTTCGACCGCTCCTGAAGCACTTGGTGTTAAAGGCTCAGCGTGATCAGATGGAAGAGATGATCAACTACCTGAACAATCACAACAGGCGAGTTGCTCCTAAATATCACTGCTTTCACAGGTGTTTTAGTGAAATTTTGAACCAGCCTGTGTAAATGATGGCAAATTAAAAATGATGAATCACACTGCTTTGTGTGTGTGTGTGTGTATATATATGTATATATGTGTTGGTCCTCTTTAGCTGCTAAAGCAGTCCTGATCCATCCATCAATCATTAACAGCATTAACTTCTTCAGCAGTTTGAGCTGCAGGAGCTCGTCTGTTGAATTGGACCACACGGACCAGACTTTGCTCCCCACATGCATTAATGATCCTCCACCCATGACCCTGTCCATCACTGTAACTTCCTTTGAGCACTTTTGATAGATACTGACCACTGCAGACGGGGAACATCCCACAAGAGCTGCAGGTTTGGAAATGACGCAGTCATGTAGACGTCACAATTTGTCAAAAAATCCTTACGCTCACCCATTTTTCCTGCTTCTAACACGTCAAGTTTGAAAACAAAATGTTCACTTGCTGCCTAATAAATAAATCCACCCACTAACAGGATGAAGAGATAATTAGTGATCTTTACTTCACCACTCAGAATGTTTAATGTTATGCCTGATCGGGGTGTGTGTGTGTGTGTGTGTGTATATATATATATATATGGCTTTCAAAAGCTTTAATCCTCCTGGCCATGGAATTCACCAGAGCTGCACAGGTTGTTGCTGGGATCCTCTTCTACTCCTCCATAATGACATCCCAGAGCTGCTGGATGTTAGATGCGTGGTGCTTCTCCACCTTCCACTCTAGGTTGCCCCACAGGTGCTCAATAGGTTTTAGGTCTGGAGACATACTTGGTCACTGCATCACCTTCAGCTTCCTCAGAAAGGCAGTTGTGATCTTGGCGTTGTTATTATGTTGCAAAACCACCGTTCGGCCCAGTTTTCTGTAGGGAGGGCATCATGTTCTGCTTCAGAATGTCAGAGTTCATGTTGGAATCCGTGGTACCACAGGACTTATGCAGCCCCGGACCATAATGCTACCACCACCATGCTTGAGTGTAGGCAATATATAATTTTCTTGGTCCTGTTTACCAGTGTGTCACCACGCATGCTGGACACCATCTGAGCCAAACTAGTTTATCTTAGCTTTAGAAGAAGCTTCTTTCTGGGACGGCGGCCATGTAAACCGACTTGTTACTTGGTGTACGGTCTGAGCACTGACAAGCGGATCTTTCACTTCTGCAACCTCTAAAGCGACGCTGCAGCACTCGTGCGCCTGTTTTTTGAAGCAGCGTTTGCACCTGACGCACAGCACAAGGACTCAGCTTCTTTGATGGACCCTTGTGATTTGTTTCGATTGGAAACCCATCTTGGAAAACCTCTTTATGACCCTGACCACTGTACTGTACCTCAGTTTCAGGGTTTTAATTGGACTCAAAGCACCAACTGCTTTAATACAAGATACACAAATTTGTATGGTCGTGTCAAGCAGATAAAAACATGAACATGTGGCTTTGCACGGTGACACGACGTACAGCTGTTATCACTGAGGGTGTACTTACTTTTGTTGCAAGTTATTTAGACAATAATGGCTGTATGTTGAGTTATTTTTTAGAGGTCAGTCAATCTGTACTGCTATACAAACTGCACATTTATACTCTAAAATATATCTAAGTTTTATTTCTATAGTATTGTCCCTTAAGAACATTCTAAAATGGTTGTTGGTTAATTTCCTTTTGTGTGTTTTTCTGGCTCATCACTTCTCGTGTAATAGGAAGGAAGAAGCCATTAGTCTCGCTCAGGAATACGTGAGGTGCAGCGAGCTGAAAGGTGGCGAAAGGGGAGCAGAAAATCCTGCTGGTTCTGACCCCATTAAGGTAATTAAAATCTTCCTTAACCCTGGTTTAATGAGGAAATCTAACACTAGGAACATGTTCGGATGTGTGTTAGTCTGGTTTTAATAAATTCATGAGCTATGAGCCTCATTTGAATATGTGAAGAAAAGTATTTTTTTTTCTTTTCTTCAATTTCAGGAATTTTTGGCGCAAACAATGGACTCTCGAGGTTGACACCAGTCAATGTAACTTTATCCAAAATCAAATCCAAATAACATATTTGCACTTTTTTTATATATATACATTGTTAAATAAACGTATGTTGGTCTGATGCTGTCTGTATTGTATTCGCACCTCAGTATAAATATGACTGAAGAGTCCACATTCATATCTTTTCCGCTTCCCTCTGTCCCATAAACATCACCGAAATATTAATATAAAAAAAAAAAACTTTTTCACATAAACAACAGATTAATGTAAGAAAACAGCAAACAAGACGAGATGATTTCAAAACTTCCTGGAATCTCTGGACACATTTTATCTTGTATAAAATTTTGTGTTATTGTTTTTTCATGTCTGGTTATTTAACAGGAAAGTCTTCATTTCATTCTTCTACTCATCCAAAGAATCATCAGATAACTTTAAGCTCTGCATACATAGCACAGGTACATCATATCATAAACAACAACAAAACGTTGTATGTCATTATAAATGCTTGTCTGATTCATTACTATTACCTTCTACCTGATCCTCTACTTCTGGTGAGTTCTTTTTCATTTGGTGTTTATTTGCTACTAGAGCTTTCCACAGGAACAGCCTATTGATCCATGCGAGTCGCCCACATGAGGGTTACCTTTTGCGTCTGGTTCGTCTACTCCGTGGTCCATACCTGCACATCATGATAGTATAATAAGTAACACTTAAATCTCTTTCTAGTTACGGTTTCCTGCGAGTGATGAAGTTTCATCTGTAAATGTGCAAGTCAGCGAGTTGCCCACGGAAATATAACACTGTTAATATTGTTGTTGTATTACATGGCAAGGGGTGGAGGCAGGTGGTCTTCCGAGCTGAAACGGATGGAATAGAAAGGGAAAATATTAACAAATTTACAGAATTTTGAAAAGGATTCTAACAATGGGTTTAAAGGGGGTTACAGTATGCTGGCGTTTCTCACCAAACATTGGTACATTAGATTATCAAGACAATGTTACACAAAGATAACCAGAGTAAATGCAAAATGGCTTTTTGTTTTTGGGGCAACAACTGCAATTAATCTTTTGTGATGAATGGTAATAAATCTTTCACGTGGCCGTGGAGGGATTTTGAAGCATCAGGTCATGAACTGAGGGCTGCAAATTTGCAAACTCCATGGTTCCATCAATTCTGGGTTATCTTTGGGTCGTTTTCATGTGAAATATGTGGGAGAAATGTTACTTTTTGTTAATGGACAGAAGAGGATATCCAGGTCCTACATCTAAAACTAGTCTTTCCTTCACTACGGTCTGGACATTTACAGTAATTACTAATGGCTTGTCAGGGGAAATAATAAAAAAGAAAACTGCTTAACACATTATTAATGATGTGTTCACAGTGAACCTTCCACAGTACAGTTACATATACAGAGACTTCACAAGATTAATGTTAATGAGCCATGTTGCACAAGTTGCATGAGTGCGTGTGGTATGGGGAAGCTTACACATCTGGAACGGCACCATCAATGCTGAAAGGTATATCCAAGTTCTAAAACAACATCTGCTCCCATCCAGACGTCGTCTCTTTCAGGGAAGACCTTGTATTTTCCAACATGACAATGCCAGAACACCTACTGCATCAATTACAACATCATGGCTGCGTAGAAGAAGGATCCGGGTACTGAAATGGCCGGCATGCAGTCCAGATCTTTCACCCATAGAAAACATTTGCCGCATCATAAAGAGGAAGATGCGACAAAGAAGACCGGAGACAGTTGAGCAACTAGAAGCCTTTATTAGACAAGAATGGGACAACATATATATGTGTATATACATATATATATTTATTAGTAGATGTTCTATACTTTTATTATTTAGAAACTGACACAATTTGTGACCAATATTTGATATGTAGATCGATTTCTCTCAGCACTACAGCTGCTACGTGAATATGACGCATCACAGCATTAGGTGAGTCACATAGAATACAGATTAACATGGCAGAGGTAGAGCTGTGCCTTCCTGATAGTTCCATGTAGTGTGTGTCGGCAAAAATCTCGACCTTTGGATCAGTGCAATTTATATATATTTTCGCAGTAAATCAATTAATTATAAGCAAATTATACACGTTTGCTGCATCTCATTGTGATACTTAATGGTAGTTTCTTTGAAAAGCATTATTCTTGCCTGACACCCAGTACATACACTGTCTAAGAGTTAATAGCAGGTGCACATGGAAAGAAAGGATTTGACATATTCTGTTATTTTTTTAGGAAAGCCATGATACATACCTGGACCACCCCCCCCCCCCCCCTTCCATTCTCTTAGAATTATTGGTGAAAGCACAACTGAATTGAATTGGTCTCTGATCTTTTAGATGTTATTCATTAATCAGGTCATGTCTAAGGAGAGATTTAATATTTACTGCTCGTTATAGCAGCAGTACTTCACATGGATTAACTCAGTGACTTCAGACTGAGTGGCTCGAGGATTCAAATTTCTTGTGACCACCTGATCTAGAGTCTCTGGATTTCGACTTCATGTTGTAACACTTTCTGGTGTCTTGACCTGATAAATGATTTTTGATTCATTATGATTTACTCAAATTATTATTCATATTACGCTTTCTCGTAGTCGCCTATTTATTTTTCAGAAAAATAAAATGAGTTTTGACCTTTTTCATAACTGCTGGCTGGAGATCAGCTTTTGGGCAAATCAAAAAGCACCTTATTGGTGCTGAGAGTTGATCACCCCGCAGATTTGTGGTCTTCTGCTCGACCACTCACTGTTTGAGGATGATCACAAGTTCTCAACAAGATCCAGGGAGTTTCCTGGCAAATTTCAGTGCACCATTCGAATTCTGTAGGTTGTAGCTCATTGGTTGAGGCATTGGACTCTAGATCAGAAGGTCTCAAGTTCAAATCCAAGCACCAGCAAACTGGGCCCTTGAGCAGGGCCCTTAACTGCTCGGTTGTTAGTTGCTTAGCCAAAATGTTGTCAATGTACATTTCTCAATTTATTCTCACTGAGACATGGTGCACTGTGATGCTAAAAATATTCACAGATCATCTTCTTGGGAGAAGATGCTCCTGAAGAACGTTTATGTATGAAATAAAATGTAGGTCACCATCCCAATACTTTCTGCATCGACTCCAAAATGATCCACGTGTTTGAGAAAAACCCCAGTCCAGATGGTGTTTGTTCATCTGGCACATTTTCACGCGAGACTAACCCTCGAAGGGATCACGTTTTAGTGGCGTGAAAAGACAAGCCAATCAGGTTCCTAGATCAGACCAGGCGTCCAATCAAAAGTTAAAGAATAGGCTGCGGCTTTCCAGTGACCAATTAGAAAACAGGGAAAAATGACTGCTCAGGATGTTATCAAGCATTTGCACAGCCGAAAGCAGGAGAAGTGAGGGAGACCGAGCATCGCGGGAACATCTCATCTCAGATCTTCAGGTTCTTCCACACCTTCAGAAATACTGCATAATGGAAACGAAGAAGGTTTTTAACTTCGGGTCAGGACCTGCGAAGCTTCCACAACCTGTAAGTGTTTTTTATTTTTTTATTTTTTTTTATTTCCAGTTGCTGTTTATTTTTCTGATCATCAGCTCTTCCTAAGTTCTCCTTGTCTGAGCTGATTGCTGAATCTGCAACTTTCTCAAGGGGGTTTAGAAACGAAAGAAACGTTTGGTGCGTGTCGGATTGTTTGTAAGTGAAATCTGAAGCACAGCATGCAGATGGAAATCAACAGGAGCCTGCATGAGAAAAATCAACACTTCAGTGATGCATGCTGAGATTGCATCATCCACATGGGGTTTTCTTTTCTTGTATTGATACACACACAAATCATGTTTATCCCCTTTGTGGATCAGGAGGTGTTCAGATCTGCAGCAGTGATCTGGTTTGTGAACAAATTTATATTCATTCTTTTCAACACTGCATCAGAAGACAGAATCAGCCAATCTCTTGATGCGTGTTGTCACTTTGGCATGGTGTTGGTGCTCCATCTGACCTGGAGGCTGTTTGACAGGTGTAGGGGGTCCACCCAGAACAGCCACATGATTTCCGGCACTGTAGCTGCTAGACCCGGGTGTGAGGAAACTTTGATAGGTTTAGATGCTCCACCTGATCTGTGGCACTTCAGCAGGTGTTGGTGCTCCACCCAGGTACGGTTAAACCCCCAGGTTTGCTCCACCTGAAATGGCGGCACTTTAACAGGTGTGGTTGCTCCACCCGGGGAACAGTAAGTGTAGGTGCTCCACCTTCTCATCAACTATGGTGGAGATTAAAGGAGTTAATAAAAGTAGCTTTTTTGCATTTATTTATCTGCACACGCTCTGTTTTGAACTTGTTTTGTTTGGCGCTTGGTGGTATCTACTTGGCACCAACATACGGGTGAAGAAACAACAACCGTGGAAAAAATTTTCGTGTTTTTTTTTTTTTTTTTTTGTTAAAAAAAGAAGGTTTTGGGGGCATAATAATTTGAATGAATTTTAATTAGTGTTTGACTCATTAACATGATTAGCCAGGATTAAATTCATTATTTTCCTTAAAATTCTACAAACAATACCCAATAATGACAACGTAAAAGAAGTGTGTGTAAAATCTTTGCCTTTTTTTTTTTTTTTTTTTTTCCAAAAATAAAAATTAATAATAATAATAATAAAAAAAATACAAGCTTGGCTATTGTTGGGCTATTGTTTCTCCCATTCCCTTTTTTGCAGAACCTCCCAAGCTCCATCAGATTAAATGCGCTCTATCTGAGCCACTCAAAGACATTCCCAGAGTCGTCCCGTAGCCACTCCTTTGTTAAGTTGGCTGTGTGCTTAGGGTTGTTGTCCTGTTGGAAGATGAATTGTCACCCCAGTCTGAGGTCCAGGGTGCTCTGGAGCAGGTTTTCATCAAGAATGTCTCTGTAAATTGCTGCATTCATCTTTCTCTCAATCTTGAGTAGTCTCCCAGTTCCTGCCTCTGAAAAACATCCCCACAGCATGATGCTGCCACCACCATTCTTCACTGTAGGGATAGTATTGGCCAGGTGATGAGCAGTGCCTGGTTTCTGCCAGACATGAGGCTTGGCATTTAGGCCAAAGAGTACAACCATTTGTTTTTCATGGTCTGGGAGTCCTTTAGGTGCCTTTTGGCAAACTGCAGGTGGGCTGTCATGTGCCTTTTACTAAGGAGTGGCTTTCATTCTGGCCACTCTACCATCAGGTCTGATTAGTGGAGTGCTGCAGAGATGGTTGCTCTTTTGGAAGGTTCTTCTCTCTCCACAGAAAAATGCTGGAGCTCTTTTAGAGTGACCATCAGGTTCTTGGTCACCTCCCTGACTAAGCCCCTTCTCCCCCGATCGCTCAGTTTAGCAGGCCCGCTCTAGGAAGAGTCCAAAAATAAAATTGTCTCGTATTCCATACTCACCACATAATCACCACCTGGATTAAAGTAAGTAAATAAAAGCCTTCCATTAGATAATAACTGATGTTTCAGTTGCTGTTTTAGCTTTTCATGTCTTAAACTGTCATGTCTGAAGAGTCCTGTGGTCCTGGAAAAGTTCCTACATCAGGCAAAGAAAACAACCAAGGAGACCAATTGGGTTAAGGCCTTTCCAGGGCATTATTAAAACTGAAAGGATAGTTGTGAAGTATAAAGTTTGACCTCTGTGTCAATGAAAAAAGGTCATGTGATCTGACAAGTCCAGATTTACTCTGTTCCAGAGTGATGGGCAAATCAGTGTGGAAGAAAAGAGGTGGAACAAGTGATGCGCCCATAATACCTAGTGCTCACCTTAAAAGATGGTTAAGGCAGTGTTATGATCTGAGGTTGCTTCAGATCCAAGATAACAATGCCAGAAATCATTAGGCTCCAATTGTGAAGAAGTGATTCAGCATGAGATGACAGTTTCACACATTGAGTGACTCTGTGACTACAACCTTAAATAAACTTTCTAACTTTGGAACATTAAGGCAAAACATAATTCTCTGCATCTTAGTTTTCTTTGTTTCACTGTTCCAACCTTGATTACACATGGAATGTGTTTACCTCCACAACCATGTACTTAGGAAAAAAAAAGTGAAACATCGTGTTGGAACACGTGTTAAAACCGTATAGTACATTTTCTATCATTTGTATTCATGGTACAATTCGCTTAGTGACAACTAACAGCTAATTCAGGTTATTTAAAGATTTGGCAACAGAAACATCTGAAACCTTTAAAAGACGTTTTATATCCAGCATTTATTTACTCTGATCACACTATATTAAATTCTGTTGCCGTTTATTAAAAATCTTTAAAAGATACAGGTAAGTAGATGGTCTCATGACCGTGTATGCCTATGAAGCAACAACTTTACCAGATTAGCGCTTTCAGACTAGTTATATTTATACAATTACCCCCTGGCACATCATTTCACTTCTCTGTGTGAGCTTACAGTAAATCTCTACACACAAGTCAAACAGCATAATTACACCTGTTTATATGTAGGCATGGTACTGTATTAGCCATATGACCTTGCTAGTACATGCTAGTGATTTCATATGGCTATATTTTCATATGGCTATGAAAACTAGAACATTTTTTTCTCTATTTTCTCTAAAGTAGAGAAAATAAGTGTTGTTGTGTTAGGTATACTAACTGACATTGTATCAATTGCATTAATGATGCATGGGCATTCTGTCTGGTCTGTAACTACCGAGAGCCATCACAATGAATCCTGTGTAAAATGTTAGATCCCTTGTGCACATTTTTCATGCTTCCTACACATTCACTTGCTGCCTAATATATTCAACCCTTTGGCAGGTTTGCTATTCAATTAGACAAACTATATAACTCATGTCACCTGTCAGTGGTTGTAGTGTTATGGCTGATCAGTGTGTAGTCTTGGTCGTCTTAAACCAACCAGAGCATCGAGCTAGAAAGTGTTTTGTCTTTTGTTTTTTTGTGGGGGTGTGTATTTTAAAGTTTCAACTCCCACAATGTGAATGTTTAACAATACAGTAGGATAATTTTACTTTTTGCTGGAAAATGTATCCTGCCAATTAAAAAGCCTACAGCTATGCTAAAAACAGCAACTGCTTATTTCTAATTCTGTCAGAAATGTTTATTTTGAAATAGATCGCTAAATACCCTGTTCTTAGCCGGAGAGATCTGAAAAAAATTGAATTCGTTCAATTCATGTGCCGGACCTTTAGACACTTAAAACTCATCAGATCAGAGCAGTAAAATGATTGGATAGTTCATTAATGTTCTTACAAACAATTAGATTTAACATGATTTGGAACAAGTAAGATATGAGAGTGGAAAGAAGAAGAACTCTGTTCTCAGTGATTAATAGAATGAAACTCTATGCCCATAAACCTTTAGAAATCCTTTACATGTTGCTACTTCGTTCTCACTCAACCCCACATAAACTTCAACTAGGTGATACATTTGCTTCCTCAGCAGCTTTTGTTTATAACACACTCCGCTCATTTGTAATAGTCCTGCCTGTCAATCTGGACTTCACTCTGTGGCACTTTGTGCTTCTGGCTGTTCTGCAATCGTTTATTATTTTAGTGTGCTTCTGTGAATTAATGGCCTTTTCCAAGACTTCTTTCACAGCTAAAGATGAATTAACATTTAAATAGAATTTGACAACAAAAACCTACATTTGTCTTGGACACAATTCCCCTCGAACAGGTTGTTTCTTAAATGTCTTTATTACTGATGAATGATTAAATATATTATGTGATGATTACAATTTGGTCCAGTAATTTCATTCAGCTTAACATTCAAACCTCTCCATAAGACACCTCATGTATTTGTTGTAGTCACAGTGCTCATGTGTGTCCCAACTTCCACCACTAACATGACTGATTTGACTAATCAGTGTTTACCTTCAGTCAGGTACTGATAATACAAGTCACGAATACAGTGTGTATATAAGAACCTTGAGGGCTGATATCAGAGGTGCCTTGGCGAGGTTTATAGAAGCGTTCCTGTTTTATTATCAAATCCCGTCATTCTGGAAAATGCAAAAGATTTCACACATTACACTTTTAACGTACATTGAATGTAGGTAGATGTAGATTTTTTTTTAAACCTCCACCACTAGGTGGAACTACTTTTTTTTTTTCGAATTGAACTGGTTTTTCTTCAACTTTCTGCTTTCCTTTCGAACAACGGAACAAACTAGTTCTACAGAACAAACTAGGAAAAAGTTTTATGGACAAATGAGTCCAACTGTGACATATTTTGTCTCTAAGAAATGAACTTATTTAATATGGAGAACATGAGAGAAGAAGTTAGCAGACTGCCTCACCCCCCACACTTAAATATGGAGGTTGACTCTTAATGGTTTGGGGTTGTACTGGAGCAGGGATGGTTGAAGACTTATTCCATGTGAAAGGAATCCTGAACCAACATGGCTCCCATTCCATACTTCAACACCGTACGTCCAAATTGTTATTTAAAGAGCAAACCGTGGTCTGGAGTGATCTATCCTAGAATGGCCTGCCCAGTCACCGCACCTAAATCCTGTTGAACTGCTCTGGGATGAACTGGATCACAAGGTCAGAAAGAAATCTCCAACTAGTGAAGAACGGCTTTGGCGAGTTTGGCGAGAGGCATCGCAAAGCATTTCAGCAGAATTCTGTGGAGAATTTAACTGTCAGTTTTATAACATTAGTAACTAAAAGGATTAGACTTGGTGGGGGAGGTTTATTTCTAAGGTCCTTGAACATCACAATATGTATTTGAGTGCGATCATTTGCATTGAGCTGTAGTGAAAATGTGTAGTACAGTCATCCCTTGATTCGTTGCGGTTGGAATCTCGCGGTCCCACTTTCGGATTTTCAATTTGCCACATAACTATTTTGTTTCGCGATTATTTCGTTGGTCCAGATTTCATCATAAGAAATGAGTAGCGTTAAAAGACGTCAAAAACGGGTGGAATTAAAGACATACGTCACCAGATTTAGCCGATGGAAATAAAGAATGCGGTGATGTGTATCTGTACGTTTTTTATAGGACACTTCAACCAATAAACAAGCAGAGAAACTATGCATAGCCAACACTACAGTATGGTACTGCACTACAGTGCTCACTATAAACATGATATTTCAGCAAATTTACACAAAATTCATCTCGCTATATTTTCACAACTGTTTTCTGTGTGTTTAAAAAGTGTGGGATGATGATGATTTATGGCTTAAACAATAAAAAACCCCCACATAACTACCGATATAAACGTCAGACGACTATCTTGGTATGTTTGACAGAAAATTGTGTAAAAAAAATAAAAATTAAAGTTATGAATCCAGACCCTGATTTAAGGTTAAAACAGACCTTTCTCAGAGTGTAGATCACATTCATTTCAGGCCATTCATTTATGATTCATTTGGATTTGCTCACCAGTGCCATCCGTCCATGGTGTAAAAACATTGTTGCCCTTCTATTCTATTTTATAGAAAGTTTGTATTCGTGTTTAAGGCAAATCATTGAACTTAGTGACTGAACCATTTGAATGTTGAATTCGCATGTAAGTGCAATATGAACGGAAATTCAATTATTTCGTTTTAAAATTGAAAAGCAAGAACTAATTTAAAAGAATGACTCGTGAGATTCCACCTGAGGGACTTTGTTTTAATACTAAATCGTTTGTGAACTCAAAGAGGCTGGAGATGGTTGTAAAGTGCCTCGTTATTATTCCTCTCTTTGGTGCTTCTTTGCCAAATCTGGGCCTCTTTCAGTCTGCTTTCAGTCCCTTTGGTTTCAGGTCCTTCTTTATAAAACATCAAAATAGACCTCGCAGAAACAATACGTATGGATATTCAGGTTTTTTTTATTGAAAACCTTTTGGAAATTCTAAGAATCAAATGTTTAACGATAGGTTTTGTTAAATGGGAAATAAAAAGGATAGAATATGATTTCAGTGAAATAAAATGCAATCAAATTTACAGTAATAGCATATGGAGTGTATACTGTGTACAGCATTTCGATTCGGAGACAAAAACTGTGACTTGAGTTTTACGAACTCCAGGTGAACTCCAGAATAAACTGCAGGTGAAAATGAAGGTTGTATCTCATGTAGGTGTAACGTGTACCTGAAAATCCTACTTGAATAAAAGTATAGATACCATGCTGCAAAACCCACTTCATTACAAGTTAAATGTCTCCAATTCCAGTATGACTTGAGGAAAAATCTTCGAGTATCTGATTTAAACAGTATTCGAGTTTTCGACTTGTGTTGAACGCAGGCACAAATTTGCACTCGTCCTCAACACCGAGGCACAAATTAGTGAATAAACATTGATTTGTGAGGTTTTATTTCCTCAGATACAAATCAGATTTACACATGAACACTGCAAAATGTCGGTTTAAAAAAAAAAAAAAGGGTCTTTTAAGGAACAAATAAAATGTTAAGTACACAATTAGTATTCAATGGACAAATCAAATGAATTTTTTATGATTGTCCATTAAAATATAGTTGAGTAAAACGTGTATCTATTAAATCATTCATTTTAACTTAAAAAACAACAACTAGAAAGCAGCCAAAAAATGTCAAGTACCGTAAGGAAGTACATTAACTCGAATATGTTACACCACTGCATAACAGCGCTTCCTTTAAGAACTAAATGGACTCGTTTAATAAAGAATGACTTTGGCTTTTTTTCAGGTTTTGATCCAAGCCCAGAGAGAACTGCTGGATTACGACGGTATCGGGATTAGTGTCCTGGGTATGTAGTGCTGTTTGTGTAGCATGAAATTGCTTGATTTCTGTGTGTATGTGCTGACATTTATATCCCTGTTCTGCCTAGAAATGAGCCACAGGACGTCTGACTTTTCCAAGATAATCAACTCGGCTGAAACTCTACTTCGTGAAATTCTGTGAGTCATTAAACCATGCGAAGGGTCTTTTTACATGTGAAATGTACCAGATCTGCAGTAAATCTCCATGTTGTACTACAGCCCCAGTGCAGAGGGTGTTCTGTGCCTGCCGGTAGTGTCTCGTTTCTATAGTAACTCATAATCCAAAGTATTTTACAAAGAAAAGTCGATATCAGTGACATAATGAAACTTTTCATAAGGATACACTTGTTTTAAGTGGGGGGTCTCATGCTAGTTTATACAATTTTAATAAATACACTGTTGAAGTGTTGGATTCTCATGATAAATATGGCCAAAGTAAAAAAAAAAAAAAAAAAAAAAAAAAGGACAATACTACTACTACTACAATACTACTAAAAAAAAAAAAAAGGTCGTCAAGATTAACATGAGACTAGGAGAAACTGTGAGTTATGTCCCCTTTTGGATTTATGGAAGGAGACCACAGTGTTAGCTTTTAGTAACAGTTGGTAGATTTTCATGTGATTTTTCAGGACTTTTGCTGCTGTTGTTTTTTTTTTTTTTTTTGTAATATGTACATTAAAGAGCGAGAAATACGAAAGGCTAATGAAGGGCCAACTTTCATAGTTATTGTAATTGTAAAATAAATGGGTGACTTGGACATCAGTTGTAGCTATAATGTAATGTTTATAGGAAAATATGTGAACTTGTGGAGTGAAACTTTGATTTCTGATTCATCTTCATGCATCCTGGCTGATGATCTCTTGTCTATAAACAATGCCTTTGTGTCATTATCTTTCATTTCTTTCTCATTATTAAGAACAGACGTGTGTGACATTTTTTTACATTACGTTTTTCACAGTAAATATCGGTCTTCTTTCCTACACTGCATGCAGGAATGTACCTGAAAACTACAAGATTTTGTTTCTACAAGGCGGAGGCACAGGCCAGTTCAGTGCTGTTCCTCTGAATCTAATCGATCTGAAGGAGGGCAGATGCGCTGATTATATTGTAACTGGAACCTGGTCTGCAAAGGCAGCGAAAGAGGCCGAGAAGTACGGCAAGGTGAACGTGGTCAATCCCAAAGCGGACCGATACACTGGTGAGCTGTTGAGAAAGCAGAGCATGGCTATGTGCAGGGTTACTTTACATCAGCAACACCGACTCAATGACAAACAGGTCATTCATAAGAGGACGACTGATGATCTGCAGCCATAGCAACTAGTTTCTACCTGATTAATCATTTGATTATAAATATATTAATATATTAAGTGTCAGGCAGTCGTTCATGCGATGGGATCCGAATTTATGATCCTACTAAACAGCTACTTTTAATTAGAGTACAATATTCAGCAATCAAATATTTATTTATCAATCATCGGACACCTATTTAAAAGCTGACAGACTGCAAGTTTCTTACCTTTACCACCTTCTTCAATATGGAGGAATTTTCTGTTTTGATCTTAAGAAGTCTGGGTGAAATACTGAGTAGGCACCAATCAGAGGCCGCATTTTTATAATCTCATCATGTAGAACTTCTTACAAAGTATTTTATAGTGTTTCAAAACTACAAAAAATCCAAGTCTTTTTATACAAAATATGAAGCCGTTTTCATCAACCCCATCAAATACAAATGACAAAATACTATTTAATATTTGAAGTACATGTACAGTATCATATATACTGCCCATCCCTGGCTTATGTATCTTTTGTCCACTGATGAATTGTATAATTACAGTGTAAATTTCTAAGTTCCAAGGTGAAAGCCACTGCTGTTCAAAAGAACACAAAGGCTCATCTCAAATTTGCCAAAATTAACAAATATTTTGTGTACTGATGAAACAGAAGTTAAACTTTTTGAAAGGTGTGCATTTCATAAAAAGCAGCAGTCAAACCTGGTGGTGGTGGTAGTGTGATGGTCTGGGGCTGCCATAACTGATAAAACCATGAATTCAGAAAATCCTGAAGGAGAATGTCTGGCCATCAGTTCATAACCATTCAGGTTTTGCAGCAGGAAATGAGGCTGCTAAGGGTGGCACAACCAGTTATTAGGTTTAGGGGCAATTTCTTTTTTACATAGGGTCAGGCCAGATTGGACAGCTGTTTTCCCTTAATAAACCCAATCCTTATTTAAAAACTGCATTCTGTATTTACTCTGGCTTTCTTTGTGTAATATTGACTGTAAATATACAGTATATGGGGGATAAGATTACGCAGTTTTCCATCACCTGTAAATGAATCATGTTTCTCCTCATGTTAGGAATCCCGGACAGCAGCAGTTGGTCACTGAACCCTTCGGCATCTTACGTCTACTACTGCTGCAACGAAACAGTCCATGGCATTGAGTTTAACTTCATCCCTGACACCAAGGATGTGATTCTTGTCAGTGATATGTCCTCAAATATCCTATCACGACCAGTTGATGTATCAAAGGTGGGAAATTGTTTTTTCAGTTTAATTCAGTTTTATAGCTTTTGTATCAATGGTCATTGTCCCAAAAGAGCTTCACAGAAAGAAATGATGAGATGGTGTGAAGAAAAACCTCGAGAGGAACCAGAGCACATTATCATCTGAGTGACAATGAATGTCATTATAGTTCCAACATTGTTGAGGTTATGATCTGTTCACTGATGGACGCTTGAGTGCAAACCTGTGTATGAGAACTGTAGCTGTAAGCTATTGTAGGCCCTTGTCTTCATTTGGACCAAATTCATTTTTAATGGTTGTTTCTCCACAGTAATCTCGTAAATGTTTAGGGATTTTTATTTTAAATCCCTAAACTCAGCATCAAAAATTCGTGTAGCATCATATTTCTTATTTTAGCAATATTTCTCTCTTATCAGAATTTAGCACTAAACCTTTTGATCTTTTATCTTAAATAAGGGTCGGGTCTGTAACAGAAAATAGCGTGGGCCAGAGTATTATTGTGTATAATACTAGTTTAGTTTATTATTTTGTTCTACATTGTACTCTCGCGTGTAACAACAAACAGCACGTGGCATCAGGATTCGCCTCTAGAGGCCGCTCTCGTAATGAAAGTGGACCGAAAGCAGGAACAACTATCTGTATAGATTTTTGTAGATAACCGATAGTTCCAGCAATCAACTATTGATGCCTCGACCTCTGTTAATAACTAAGGGAAATCTAAGTTATTATAAAACGCAAATTTGATATTACAACATATATTTAAAATAATTTTTTACAATTATTTCTCTGGTATTGTTCAGAGGGCCGTTACAAATGTCAGGGCCGGACGTATGCCAAAGTTTGGGGACCCTGCTTTTGCAAAAGGGAGTTCACTATAATAATCATCCACTCTCTAATGTCCTTTAGATATTCCTAAACTCTGAAACACAACTGCGTATCATCAGAGTAACCATGTCTTACAAATGATTTTATCTTCTGTTCTATTTAAGTGTGTTGCTCTTTTAGTGGCAATTCTATTTAGTTTTTTCTTTTTTATTGGCTTATGTTGGTATTTCTTCTCCTTGTTTTAAGTTCGGGCTCATATTTGCGGGAGCACAAAAGAATGTCGGCTGTGCAGGAGTCACTATTGTGATCGTACGGGAGGATCTGCTGGGTAAAGCTTTGAAGGAATGTCCTACTGTGTTCGATTACAAAGTGCAAGCTGAAAATAATTCCCTCCACAACACCCCACCTTGCTACAGGTAACACTTGAGCTTTTTTCTTTTTTGTTTTGCTCTCATTAATGTTGCATCATACAGACTCACGAACAGGATTAGACTAAAAAATGTGGTTGTGGGCATCATTGTATGTATTTGTTTAAAACAAATAATTTATTTATTTATTTGCTTGTTTGCTTTTTCTAGCATCTACATTCTGAAACTGGTTCTGGAGTGGATCAAGAATAACGGTGGCGCAGACGTCATGGAGAAACTGAGCAAGCAGAAATCCTCTCTGATATACGACATCATCAGCAGCTCCAACGGATTTTACTCGTTAGTAAAAAAAATAAATAATTTAAGTTCATTTAAAAACTCTACATTTTTTTCCATTAATTTATGTTTTGTTCAGCGACAGGAAAATGACAGAATTAGAAATTTAGAAACTGCATCAGTGAAATGGTGAAAAACTTTTTGAATCTGGGAAAAAGAAAATCACATAAAAAAATTTTTAAAGTATTAATAATAATAAAAAAAAAAAATTACAAATGAATTAAAATTATAATAATAATCATACTATTACTAAGAATTCTATAAATACATTTTTTATTTATAATAAAAAATATTTGCATGTGGTAGTAATAAATATAACTGTAAAATTTAATTAATTTAAGGTTTTGTTTTTTTTACCAAAGGAATTTACCAAATGGCTCACTGACTGGTGACAATTATCAAATGTGCTGTATTTTTTATTAAATTCTTTCAAGATGCCCCATCGATGTCACGTATCGGAGTCGCATGAACATTCCATTCCGCATCGGAAACATAGATGGAGATCAAGATCTGGAAAAACTGTTTCTGGAAGGTGCTTCCAAACTCAGAATGATTCAATTAAAAGGACACAGGTATCTGACATCAGGCACAAATATAACATGCACTACGAGTCCCTGGTCTCTGGTGCGACTTTAATTGTTTTTGTATTTTGACAGGTCTGTTGGTGGAATACGAGCTTCTCTGTACAACGCAGTGACTGTGGAAGAGACTCAAGTGCTCGCTGCCTATATGAAGGAGTTTGCAAAGAAGCATCAGCCCAATAACTTGCAGCATTAAACTGTAGGTCATGTTACTCAGTAGCCTTCATTTCTTTTTTCTTTTCTTTTTTTTGTAACATCACAACAGTGTCTTGTTAGAGGGGCATTTGTGCAGCTGGGGAAAAGTAGTTTTCTAATTGAATTCTTATAGAAGTAAGTTTTCTAATATACTGCAGTTATTATAGGAGTCACTTTCTAACATAATTGTAGGTTATTTTCTAATCATTATAGAATTTTTTTTTTTCTTTTTCGATTTAATTATTATAGAAATTGACACTACATTATTTTCTTGAATTAATACTTGGATAGAAAGCTTTTTTTTTATTATTTTTATTGTAGCTTAAATTGTAGCTTCATATATGAACCTGTGGCCTTTTCTAGTAAAAAAAAAAAAAAAAAAAAAGAACTAGGACCTTTACACAGTACAATTTCGATGGATAAAAACAACAGCCGATCACGAGGCCTTTGTGAACTGTTTATTCGCTCGAATTATTGTTACATCATTATTAGTGTCGAATGAGAGAGAGATCATGCTGAAAGTTGAAAAATGCAACACGTGCTCCGTGATACACACCGGAAACATTCACACGCGTGTGAGAGATTTCCTCAAAAAAACAACGATCGCCAGAAAACTACATTATAATGCATGTCCTCTTAGGACTTCCGTACATATAAATAGTTCTAACGCTTTTAATCCGAGAAAACGTTCTCATGACTTTTGAAGGCTGAACTCGAACAGCTTTCCTTCTGAATGTAAGTACTGACACTGGAGATTCCTTACTGGAGAATTGAGGTCACTATGAAGGAGGACGGAGCGAATTCAGAGTGAAATGACTAAGAAGCGATTATTTATTGTCCAGGGTTGAAAAGGAAAGCGACGGAAAAACAATATAGATGAGGCCTTGCAGCAGTTCAGTATTTATGAACCAATAAATGAATGAAGCTTGTATGTGAGGTGGGAGTAAAGAGATTCATTCATGTTGTTTTCATGCTTTTAATTGAGTGTGTGAATGCTTTTCTTGCAAACAAGTGGGTGTTTTTTTTTTCTTCCCCCCTTATGTTTCTGGCCTCTAATTCATAGATATGATCATTTCCATTATGAATTTTTATAATATTAAATCAGGTTATAGAGATTCAGAGAACGCATTAAGGTTTATCTCTATGATGCGAAATTCACGTTACTTACAGCAAAAATTTAACCAAAGACATTAAAGAGCTTTGGCAGGTGCCACGTGACTGAAGAACTAAATGACTCGACCCTGGAGATCCAGTTGACGGATAATTTGATCGTCAGTTTTTCCTCATTTGCAGTATAATTTTTTTTCCCTCAACTGAGCTATAGATTATTGATCAACTCGAACGAAATGGCTTGGATTTTTTCATCACTACAGGCTTGACTCTCTCACGTCTTAAGTTTCTGAAGGTCCTCTGAACTAATTAGTAATGCAGCTATATGATGAGGGTAATTCTTACTAATCCTGAGTAATACATGAAATCCACATCTGTCAGTGTACAAACTCACACTGCTGTAACATGTGCATATAATAATATACACACAGTTTATTAATCCAATGTTGGAACAGTCTACAGAGTTGCATTCCTTCATTAAAATCTAATAAAATCATTCCAGCATCCTTTTGCAATTTCTTCATTTTCTTTGTGCACTGATGGGAATCGGCTGTATTAAGACTTGTGAAAGGGACTTTGACGTCTCCATCCAAAATGCACATTTTCCACACCGCTGAAGATGAGTGGTCAATCACTGCATTCTGTGGGCGCTTCGGGAGTAACTATTACAGAACGTGTTTATGCTCCTCTGTTGTTAGGGGGAGGGATGGCCCCTATTCAAATTCTCGTTTGTTGTCTCTAAACATTGCCCTATTAATCTCATTCTCATCTCATTCTAAAATTAAATTTGGCCATATTAAGTTTCTCTGAGGGTTTAGTGGTTTAAGTTTACAGACCACACCTCGTTTCAGGGCATAAAGTATGACCGATCTCGCAATCTCACCTATTTTATGATTGGAAATTATGCTCTAGTGCTGTAAATGCAGTTAATGACAATCATGCAGATGGCTCGCTCATTTACTAACCCCATAAACACAAAGTACATGTCACCACAGGTCTTATTGAGAAACAATGAAGGTGTAACGGAAAGGTTATTGTTGAAAAGATTGTTTTGGCGAGAGCACAGGTGTGTAGTGTAGTGGAAGTTGATTTATCTAGAGCTTCAAACAAACCTGGCAAACCGCACTTGTTCACGTGGATCATTTCCACATGTCTCAGTTGACACATGCCAGGAACTTATTTGGAAGGACTTGGGGTTTATGTTACGTGGAATTCTGAGGGAATTAGATTGAGTACCTACCTCAGGTCCTACAGTTTTCTGTGGAGGGAATCACACCTGTGTTTGAGTCACTGCTGTGCCCAATCTCACCTGTGCATATTCCAATCTTTCTGGTTAAAAAAAATAGTCCATAGTACTCTGACTTAGACTGAAGAAGCTAACCAAGCTTTTGATGCACTTAAAGCTGTCTTACAGACTGCCCCGACTTTGGGCATATCAGACCCAACCAGACCTTTTACTCAAACCTTTTAAAGGGTTTGTGTCATCCGTGCTGCTACAAGAACATAATAGAAAACAGAGACCTGTTGCCTATTTTTTAGACAAAATAGATCCAGTAGCAGCAGGCTTATTTCACTTCAATTCATTTTTATTTGTATTGGGCTTTTAAAAATGAACATTGTCTCAAAGCAGCTTTACACAGATAATGTGGTGATAAAGTCTCTATTTCTGCTCTTAAGACAGTAGAGTTAAGTGTAGACGGTAGGAGGTCTGTTACAGCCCTTTAAATATGTATTTTCTCACCTGTTCTCATCCACTGCTATTCTGTTCCTCTGCACCAGGGGGGAGTGTTTGGTGTTTGGAGCACTTTTATCATTTACCTTAAATACAGTGAGTAGGAGTAGTAGTTCTTACAGTATAAGTCAAGTCAAGTCAAGTCAAGTTTATTTGTATAGCGCTTTTCACAACAGACATTGTCTCAAAGCAGCTTTACAGAAAACAACAGTGAAGGTGAATGGTGTGCGTTTGTCCCTGATGAGCAGCCGTGGCGACAGTGGCAAGGAAAAACTCCCTTAGATGATATGAGGAAGAAACCTTGAGAGGAACCAGACTCAAAGGGGAACCCATCCTCATATGGGTGACATCAAAAGTTTGGTCATAAATCTTTCAACAAAGATAACACTCCATACAGTCTCTGCTTTTGCCCAGGGATGTAAAACACACAACATAAACCTACAGTGAATTGTGTTTACGTTCTTGTAAAACACTTGCAACAATGTCTTGGGAATTACTTGATGGGTAAAGTCAGGTGTGTTCAGTGAGGTGGAAACATGAACTCAGTGTAGATGCAGTGCTGCAGCCTTCCGTGACGTCATTTTAACAGCAAAAGTTAATGCTGTTAATGGTCAGGACTGTGGGACCAACACAATAATAGGCAGGTGGCCATAAAGTTATGCCTGTTTAGTGTATAATACTAATATAATAATAATTAAAACCAATTTTAATTGTATGGCACTTCTAACAATGGACAGTGTCACAAAGCAGTTTGGAAAAAAAAAATCACAATTAAATCTATAAAAATAAATATCACATTCATTCACAACCCTGGTCTGTGTGGATTAAAAAAATCTTGCAGTGAGTCATTTGAGAGAGAGTCGACTCTTAATGATCGGCTAAAAAGAGTCGAATCGCCGCCTGCCGCAGAAAAAGAAGTTATGCGCATGCGTAGAAATAGCTACTAGGATTTCGGCTCTGAAATGACGCTCGTCTGGTTCCTCCTCCCCCCAGAGGAGCTCTGAGAGCCGCAGGATCTACTGAGTGCGCTAGTAGGGGAGGGTGGGGGAACGCTTTACGTGGCAATGAGTCCGGACGTGACATCTTCATCTGAGGAATTCAAGTCTTCTTCCTTAGTTTATTAAGGTCTATCAGGGACGGTTCCCGGCTCTGGGTCTCCGGTGCCATGGCGAACATGTGGCCACTTTTATGGGCTGCGTTTCTTCCATCCATCATCTTGTCTTATGAAGTGGACTGGAAAAAGCTGAATGGACTCGCCAGGGCAAAAGTGGAGGTAAAGAAATCTATCTTTAATCCTAAAACAATCTTTTAACTATCTAATCATTTACCCCGCACCATCCATCATCATTACTGCTCTTTATTCTGATGATAAGGAGGATAAATAGTGTTGAGGGAAGAGAAATGTTTCCATCCTCGATATTTTTTAATTCATTCCCCCCTAAAATCTATATTTTTCACTTAAAAACACGTATATATTACTGATCTCTAAACAAATCCTAAATCCACATCAATTCCATTCAGGCTGAAATCAATTACAATCAGGTGCGTTCATTTAACTGGAAACAACAGAAGGTGAGTTGCCAGATATTGAATATTGCCTCCAGTTCACAGGGATAAAATCTTGTTACAATCTTAACCCCTTGAACAAGATCTTAAGTGAGTATTATTGAGTTTATATGTTTATGTGCCTTGATGACTGGAATTAAATGACTTCAATACAAATCTTAAAAAGAAATGAGGCTTGTACTTCGAACATTTACATCCCATTGGTGATACTGAGCTCATTTCAACTGATCTTTATATCAGAAAACCAACACCCTGCTTTCACTTCCCCCTATTTATAAAAGCTAAAATAGGGAAGTGGTCAGGGGGTTGGACTTCTGATCAGAAGGTCATGAGTTTAAATCCCAGCACAACTAAGCTGCCCTTAAACAAGGCTTTTAACTATCAGCTGCTCAGCTGTATTCAAAATCACTGATACAATTATATGTGTATAAAAGGAAATCTGCCAAATGCCATACGTGTAAATAAATAATGGCGACTTGGATCTTCTACTTTGTTGGTGGAAGGTTTAAGTCTAAAATCTCCACAAGGTTAAAGTATTATTGTACACTTAATGCTCTTAACCACACCTTTACAGAGCATCTCTGGAAATGATTTAATGGTTAATTGGATCCCTGGCTACAAATAATTTGAGAACCTGAGCTACCATTCATTCATTCATCATCTTAAACCATGTGGAAACCAAGTCCACTCTCAGTATAATCACCCCAAACCGATGAAATCGAGCAGATCTGGCAACATCAGTTTTGAAACATGAAACCACTATTTTTGAAAGGTGAAACAGTAGTTTAACGTCATTTGAATCGCCTGCAGGAACTGTTTTTGCATGTGACCTGCTTTAGTCTGAAAACGTCTTTGTGTACGTCGGATTATTAGTGTGACGCCTAACAAAGATGTTTATCTGATACTGTACAGTTTCCTGCTGCACCCTGGTCTAATATTATGCCATTATTACACGAATTTGGGAGTGTAAACACTGATCATGTCCATCCATCCATCCACCATTGTAATCCACTCATACATTCGTGATTATATCCATTCAACAATCCATCCATCATTTTATCCATCCTTCCTTCATTATATCTACTCACCCATTTATTTTTATATGCACCCATCCATCCCCCATCCACTCATCCATCTGTCTATCCTTTCATCATATTAATTTATCAATCATTATATCCATCCATCCATTCATCTATCCATCATTGTCCTTTCCTTTTGTAAATCTATTTTTATTATCTATCCATCCATCTTAATTTGATCCATCATATCTATGAGCATGTGAAACTCCCCTCAGACAGTAACTTCCTCTCAGGATTGAGCTTAGAACTCTAGAGCTTTGAGGTGGACCACTGTGGTGTCCTGATTATGTTCTCATCAGTAATTTAGTTTTTATTGCACAATTGATCAGTATATTATATCCATCCTTAAGACAGAAAGAGTTTTGGTCCAACGTTTTGAACAGTTTCTTTATAGTTAACTCGTAAATTAAACGTCTACTTATTCTACATTGTCTCTTCTTCTCAGAGCTGCGGAGGATGACAGCTGAACAGACTGAGGGAGGTGAGTCTCACTATCTTCACATCACTGCACTCTAATGAAGATGGGTCTTTTTGGAGGTGTACAAATGCTGAGCTGTTGCTTTACGGTTTATAAATGTCAGAGCAGCGTGCGATTCAGATATTTTTGTATTCCATTAAAAAAAGATCATATTAGTTCTGTGTGTTTATTTTTTTTTCCTCGTTTGTTTACAGGTCAAGGCTTTCGTGACCCAGGACATCCCTCTCTTGTATCCTTTATTTGATCATTTTAAAATGACAATTAATCGATTCTAATCCATTCCAATTCACTCTAATCGTGATTATTTTCAGAATTATGTTGGACTGTGCGAATCGTCTATACGCACATTGAGAGTCTCTCATGCAGAAATGTTGTTTATTATTTGCAGTAGTTGACAGGTGATCTCAGGAACACTGAGCTTCAGGCCTGGACAGAACACCAGACCATCACAGGGCACATTCACACATTCCTTCACATTAAGGGGCCATTTAGAGTCGACATTCTGATGCAGGCGTGTATTTGGAGGTGGGAGGAAACCAAGGAACCCAGTGGAAACTCGCACAGGCTTAAGAGCATGCATCAAAACTTCATTCTGAGCTCATAATTAAAGAAGAAAGCAACAATTCTGCACATTGTGCCACTACTGTCATTATTATGATTGGTACTAGTAGTGATTGTAGTTTGGGTAGATTTTTCTGGTATCAGTATTTTACTCCACTATTTATTTTTTTTACTTTTACTCATTACATTTTTACACAAATATCTGTACTTTTTACTTCTTACATTTTCAAAACCGGCTCGTTACTTTAGTTTTAATCCACTGATTTGGTGAAATATTTTTTTTATTTTCACTGCGCGCCGATTTCAGCCGAACAACCGATTTCCTGTTACTGCACGTCTTTTTCAATCCGCCGGTGTATAAAGTCCTGACCCTCACTCACCACAGATGTAGACTAGTTTATGGAGCTAAGAATCAGCAGGCAAAAGCAGTAAGAAGTCTGGGGTTAATGTGGATGAGACAGAGCGAGTCAGTGATGAGAACATGACTGAGAACAGACACATTCCTGATCATCATCATCTTTTCTCTGCTTGTGTTCTATATGTGGATCTTCAGCCTGGACACATTCATTAACAACATTTTTAATTAGTTTTGTATTAATATATATATATATTTGGCTGTCAAAATTAAAATGATTGTAAACAGCACTAAATTTTTATAGAAAATGTAAATACATAAATAAACAATAAAAAAGAGGCGAAATTAAAACCTTCGGCAAAAAATACGTTTATCCACGACGTCCTTTCTTAGATCTAAAATAAATAAATAAACTCCAAATAAAAATATTTTTAATCAGTAAACTTTTGTTTTATTTCTGCGCCAAGTCTCAAATCAAACACCAATTCCGCCATGTTTTACACAATCAACCCTCTGGGTGGCGTTTTGTGGGTTTTTCCCTCATAATGGCGGCACAAACTTAAATGACTGTCTTTATTGATCGTACAGATAAAAACAATACATCATTCAAATCTGTAAAATGTCTATAATTTTCTATATATAAGCTTTCTGACGACTTGAAGAGGTGCATTTTCTCCGGTATCACCTCATTAACTGTCCGTGTGGAAGCATAGCAAAGGCTCTTAATGATGTCCACACGTCTCTGCACTGATATAGCCTTTATATTTAATCACTGTACATATGCTTACATATATATCACATGCTGTAAATATGATACATGTTTAACACCTCCAAGCTGCCAGTTTTGGGCACCTGAGCAAGCACTTAACTCACTACTGCTCATTTAGTAAATGAGATCATTAAGAGTCGCTCGGGATAAACACTTCCAACAGGAAGTGGCTATATCTCGCTATCTTTGTCTCTTTATTTAATCTATCTAATTGTCTCTGTCTCTTTTAGTAAATGTCTCTGTCTCACTGTATATGTTTCTCTCTTGCTGTCTCTCTATTTTTTTCTCACTCTTTCTAAAGCTGTGTCTGTCTCTCTTTGTCTTTGTCTCTGTCTTTCCTGCTTATTTACATGTCTAACAAAGTTTTAAGTTTTGAAAGTAATGCCATTAGTGATCTATGATGAAAGAATTCCCTGGTTCGATTCCTACCTCTAGTTTCATATTGAACATTCTAAGAAGTTTTTAAAAACAGAACAATGAAAGGTCATTAAATTTGGTTGCTGGTAAATCATGGTATATCAGTGGTGCAGGTGTTGGAGATGTGGTTCTTGTACCTGAGTCACTTCTCATAGACTTCGAGTAACTGAGAGAATGTACAGGAAGGAGAAGTTTTGACCCTCTACCATCATGATCTAAGAGAAAACAGTGGTCGCTTAACTATAGAAAAACCAAAAGTCCAATAAGCAAAGCCTTGTTTGTCACCCCTCTGGTAGTGTAGTGGTTAGTAAAGTCACCTCTGCTACCCACTCACCCGGTTCAATTCCTACCCCTTAGCTATCCTTTAAATTGTTTAAAAAGTTTTATAAAATTACCAAAAAAGGTCCTAAAAATCAGGTTCTTCCAGGAGATCTTGTGGCTCAATTGGAAGAGCTTTGCCTAGGGGTTGAGAGGTTGCCGGTTCAAACCCCGACCAGGGCTCAAAGTTAAAAGTGAGGAAGGTGTCAGAAATGGCTGCATGGAATGTCAGATGTGGATAGTTGTGGAGCGCGTATCCTGAACCAGGGGGGCAATATTCAGGCGTCTGCCCCCCTGGCGTCTGAGAAGCTGAAAACAGGGGTTTATGCAGCAAAAACATCCAAAAAAAAAAAGTATCTATCTAGGCTCCAGGCAAAACAATCACCCTCACTTTTTTTTCTGAGGCTGTAACCCAGCAGGTCTTTACAGCCTTTGTTCACAGTCACCCACTCCATTGCTCACCACACACTAATTTCCACACAACTTACCCAGTGTGGGGACAAGCCAGATTTGAACCAGCAACCTCTGAGCTCAGAGGCAAGGCTTTTACCACAAAGCCATCAAGTCCCACAACTCACCTTTTTTTGGAGGGTTTATCCTTCGTTTCATGCTTCAAAGCAAGAAATTCAGACCAGAAAGAAACACAGAAAGCAGGATTCAAACCCTGAACACCACCAACAGCAAAATACCAGTCTTAACCCACTGAACCATCAGGAAGGACAGACAAGTGTTAAAGCAGGTCTATTTTTTCTTTTAAACCATCAACAAAAGAATTTAACGCTAAAGAAAGATTTAGAAAGCGAATACAGATGTAAGTAGCACAAGTTGAACCCACATTGTAAATAGCAGGAAAATAGCAGGATTTGAACCAAGATCCCCACCGCCAGCGAGACACCAACGTTAACCCATTGAACCATTGGTAAGGACAGGCTAGGAAGCTTATTTAGAGCAGGTCTATCTTTCTTTTCAACCCATTAAAAACAAAAATATATCGCTAAAGAAAAATGTAGGAAGTGAATCCTGATCGTGACTGGCAGGCAGAAAGCAGGATTCGAACCCTGAACCCCACCAAAAGCACGACACCTGATTTAACCCACTGAACCATCAGAGAAGACAGGCCAGGAAGGTTGTTTAGAGCAGGTCTATCTACCTTTAAACCATCAACACAAGAATATAAAGCTAAAGAAAGATTTACGAAGCAGGAACATAACCGACATCGCAACTAGCAGGATTCAAACCCTGATCCTTACCATCAGCGAGGCACCAGCCTTAATCCGATGAACCATGGTGGAGATCAGACTGGGATACATGTTTAGATGAGGCACAAGCCTTAAACCACTGAGCGACCGCTGCTGAAAAGCATGTGTACTTTTTGGAGGGTTCATACTTTGTTTCATGTCAGCGCAGTAAGAAAGAAGGCATGTAGGACTGGCTTTGAAACCTTATCACCAGCGTGGACTATATTAAGGACCATGTTCAGGTACAAGCCTTAACCCACTGAGCTACTACAGAAGTGCTTTTTTTTTGTGGAGTTATCTTTCATTAAAGACCAGGAAATTAATCCAACACAGAATTGAAATGTTTTCATTCCAGAAGGTCCAGAAGTTTTATTTACCAACACAGCAACCACCAGCTCGACCAGGAATCAAACTCTCAAACTCATCCTCGTGGGGACCCTGACATTAACCCACTAGGCTATCACATCCATCCATCCATCTATCTATCTAGCTATCTATCAATCATGATGTGAGGTCCAGTTAACAGCTAAAACAGGTAGAAGTAATAACTGTTTTTTACTTAAGTACATGTCAGAGCCAAAACTTCTTTACTTTCACTTAAGTAAAGTTTCTTTTCGGCTTCTCCCGTTAGGGGTCGCCACAGCGGATCCTCCGCACGTTTGATTTGGCACATGTTTTACACTGGATGCCCTTCCTAACGCAACCCTCCCCAATTTATCCGGGCTTGGGACCGGCACTAAGAGTGGCTGGGGATGGTTCCCTGACCGGGAATCGAACCCGGGTCACAGCGGTGGGAGCGCTGCATCTTAACCACTAGACCACCAGGGGACCACTTAAGTAAAAAAGTTTAATCAGTACTTAAACTTTTACCCGAGTATTTTAAAACATGAGTATCTGTACTTCTACTTGAGTAAAGGATGTGTGTACTTTTGCCACCTCTGCCATGTAGTAAAGAGTGTATTGATTTAAAGTAACAATTCTGTGAAGAATCAAATGTACACACAAATAAGCTAATAGGCTAATGATGCTAAAAAGTAATGGAGGACCAAACATCCGACTCCTAAATAAGTATCCATAATAGTTTCCCACTCTAATATCATGTCGGAGCAGCTTTTGCTTTGAATACGGCGAGCTTTCACTGTATCGGAAAAAAATGTCACACTTATTTCTCACTTGTATTAACGGTGGAAGAGTAAAGTCTCTCTTTCCAGACTGCTTGTTAAAATCTTCTCCAACACAGTAATAGATTCTCGATGGGGTTAAGGTCTGGTGGCCAATCCATGTGTGAAGATGAACCTCCCTGAACCGCTATTTCACAATTTGAACTTAATGAATTTTGCCATAAAAGACAAAACAAATGTAATTGATAGAAAAATCTGATTATTCTGTATATTTTCATAGTCGGCTGTCCTCATTCTTTGGACATATAAAGTTGAACCTGACCAACTGAAGCATCCCCAGATCATAACACTGCCCCCACAGGCTTGTATAGTGGGCATTATTATGGGCATGATGGATGAATCATTTCAGCTGCCTCTTTTTTTTTTTTTTTTTTTTTTTTTTCCCTGATGTGCCCATCACTCTGACCACATGACCTGTTTAAATGGCTCCGAAGTCCAAAATGTATGTTCTTTAGCAAACTGAAGTCGTTTTCCTGTGTGGTTTGCTCAAGGCTACACAGCTGTTTAGCCCCACCCCTGCGTTCTCTGTACTCTGTGCATGTGGAACTGCTCTTACTTTCACTATTAAACATTAGCCAAGGTTTACATTATTTCAGATCACAATCATTCAGGGCTTCCTTGAAGATGATGGATCTCCACTATTTTTTATTCGACGTACAAACGTGCTTTGAGTCTCTAGCAATGAATACATCTACACACTAGATTACAACTTAAGAGAAACCAGCCTACAACTCTTTTGTTGTTGTTTTTATTTTAAACAAAGCAAACTTGGTTTAAGTGTTTCGGGAAGAGCAAAGAAGGAAATCTTCAACCAGCACTTGAAGATAGTCAGGGACTCTGCTGTTCAGACATCTAGGGGAAGTTCATTCCACCACCTTAGTGCCAGAACAGAGAAGGTGGTACCAGTGAAGCAGTGCTGGAGGATCTCAGACAGTATGGTGCAGTGTGAGGTGTGATGAGGTCTCTGAGGTAGGATGGGGCTGGTCCATTTTTGGCCTTGTAGGCAAGCATCAGTTTTGAATCTGATACGTGCAGATTCCATGTCCTTAAGATAGACCTTCTGACATGGTTGTTCAAGAAATGAGTAACTTACTGCATAACTTAATGCAGGTAAAACTCCAGCTTCAAGGTTTGTGGTGAAACCAGTTAAAATACAAGCTCCAGAATAGTCACATCTGTGATCTGAGCGTACACTCACTTGCCCTCAGCGCTGTAGCTACTGTCAGTGTTTCCCTGTTTAAACAATCCCAGCTGCTTCTCCGTTTTCTCTCTTACATGTTTTTTTGTATTTTTTAATTAAGGACAGAAGTGACTTCGCCTGACAGCTGATTGTATGTTTATAGAATATCATTTGTAGTAA
Source organism: Silurus aristotelis (assembly GCF_946808225.1). Classification (NCBI taxonomy): domain Eukaryota; kingdom Metazoa; phylum Chordata; class Actinopteri; order Siluriformes; family Siluridae; genus Silurus; species Silurus aristotelis. The sequence goes on from NC_139596.1 coordinate 4,163,954, forward strand.
GAGACACAGTGTCTATAGTGGATGCGGATGATTAAGATTTTTTTATTACTTGTCAATGCTTTTGTTTTATGAACAGTTATTGATTATAGATCCGTCTATGATCGATGGTCAATTGCTCGACATTGCAAAAGAGAAAAAAAGTCTCATTGTCCTTTAGGTCTTTACTGGTTTTTTGCATCCACTTTCTTACACTAAATTATAAAAAAACAATTTATTATAAAAATGGAATTCGACTCGAGTCTGCTGAAAAAATCCACACGTGTTTGTAGATGTCTAAAGCCACAACTTTTGCACTTTTCCTCCAAAAATTCATTTCCTGCCTGCATTGTTCTGAGTGTGTGTGTGTGGTCCTTGATTTAGAATTTTTCTCAGCCATAACTTGGTGATGAAGCACCTCCCTGGTGCAGACCCCGAGCTCGTCCTCCTGAACCACTACTACGAGGAGTTGGATGTGAGTACAAAAGTCATACCACAATCTGTCTGAAATGCTGATTAAATATTTAACAACAACTGAGAAAAAAACAGTATCAGCTGATTGACAGCGACTTGTACAGGTGCTGCTGCACATCATTTAAGGCAACAGTAGATCTTTTAATCCTCAGTAGAATCTGGGAGAGGGATTTTCTTTAATGTTGGATGGAGTCTGCAGTGTGGGTGCTTCTGTTAAATAGGTCCAATGGGCAAAAATGGGATGATGACTGAGTCAGAAAACTGCATTATTAGTTTGAATTCCACTTTAATTGTAGGACTACACATTGTCACAAAGCAGTTTGACTTCTAACGCATGGTCCTTTAACAATCAGCTCTTTTGTAGTGCAAGATAAAAGACCAGACGTTCTTTTCCTGTTTTGTCTCCAGGAAGACGCAGCTCTACCTCTGCCATGTTAATCTGTATTCTATGTGACACTTAGGACACGCCTCGGCCTCCGTAGCGCTGTGATGCTTCATATTCGCAGATGTTCACAGGTTCTTCTCACTGTTTCTTCTTGCCATTGTTGCCACTGGCTCCGTCATTAGGGATCGACTTATAGGCACTAACATGTAAATTCATCTTTTAGAACCTATTTGTTGCTGTACAGCTGCTTTGGGACAGTGTGCATTGTTAAAAGTGCTCTACAAATAAAACTAAATTGATTCAATGTTAAACATCCATCACCAAGTCCTGATTTTATTTATTCAGTTATTTACAAATAATACACTTTGGACAATTTATATAATTAAAATGCCGTGTGTGTGAGAGAGAATGTGTTCACAACTGAATGAAATGCGTGGTGTAAGCGGTGGTGAGTAATGAGTTAGTGGGGTATATGGTTAGGGTTCAGGTTCATGTAAGGATTTTGTTAGAAATCCAGTCCTGAATAAAAAGCAGTAGGATGAGCCACGTTCCACAAACCCCGAGAGTTTCTTCAGAGTGTTTAGTGTTCTGTTCTGTTTGTGTCCCTCTGGAACTTTTTTTTTGCACTTGCAAAGTAAAAAGCTGGTATTTATTCTAACCAATAACCGAGTTGTCGGTTCAGACCTCTGCAGCTGCCAGTCGTCAGGTTTATTGGCCTTTTTCAACTGTTGTGAAAATCACAAGATCTGTTGCTTCCCAGGCAGATTGATTTCCAAATGAACATAACTGTGGATCAGTAATTAAGCCCTCTTTAACACACATCGTATGAGAGGGAAGGAAAGATGATGAGGTGATAAACCTTTGAATGTATACACTTTTTCTTCACCACAGCTTCTTATTGGCGCCACCTGCCGGACAAAACCGCTGAGCCTACACAATTTTCCACATGCAGCAAAAATTCTTAGTTCTTTCCCAGTGACGCTACACTGTGTGGAAATTTCTGCCAAAGCACTTCAGACATTTTACCTCATTATCTTTTATTTTATTTATTAATTTTTAATATACGTGACTGCTGCTGCTTCAGATTGAACCCCTACTGCATGATTGACTGAAGTAACAGAAACAATCGGGTTTAAAGGATTTTAGGGAATCAGTATGTGAGCAGTTTAACATCTGAACCCATTAAAACAAAGCTGGAGTTGTAAATCTGATCGCCAGATCTTAGAGGTGTAATGATGCAGTGTGACCTGATTCACCTCCATGCAATAAAAGAAAGCAGTTGCACTCTGAACAGCAGACGTCCAAACCATTAAAGCCGAACTTTGGAGCCCCTTTTGTTTGTTTATTCAGAAAACACTTTGGTGGAAATGTTTCTATTGGTTTCTTTTTTTAAGAGATGGTGAACCTGCAGGGCAGTTTTGTGTACACCACCACATCTTTGCTTATAGGCGTTTTTTTATTTATTTTAATTTATTGTATTTTGAATAGTTTTTCAATTAATGTTTTTTTTTTTTTGGAACAAAACTGGACTGGAGTGACTGTTTCCATCATTACCACATCCCCATTTTAAGAAGATTCGTTCTACAGGATTCTTTACTATTTTGTAGCTCGTATTCCTTTATTCTGAGCTCAGAAGGTTCCAGTAATTGAAGGAAACTTGCAAGTGGTTGTAGTTTTTATTTATTCTGACTTGACTTTGTGTTTGTTTTGTTTTTCCTTCTCAGCGCATCCCGCTGTCACACATGACCCGTGCTGAAATTAACACACTCCTGGAGGAGTTGGGCTTCTATAAGAAAGCACAAGCTGAAGATGAAGTGCCGGACGAGTTTCGCTTCTCTCCAGCTAAAGACAGTCCATTCAAAGAGCATCACACTCGAAAACCACCTGCACACACCGAGCTCCCAGAAGAGCCCCAGCCTGAGAAAGTGTCTCCACATCAAGACTTATAGTATGTGTTTGATCAGTAACTACACACACACACTGCAGTACTGCTAGTAATGAGCTGTTACGGAGTCCAGTTTGTGCCCCAATGAGAACTGAATGATGCCCCAAACTGTAAAATCATCTGATTGGTTTTGGGCTGATGATCTACGTTCTTACTGGTGTAAACTGGTCTCCATAGAGCGCAGTGTAACGATACCACCAAGATAAAGAAATGATTTTAACTGGCAATTTGTATGGGTATTTCTTTTTTTCAATAAGCAAACAAGTGGTTTGTTGAAAGGTTTTAATATTATACTTCATATTAATGTGCAGCGTACAGAAATGCCGAATGAACAGCGTAACTAGTGTGCAAGTATGTAAAACAAGAATCTATAGCGATCTATAAATGATTGGATTCATTTCTACACCTACAGAATGATTTAGTTTGATTTATAGTATGGATTATAAACTAGTTTAGAACGTCAGCTGCTGTCAGTAATAACACTGCGTCTAGTTACAAAAACATGGTGCTGGTTATGGGATCGCTGATAAAACCTGGGAAAGAAACATGGGGGTCACGATCATCATCATCATCATCATCATCATGGTGATGTTTAAACAAAATTCACCCAAAATTACTGTCACTTTGTTCAGCACGATGTTTTAATCAGGAAAATGACTGCAAAACAAAAGACTGGCTGAAACCGACAAAATGTTACAGCGTTTTCTTCTGTCTATGTTTGAATGTTGTTGTTTGTTTTTTTAACACTAGTTAATGAGCTTATTGGCACATAAAATTCATTCTCAGCTACATGAAAAACAAATACAGCATTAAACTCCGCCCCGTAAAATCCGTGCAATTCTGTTCAATTAAATTATTTGCAGATTTGTAGCTTATAGTTACAAACTCACTCAAATATATATATATATTTAAAAAAAAAAAAAGTTTGCGTTTTCCTATTAAGCATCAATCAGGTTCGCAAACAAAAAGAAAAAAATGCTGGACCCAGGATTCGCATGGCTGAACCTTTTCCCCGTTTATAACCAGGAGAAAATTCGTGTGACTGAGGAGCCATGTGTCATTTTTGCGAATGATCTCGTTCAGAGCCTAGTGTAGGAGTCAAGGCAATAAAATAAAAATGAATATAAAGTAAAGCATAAATTACAGGAGCACACTGCTGGGGTGGGGTGGGGTGGGATCCCCATGCTCAAACAGTTCCTCTCCTACTATGGAGTGGAAGCCAGACCTCAGATCAATCAACATATTTGTGGAGAGTCTGCTTCGAATCAGCTGGAGAAAAACAGAACTGAGGACACGGTGAATTTCAGGTCATCTGTAGGAGCACTGGTCTAGTGGTGTTACTGTAACAGCACGAGGAGACCCACTGAAATAAACAAAACGTAAGAAATCATATCCTGACTCACAGCAGACTTCAGTCGATTGCGTCCTGGGATCGAACAAAAAAAAAAATTCAAGTAAACAAATAGTGAAGCATGCGGATGAGATTCCTCTATAAACTACAGTACCACGAAATAAACTTACAAGCAGTTAAAACACAGTCGGGGAATTGCGACAGGAATACATTTTTTTTAAAAAGCACCGTGGTGTGACTTTTCTCTGGGATTCGAAATAAAACATTCTTCCTTTCTTTTTTTTTTTTTTTTGCTAAAACAAATTCCACGTTTTAAGATTTTTTTTTAAATGATCAGTATTACTCACTCGACATGCTGTGATCTCGCCCAGTATTGCTTTGTTGCAGGTAATAAATGGGATACGAGCACAAAGAAAAGCAAACAGTTGAGTTAAAAAAACAAAAACAAAAACAAAAAAACAAGAAAAAAAAAAACGCGGCGGCGTTCGTGGTGCGAGAACGCGCTCAGAGATCCGAGTGTGCGCGACACGCCATCTCGTATCTGCGTAGGTGATTGACCAGCGACTGCACGTAGGTGAACACGCACTTGGAGTCGGGCTTCTTGCCCATTATCATCATGTCCTCCACTTCCAACAGCGGCATACAATTAGCGAAGGCTCTGATGGAAAGAGATTGGAAAAAGGAATAATCAGATCATAAATCACACACGCACACAAGAGCCCGTCGTAGCGTCTGTATATAAGAGTAGCGGGGAATAAATCAGACAGCAACGAGAAATTGCTGTGTCATTAGATTTATGACGAGGCCTGGAGCTGGGTGTAAATCCGCAGACATTCATTATGCACTGTACAGTGATTTGTTAACTGGCAAGAAGCAGGTGGACACTTTTAGCTTTTAGCTTCTTTTACTGGGTTGCTTTGGAGCATTTCCCGAATCATTCTTAATATTTGCAAACCGCTCATTTATTTCTTAAAAATGTATACAAACTTTCTCTCAAAAGGAAGTATTTGTGTCAAGTTCTTTTATCACTGTTAACAAACAAGATCGTTTGGGTGCACGGTTTCAGTATTTCCTGATGTAAACTCGCCTGCATGGGTGACACTCAAGATTTACCTGCACAATGAATCAATTCAAGACACATTTACAATAAAAGACATTTAAGATTGACAGATTATGACGACTGGTTTAACCATTTTGCATTCAATGATGCTGAGATGTTGAGATGTTTTAGGGCTGAAGGTTCTTCAGGTGAGAACCAGTAGAATATATTTTGAAACAGTAGACAATTGAACACAATCAACTAAATAAATGTATCTAATGGTTTGCAGTTTGTGAAATTGTTTTTATGATGTGCACAAGAGACTAAATGATGTGGAGGTTTAACAGTAGTTTTGAGAATTTCATTCCTGATCTGAGAAACACGCCAAAGCAACTGAGAAAAACTGTCAATTAAAATGCTTCAGTTTTATGAATCTCACAAAAGTAAGTACACCCCCACATTTGACCAACCATCTTAGTAAATATTCTCAAGGGACTTATTTTAGAGTATTTAGATATATTTTAGAGTATCAATGTGCAGTTTGTACAGCTGGACAGATTTACTGTCCTCTAAAAATAACATACAACCATTATTGTCTAAATAACTGGCAGCAAAAGTGAGTACACCCTCAGTGAACATGTCAAAACTGTGTCCGAAGTGTGAATATTTTGCGTGAGCACCATGTGATTCTTCACTGCTTTTATCCTCCTGGCCACAGAATTCACCAGAGCTGCACAGGTTGTTGCTGGGATCCTCTTCCACTTCTCCACAATGACATCACAGAGCTGCTGGATTTTAGACCCGCGGTAATTCTCCACCTCCTTCTTTGACGATGCCCCACAGGTGCTCAATAGGGTTCAGGTCTGGAGACATACTTGGTCACTCAATCACCTTCAGGGTTTGCACGGTTACACGGCGTACAGCTGTTATCACTGAGGGTGTACTTACTTTTGCTGCCAGCTCTTTAGACAATAATAACTGTATGTTCAGTTATTTACAGAGGACAGTAAAATCTGTACTGCTATAAAAGCTGCACACTGATACTCTAATCTAATACTCTAATATATCCAAGTTGCCTGAATGTAAGGACTTGACTTCACTTATATATATATATATAGTGTTTGGTTTCTAAAACAGACCAGGATTATTGCTACAGGAGAACTCTTTCTCTCTCTCTCTTTATCTCTCTCTCTCTCTGTGTGTGTGTGTGTGACCATGTTTGGGCGCTGGATCTTGAAATGGCTCTCACTTTCACAAACACCGAGTGATGTTGAACGTGGCCAGACCCTTGATATGACGTTATGGTGTTCGCCAAAACTGACAAACAAAGCTTTGATAAAGATCATCGTGGTAGTCTGTACAAGCTGAGCGCGTTCACAGCGCGGCCCTGACTGACCATGCAGTTCCTTTTAAGTTTCCCTGCTTCTTGTTTCATCAACGCGTCCAAATACGATCCATCAGAAATGCGCTTGGGACGATCACTGAAACTTTTTTTAAACGCTATGGTGGTAGCTCAGTGGGGTTAAGACGTTGGACTACCGTTCAGAAGGTTGTGTGTTAATCATTGGAAAAAAAAAAACCCCCATGAAAACATGTTGCCTATCCAAAAAAGTTAAATCCCCTCCATCACCACTGCTCAGGTCTTCCCTGAAAGTTTGTTTTTATTGCCACTCTCACCGTTCTGGATCAGTTTGGCTCTTAGGGGGAGTTTTTGGTTTTGACCAAGCCTTTCAGCACCAGGCCTCTGTAGAACTCCTGCAGGTACGTATACACACACTTCCAGTCAGGCTCCCGCAGCCGCACCATGTCGTCCACGTCCAACAGCTGGGGACAGTCAGCGAGCTTCCTGCTCGCCGATCCCATCGGTATATTGAAAAGAAAGAAAGAATGACAGAAAGAGAGATACACAGGAGCCGTGAGCAGCCAACATTCAGAGTGAGACAGGAAAGAGACAAAGAAGAAAAAAAAAAAAAACACACAAATAGAACAAACATTACATCTGTGTTGACTTACATTTTCATGTGCTTTCATGCTTGATGATCATATCGACACAAACACACACGTGACAAAAAAGTCAAATGGAGCGACGTTTTACTTCCATTGAACTTTGGTGGTTATTTTGGCTACGTGAGCTGTGGACGCGTCATTTTCAGGACACAGATACACAAACACGTGACGTTCGCACCTTTGTTTTTACCTCTCGGTGCAAGATGGAAATGTGGCTCGCGTTGCAGTGTTCAGGAAGCAAAATGCAGTGTGAGTAGAAGGGTATCTACTGAGCAACTTATTTCACATCTACAGGAGATGAGAGCTGATTCTCAAAGCGGGTGGGTTACGGAGCACAGTACAGACACATGCAATATTAGGACTGATTAGGAAAAGCTGGTGGATGTAACATGCAGCTGCTTATTGTAGAGAGCAGAATGAGTAGGAGATCTCTGTATCGCGCAGAAAGCTTCAGGGGGCTCTGACGACCCTTTCGGTCAACCAGGAAACTCACGAAACAATGGCAGGTTTATGCTTTACTTGTGTTATTCGTTAGATTCCAGCTGGAGGGGGTCTGGTTTAGTACAGAGTCGAGCTGTAGGACTTGTTACCGCTCTGCGTAGAGGAGGGGGCAGCGAGAAATGGAAACAAATCAGCAGAAATTAATGATTCGTGAATCATTTATCGTTTAACGGTGAATAAGATCCAAGGCCCTGTGCCAGGAGGAGTTATGGTGGAGAAGTGCAAAGTGTCCATTACCTCCTCATTTAAACAGATCATTAGATCACCGCGAGGGCTGGATAACTTTCAAATACATTCGAATATCAAAGTTTAGAGTCTCAGAACCACGTATTAGAGAAATGAAGGCTTTTCCCAGGCCTCCACACACACACACACACACACACACACACACACACACACACACACACACACACAAACACACAAACACACACAAACACACACAAACACACACACTTGTACATTCAGGGAAAGTATTTTTATTGCCATTAATCATTATTTAGTTTTCCTACATTAAGCAGGAGGGCTGAGGACGCTTATCAGCATGGCTTTCTGCTGGAATGTGTGTGTGTGTGTGTGTATGTGTTCATTTCTGTACTCACTCTGCTGTTTTAAAGGCCACCTCAAAGTTCTGCCTGCGGTTGCTAGGACTGAGGGTGGAGTAGTCAAAGGCCTCCGGGAAGAAGTTGTGCACCAGAGCACAGAAGGCCATCCCATCACTCCAGCTGGAGGAGAAGTTCTGGATATCCACGTTCTGGGGGGGAAAAAATAAAATAAATAAAACAGCTTTACAGTATCAACTATTCCACATTTTTCTCTGCCAATCTGCTTATCAATAATATCAGATTATATGAAGTAGCCACCCCTTTGAATGATCCGTTACCATAGAAACAACAGCGTATTTATATGCATTAGTAATAAAAGTTTTAGCGACTCTAAAAAAAAAACAACAACAAAAAAAAACAAATATAGAAACTAAATGATTTAAGAACATAAATGAGTTCCTCACATTGTAGTCGCGGGTCTTCGCTCTGCACCAGTCCAGCAGCATCTGTTTAATGGAGTTAGCATTGGGAACACCAAAGCTGGTGGAGCGCTGGACCTTCACCTGCGTTGCTGGCGAGTTGCTGCTGAGAGCGAAAATCTTTTTACAAAATCGAATAAATCGTAACGTGGGTAGCAGGTCTACATCTTTACTGTGACTTTATTATGTGAGAGAGTAAAGAAGAGGGATTGAGTGGGGGACGTGGGGATGATATTCTCATCGGAAGGCCATGGGTTCAAATCCCAACACCATCAAAGTGTCACTTGCTGGGCCCTTGAGCAAGGCCCTTAACCCTGAAAAGAAAAAAGGAAAGAGAGTGCGCCCACCCGCCGCCCTCCTTCTCCAGCTTCTCCATCATAGCTTTCCGAGCCTGTGAGGTGGAGGCTTTGGGCATCGTCTGAGCCCTCATGAGCTCCTTTTTACGCTCTGCTTGTCTGCGCTCCAGCGCTGCCAAACTGCCTCCACTGCGCGAGGTGTCATCCTCGCGATCGAACACGCTGAGAGAGAAAGAATATATCAATCATTAATCTGACCGAAACCCTAGAAATAACTAATGCATTCACGTCAGGTCTTGGCTGACCTGCCGATCTTCTTGCTTGTACTGGAGGAAGATGAGGAGTAGCTGTATGACTTGGTCTGCATGGAGCCTCCTGAAACAGAGAAATGTACAGAAATGTGGAGGAGATTTACAGAAACCTCCTATGAGCACGATACGGAGAGAAACCAACAACTCACCGTCAGACTTCTGTGTGTACGTGGTTTCCATGATGGTGCTGCGAGTCATCCTGCTGCCACTGTCTACACGTGTGCACACACACACATAGATTACAGGTGATTAAATACAAATACCTTCAGAAAGTCAAAGTAACCTGTGAAAATCACACGGTCATATTACACCCTGAAAAATCAAATACAATATATAAAAGTCTCTTTTGTGAGCTGTACATATTCGTTACAACCCGTTACCCAGGACTGACGAACTCAAACCAGACTGCGCTGTGTTTCACAGCCAGTGGCAAACAGGAAGTAACCCGAACCAGTCATTTCATGACGTTGAGAAAACATCTTAATTCCAGCAAAACCTTCTAAAATAGTAAGACATTTTGAGGCTGAATTCGCACCTGATTGTGCGAAGCGGTTGGTTTTGGTGATCTCGCTGACGGTGGAGCCGTCGGCCGACTTCTCAACTTTCTTCACCACCTCCTCTCCTGTGCCTGGACGGTTCCTCTGTGCTTTGTCATCTCTCTGCTGACGCAGTTCCTGCAGACGCAGATCCCTCTCCTTCTCCCTTTGGTCTGGGCGGAGGAAAGACGGGGAGGAGTGTAAATAGATTGCAGACAGAGGAGAGAGACAAAGGAGAAGATTGCACTGATTTAATGAAAGATATGTCCAATAGAGGATAAGCGATTAATGGGTTTTGCCGATTAACCAACAGTTGATTGCTGGAACTATCTGCAAAAATCCATACTGATAGTTTTTCCGGGTTGCGTCCGTTGCTGGAGGGTGGCTAAAAAAGTTGTTTTTACACGTGTTTTTTTTACAGGTGTTTTTACTATCCATTACCTTATTCAAGTTGAGATTTATCAACTTCATCAGGTAAAACAGAGCTACATCAAATTTATCCAGATGTTTCCGCAATATGGGATAAATGTCAGACTGAGAAAGCCACACTCTTACATAGTTATTCACTTTGCTTCAAGTTACTCTCTTATTGGACGAATATATTTCACATTTTATCTGATATGTTACATGTTGAGTTAGAACCTGATATGGTTATACCTGACCCAGATCGATTCAGCTCAGTCCAACAGTTATTGTCCTACTGGTCTACTGACCACTTATTGCCAAGAAATGAATACTAAAGTTTTGGAGACATACTAAAGTCTCCTCTGTTTAATTGTGGATGGAAGAAATTGTCACATCACATTTGGGAATAAAATCTTTTTGTTTTGTTGAACAAACAATCAGTTTAATAAGATTTGGCCTCCCGTTCTCCATTAGCCTGATAGTCCAAATAAATTGTGTAAAATTGATTATCCCTTTACCAGTGTGCAAGGATTTCATTCCCTGGGGTGGGGGAGGGTAGCAGGGGAACCGTTTGTTTTTCTTTATTTGTATATTCTGCTTTGTTTACAATGAATTTTATTTTATTATTGTTGTTTTTTGTTTGGTTGTGTTTTCTCCTTGCATATAATGAAGAATCAGAAGTTTTGTCGGGTGAATAATTGGTAATCGGCAAGTACGATCCAAATTAACTATCTGTCTATCCAGCTATCTAGAATCCATTAAAGCCGGTCTGTGAATGACCTGAAAGCTCAAAGCATGAGATCAAACATCTGTACAGATACAATGCGTGAGGGAGAAATGAAACACAGCTCTAATGCAATTCATATCTTGGTGACACCAAAAAAACTTATTAGTTTAGTACCAGAATTAGGGTTGCAGAATTTCAGGAATTTTCAAGACTGGAAACTTTCTGTAGGAATTAATGGAAATTAATGAGAATAAACTGGGAATTGACAAGATTGCAGGTTGGACTGCCGGTACCTTAAATGTAGTTAAATCTTTCTCCCAGTCACATAACACGCATCATTTCTTAAATCCTTTATGTCAAAATAATGTCAGAAAATGTCCATCTTAGAGAGTCTTCATGTAAATTACATAAATATTATATACATTTAAGTACAAAACCTCCTTGTGCTGTGTGTAAGTTATAGTGCAACACAATTATACTAACTATTAAATTAAAGACAAAAATGCATTTATTACACATTATTTAAAACTGTACTATTTTGCATGAATGTCCACTCAAATGATACAGTTTATATACATTTCCCCAAATTTTGAATGACCATAATTCCAATAAATTCCTGGTAAATTTTAACTAAATAAAAAAAACTTTGCAACCCTAATCAAAATAAACGTTTGCTACAAAGTGTGTCTGCTAGAGTGAGGTTTCCAATCCGATTCGCACGCACGTGCACAGCAAAACACTGTGTGAAACCAAACCCTCATATGCTTTTTAATGACAAATCCATACACTGCTCATGCAGTCAGGCATTTCTACGATGTTGAAACGCAGATGCCAAACAAGTGAACACACTGCAGGCACACACACACACACACACACACACATGCGCGCTCGAGCACAAGGCACTCGTAAGCTGTGATCCTACCGAGCTCCTCCTGTGAACATCCCAATCTGGCCTCTACAGGCAGAGAAGGGAAAGGAATGAAACAAAAAACAAAACAAAAACAAAAGTAGAGCGATCATGTAGGGAGAAACTTGGGGATTTCGTTTGACCTCTTTTTTTCTTTCGGAGTTCTCTCATGGCTGCTCGGATCATTTTTCTCTCCTCAAAGTCTTTTGAGTCGTCAAGCTGTTAAAAGGGAAGAAAAAAAAAAAAAGCACAAATAAATATAAATGATTCATCGGCAGTGACGTCACTCCTGGACTAGTACATTTCTCTTGGTAAACCATGTCACGCATGGCGTATATTAACGATACCATTTTGTCAAGGATTTCCTCGTCCTCGATGGTCTCTAGCTGCTCGGAGGTGAGCGTGCCGCCGCCGCTCACGGTGACACTGTGTGCATCTTTCTTCAGCTGGGACACGGAGGAACCGTTCTGGATGAGCGGAGCGCCACTCGTTGTATGGAGAGCAGGTTCAAGTGAAAACACAGGCTCCGTTTCCATCTGTGAGCAACAGGGTCAGAAACGAAAAGCTCATCATATCACAGGGTTTTTATTTTCTGAACTATACAACTTCTGGATATTTTATTGAAGTGGATGCTCGTATACAACTTCCAATGCAGAAAGAATAAAAGTAGGAAGGAAATGGAATGGTGAGGGTCAGTGTGTGTGTCTGTGTGGATGGTCCAGGGGGGGGGGTTGTGCCTGTATGTGGATCCATCCTTCCAGCTGTGTTTACACTAAAGCCATGGAAGCAGGCTGACATTTAGACAGGCATGAGAGCATGGTGATTCCTGCGAATGATCCTGGGAGAACAAGCAGCTCTCGTCTCCTCTCTCGCTAAGCTCTCCGAATTAATTCGGAATTCCCTGTCCTGCCAGGTAGGATGAAGGGTGCATTAAGAGCTGAGGGGCCATAATCACCAAGTGACACGAGGTGACCGATACGAGACGAGTGGCTCAGCCTGCGTACAGCGGGGATCCCCAAACCACAACCTGCCTCCACATTTGGAACGGTTCTCTGAACAAGGCTAGAAACCTATTTTGGAAATGTAACTTTATGTTTTACTCATATTATTATCTGTATAAAAATTCCTCTTAGTTATTCATGCAGGTCGAGGCACCGATAATTGATTGCTGGAACTATCGGCAAAAATCCATACCAATAGTTTTATTGGTTTCCATTCCGCTGTCGTTACTAGAGCGGCCTCTAGGAAGCGCGCTGCACGGAGAGCGACATATATTTATTATATATAATTTATAAATGATATCATTTTATTTATGAATAAATAGCACATTTTTTTTATTTCAATACTTTTTAATTTTGTTATAAAGTTCAGTACTATTTTACATGGAGTCCTTTATCCAGCCCTTTATCCAGTATACACTTGAAAAAATATTGATCGAATAATTGGTTATTGGCAAGTACAATCCAACCAAGCTATTGGTATCGGTAAAATCCACCATCGCTTCACTTCCAGTTATTAACAAATCCTAATTATTTGTCTGGTAATTAGGTAATTAGTCTGATAATTATTTATCCCCCACCACATATGCATAAGTAACAATGTATTGATTTCAATGCTCATTTGTGTGTACGGTGCAGAACAAAATAAACTAATCTAGCACAAGGGGGCATAATATACATCTAAAATCATATTAAAAATCTCAACAATCATGGTGGACCCCCATTAAAGAAAGGAAACATTATGTGGCCACCAGAGAAAAATGTTTGGGGACCCCTGGTGTACAGGAAGGAGGAGGACTGCTCAGGTAATGATTGAAGTAACCGTAACTAGGAGGTACTTAATAATATAATAAATATATAAGTTTGAGTTGCATTACACGTTTTAACAGTATCATCTTAATAGTTGAATAATTGACTTTAAGTTTGTTTTCTCAAATGAGAATAAACTGTAATGTTACATGCACTAAATAGACCAAAGTACTGGGCCACATTTTATTACTCGTACGTGGTTCCTCTCCAAACTGTTACCAAAAAGTGTGTATTCTATAGGATGTGTTTGGCATGAAATATTTCCTTCACTTGAACTAGGAGATTCAAACCTGTTCCACAATAAAAATGCCCCTATGAACGAAGCCAGCTCCATTAAGATATATTTAGCATGAGTTGGAGTGGAAGATCTCCTGCTATTATGAACCCTATTGAACACCTTTGGCATGAATGTGAATGCTGACTGGACCCCCAGGCCTCCTCACCTCACCTCCATCAGTACCTGACTTTACCAACACCCTTGTGGCTCAATGAGCGTGCACACACACACACTCCAAAATCTAGAACATCTCCCCAGAAGAGTGGTGGTTATTATATCAGCAAATAAGGACTAAATGTGGAATGGGATGTTGAAAAAGAAGCACGTAACAATCTTGAATGTATTATCAATTGTCCCCTGAGAATCCGGGCGACACTATAAATGGCTCTTCCCAGCGCTACACAACGTCCTGAACGGTGTCCATGACCAGATGTTGCCTGTTAACAACCACAAAACCTCCATAAAGCGCGAAAGCTGAGCTCGAGCTGTAAACACGCACTGGATCGGGAGGTTATCGGGCTTGTTTTTTAGCTAATAAACTTGGAATTCTTAATTTGTGTGGAAAAAGAAAGAGACAGACAGAGATGAACAGAAAGAGTTTGGGACATGGTGAGTGTCTTCAGTGATGACAGGAAGCGCAGGAAGGTGAGGACGAGTTATAAACAGAAGAGTTCCCCCCCCCGTACGCACGTGTGCTATAGCATTCTCGTGGCTGGTTTATTTAAAGCAAAGCTCTGTACAGGATGTGCTGAAGGGTTCTTTTTGTCCTTTGCTGCAACACTGGCGATTTTATTCCAGTCTCAGTGGACACACGTCAAACAATGACACAATGACATGATCACGGGTCCAAACAACAAAGTAAAAATAGCCTGAGTTTTACTGTAGAGAGAAAAAAAAAAAAAGCGCCTTATATACAAAGTCTTGGCAAAGACAAAACAAGCTGTTAACTGAATGAAGTGTCTGTGTGGAGACTCCTGGACACATGATGTAAGAGTTGGCTGTTTAAAAGGGCACTTGTGGTTACTTGAGTTCACTGTGAATTAACAGCGGTGAAGTACGGGCTATTCGTTTTCTTATATACAATACGGTTTATGATCAGATGATCAAAAGCAGCATGAGGTCTTTTCAAGCAATTGCACATGTGTCTGTTACAGTATGCAGAAAAGACGAACTGCCCTCTTGAATTACGGCTTCGTTTTGAGACGGCAAAGTAAAAAAAATACAAAATCCAAAGACAGCGGAAGCTCTCTGTATTGAAAGCCAAATAGCACTGAACACACTGATTACCGTGTGTTTTACACTATGAGGACCTGCATATTCAGAAACACCTTCAGGATCAGGTACTGTATATCTTTTTGTTCTGAAGAATGCAGGCAGCAAACCAAATTTACTTTAATGTTAAAGGCAAAGAAAAAAGAACTTCTCAAAACGTTCCATGGAAATTAACTGGGAATTTACAAAATTACAGGCTAGCCTATAGCAAGGAACTTAAAGGTACTTTCCTACACTGCAGGACCAATGAGGCCACACCCCCTACATGCACTGTGTATTTCTCTAGAACAGAACACGGTTCTTTTCTTGAATCCTGCACACAAAATAACATTTGAGAAAAATATCCATCTTGGCCAGTATTTACATAAATTGCATAAATCTTACATACATTTTATTATATATTACATCAGTCAAAAATGAGATTTTTTTAAAATCTGTATTTGTTTGCATGCATGTCAGCTTGGGGACCAAACTAAAAGATTAAATAGATTTTTGTATATGATACAGTTTGTATACATTTCCCCAATTTTTATTTAATTCCAATAAATTCCCATAAATTCCTGGGACTTGGAATATTCCCCAGAGTGTCTGTAAACGTACCGGAAGTTTCCCCCCGTTTGCAACCCTACAACTGATCAATAGTGCAAAACTACAACAATTCAATCCTCCAGGTCAGCGGCTGGACAAAAATTATTTCGGTTAGGAATCTGGCTTTTTGGAGCAGAATTGTGCACGTTTGCATAATTGCGAAGTTCTGATTAGGATGAAGCTGTAGACCCCAGCGGTATGGACCTTGGACAGTATGCATGAGAAGAGAGCACTGAGGTTGACCCCCATTGTGACAGCTGCTCTTATCTAGAGATAGCACTCAATCTTTTTTTGGAGTATGTGGCAAGAGTTCTTCAAGCCACTGGATTACATTGTTGGCTACCTGGAAAAGCATTCCCCCCCCCCAGCATACACAAAACAAAACTCCCCCAAATCTCTAAAACATGCCTAAATAATGAGAGATGCGAGATTTGTGAAATAGGGAATAAAACAAAAACAACGTAACAAACCGTGCTGTTGCTTCGAGAAAAGCAACCAGTCTGTGAAGATGTGGAGGAAGAGCGTCGGAGAGCAAATGTAGGAGGATGTGGGACGGGCCCAGGACTGCTTTCAGATTCCGTTGTGTTTGGAGGATCGGGATCTCGCTGGAGTTGAGGAAGCCCGAGAGCATGACACAGGGCCTCTAACTGCCTGGCGAGTGTCTCCTGTTGTAGCCGTAATCTCTGATTATCCTCTTGCAGGGCAGCGACGGCTTCAGTAACGGGCGCGACCTGAGCGGCGGCGTCTTCGAGACGCGAGTTGACGTGCTCGCCGAATGCCTTCAGGTCGCAGTGAATCTCTTGCACAGCGCATTGGAGAGTGAACTCTAGCCTGCCCACTTCCTCATCAGTCCCTCTTGCGTCCTTGTCTGGAGGGTCCTCGACCAGACAATCGGCAAGAAGATCTCCAATCACCGCCTCCAGTCCAGACTCTGCGCACTCACTATCCGGGGTAATGAGAGGTGCTATCTGGTCTTCTAAGGTTGCCATGAGGTCCAGATCGACACCAGGCATGGTGAGGATTGGAAATATTTGGGAGCAACTAAATCACTGAAAGTGAAAACAAGTGAAATATCAAAGAAGTTGTTGCAGGATACTGAGTTTTGCTGAGGGCAAGAGAACAGAAGACGAGACGTGTGTGTGTGTGTGTGTGTGTGGGTTAGGGGTATAAAGAGCTGCGAAGCCCTTTATACCCCTACCACACACACACACACACAAACACAGACACACACGTCTTCTCTTCAGCTGTTCAAAACAGGAGAGCCGATAACCAGGCCTGGAATGCAGTCACCATGGCAGCAAAGGCCCAGGGCACCCCCTTTTGCTCAGGTGCCACAGACATGTCTATTTATCACCAGTCCATTCCATTATTCATGTGTATAAACACCCCTTCGTCCCTCTCCTTCTCTCTATTTAGAGCTCTTGCCCTTCACACCTCTACCAGCAGACAACAGGCAGCCGTGGGTGCGATGGGTGAACAGGGATTCTTTGTCAGTCACACACACCAAATGAAGTGTGG
Organism: Silurus aristotelis; assembly: GCF_946808225.1. Lineage (NCBI taxonomy): Eukaryota > Metazoa > Chordata > Actinopteri > Siluriformes > Siluridae > Silurus > Silurus aristotelis. Next base: position 4,181,298 of record NC_139596.1, read on the forward strand.
GCAAATGTAAAATAAACTGTGAGCCTATTCCAGCTGTGTGCGATGCTGCTGCAGGTCCAAACCAATCTCCAGATATAGAAATACAGAATCACAGCTCAGAAATCAGGTGTAAGAAAAAAGAAACCATCCATGCTTCGGGGCATTCTATCATTTTCTTTTTTGTTCTTTTTTTTTTTGGTCATGCGAGGTCAAATGGTACTTTTCTGCATCTGTGAGCTAAGAGAAACCACGTTACCATGTTCTAGAACAACATAAATACATCTCAATACACTACCATGTAAATTATCAGTGACTGATTGTATTATGGCAAACTTTCTGCATATATACGAGGGGGTATCAAAAGGTTTCAAGACTATTAACACGCCAACAGGTGGCAGCACTTGGATGCACGCACAGTCACAGAGAGCACCAACCTTCCTAAGTCTGTGGGCCAAAAGACATTACCACATCTGCTATTTTGGCCACATGTGCACTCGCATGTAAAGAGAGCTCGATGACCAAGACTATGGGCTCGAGTCAGAGTTTTGGAGAATCAGATCATGATCTATAATGTAATATATAAATCTATATTTCTACTACTAATGTACAAAAGTCTGTGGAGACCTGATGATAAGAATTGTATGATATTTGTAATAAAATAGAGGCAAAAGAAGAAGAAGAGAGATGACAGGATATACAGAGTTAGTACAGTACAGGAGCATTAATCAGACAGCTGTCTGTGCAGTGACAATGCCTCTGGTCATTCTGGGCACTGACAGTAATAAAGCAATCTAATAATATCAACCATGACTCAAAACAACAACAACAACAACAAACAACAACCATGCAGAAATGAAAAGGAGCCAGGAAATGAGCTTGAAGGCGAGAATGCCCTTATTGTAGCACTTACCAAAAAAAATACAATAAAATCATATCTGGATTACATACACTAAGCTTTCTTCACCACACACACACACTTTTTAGCCCAAGCTAGAGTAAGTGATTAAAAAAAGGTGTTATGACGTCCTTGGAAGTCAGTGGAAAGTAAACGAGAAAGAACAGAAAAGGGCCTGTGATCTGATTCTCTCTCGCTGGGGAATCTGGACGCCTGAACCAGACTGCTGAGGATTAGCGAGAAACTACTAACAAGAGTAAAAGTAAAAAAATGTCAATATAGGCAAAAGTATTGAGACACCTGCCTTTCCCAGCCATATATGGTTCTTTCCTTGTATCGGAAGACTTTGGATGTGGCAGCATGAAATCTTGAGTGACCTTCAACCTATTGAACCTGAATTCAAAGGCCAACTGCCCCCCAGGACATTAAAAAATAAATAAATAAATGAAAAATCCAACCTCAGCCACAAGCACGATGTCCTACCTGATAAAGACAGAAGCGGTTTCCGGAAGGTGGGATGGTAAAGGAGATGTCGTATTAACAGATTTAGCTTTTCACTTTAATAACAGAGACCTCATTCGAATCCTCCCATTTCGCTCAGTTTAAACCTCGTCCACTAAAAAAACCTCGAGATCCTAATCACCGAGTGTTTGGATGAAAAGCCTTTTGCTTTGACTGCTCGGTCCATTTTATGGCTTAACTACAGATTTACTTGGCTGAATAATACCATTTAAAGGACTTCGCTGCTCCATAATCTCTATCGCACATCGTTGCGGTTTTGAAAGCTGAAAAGATGAGAAAGGAGGGCACATCGTGCCCAAGACCACCCAGACTGTCCAAATATCGCTTTCCCCTGCTTTTAAAAGTCTAGTCCGGTGCACCTCACTCTGTCCCGGGTCAGTAATGATACTCGGTCTAACCGAATGGTTGTCATTATATCAAACCAAACCAAGTAAGTCTTTATGGCATAAATATTTACTACAGTAATAATTCTACTCTTCGTTGTTACCTGGGACTCGATTTTGAAAAATTCACTTCATTGTTCTGCTTTCCTGCTCCTTTGTCTGCTTTCCCTCTCGCACACTTTCCGAACGTTAATCCTGCGTTTGTGCCGAGCGAAACTGCTAACCTGATAATTAACGCTTATCCCTAAACGAGATTACAGAGCGAGCGTACGAGGAGAAACGCAGTGCAGGGGAAAAAGAGAACACGTGCGAGAGACACGGAGTGAATGCAAAGCCGCGACATTCCAAACGAGCGCAAATGAATCCGAGCAGCGCTGCGCTGAAACGCTATCCGCTGCTGAAACGCTCATTTTTCTTCCAACTTTAGCGGAATCAGGGTTCCTACACGTTTTTCATTTCCAAATGGGCTCAAATATGCAATATGACTTCTCTAAAGGTTTTTAAAGACCATTTTATAAAAAGACAGCATTTTATTAAAACTGCAATTCGAAAACGATGCAAAGTTGATCATTACTAAATTTCAATTTTAAACCGTTAAGCTTCAATCCTACAGCGACAGAATGATGTGCAATTCACCAATAAACTACAAAACAGAACTAAAGTCTGTTAACAGACAACACCTTCTGGCCACAGTAACATTTTTGTTTTAAAAAATAAAATAAATAAAAAAAATAGAAATAATTTTAAGTCAATGAAAACCTTGGGCTTTAAAACGCTCTCCAAAGTGGATCGATTTAAAAGAAATGCCGTGGGGACTGTAAAAAAAAACGGAGGCTTTCGAAAACAATGATACATTTTTAGTTATTGCCGTAAAAAAAAAAGAAAAAAAAAAAGAGCAAAGTGGAAAGTAAATAAACGATGAGGTCGTAGCGAGCGACGTTTTGCTCGTGCGCACTACAGGGACGTGAGCGTTTTCAGACGTTTCAGTGTGGATGGAAACGATTGAAAACCAAAGTGTGACCGCAGCGCGTTGTTAGACAAATTGATCCGGATTAGGGTTTTATAAAAACATACAAATTCTTCTTTTTACATCAAAAACAACAAAAAAAAAAACCCAGAATAGGACAATATTATGAAAACACATCTATTTTTTAATACTCTGTCATTTTTTTTTCAAAAGTGCTTGGGTGCAGTAACTGAAGGGGTACCTTGAGGGACGATCCTGTAGAAAGGCTTGGGGTGCTGAACTTGAATGGCGCTGCTCTCAGACCAAGCGTTAGCTCTGAAGGAGAAAAAGGACTGATTACACACACGAAAACAGATACTTTAGTAGGAACAACTGTTAATCTGCGCAGTCATGCAGTTACCCCACCGTGTGGCAAATTCGTTACCGACATTAAACCTCAGAATGGAGATGGAAATGTGATCACAGTGACTCATGGTTGTTGGTGCTGGTAGGCTGGAACCTGCTGTAATCCCATCAGCCACAAAGTTACTGTAGCTTTTCTGTCAGTTTTCTCAGCCATTTCTAAAATGCTCAAAACAACCACCCTGATGCAGCACCAAACCACCCTGAAAGTCGCAAGGAACAATTTCTCCCTTATTCCCCTTAACATTATCTGAAGCTATTTCACCCACATGTTGATGCTGACACACACTTTCGATTAGTAATTAGTATTTTGCCTGCCCACCCGCCCACCCGTTGCTACGATAATATTATTTTCCGCTAGTGACTGATGATCCGCTGTGAACCTTCCCATAACCTTGTTCTAACAATAGCAATAAGGCGCCTTCACTATAAACACCAATCCATCATAAGCAGGCTTTAAGGCAAAATTCGATAACGTGTACGTCGCCCTTGGTATAGAGGTCACAGCACAAAAGCCTCCGTGTTTGAATAAAAACGGTAAATGTTTACGTTAAACCGACTTAATGTACATCGATGTGTACATTAGGACTTATGGAGGACATGAGACCATGTGGGATGAGGAAAAAAGGTGGCCATTATTCAGGTATGTAACCCATTTCACTGGCGCCACTCAAAGTTCTGAACCAGTCAGTAAGTCACGTTGGTGTGAAGATAAACACGGTGGTGAGCCTTCAGGTCCAGCAAGACCTTCTCTGCTGGCCAAAACCCACTGACTCACAGTTGAATGCATTTATGTCCATGAATATGTATCCAATTATTCCCAATAGTCTATTCACTTCTTTTTAATCGCTTTTCTCTCGGGTAATTTTACGCTGGAGTTTCTACCCAATCAGATTCAGTCGGAGTGCCTTATGGCCTGCAGAAAGGAACAGCGTGGGTTCTTGGTAGCTTCAAATCCACGTTGCTTGAAGCTGTTGCTTTGACCAAACAGAATGCGACTCACTTTCTCCGAGACACGCTAGAAGCCATAGAATTCTTTAAGCTACGACACCGCATCTGTAGCAAACTGCGCCCACTCCGTTCGTGTGGATTTAATAGCTAACGGCAGAGAGGGAATCGATTTACGGGCAGAATCACTTGCAAGGACATTTACGAGACGGACTTTTCAAGAAAAGCTGGACGTTGTGAAAAAAGGCCGATCAAAACGCTTCAAAACAGTTACGCTTCTTCATGAAGTGTTTATACACTGCTTGTCCAAAAAAGAAAGTCACCAACTTGTAACTAAGCAAATGAGTAAGAGCCTCCAATTGAATAATTACTGCATGGGTGATTATGTTTCAGCTGGCAACAAGTTTTTTGAACCATAACTGATGCAGTGGGTAGCATCTGCCTGAATTCCTTATCCCCAGAAAAACTGTACTACACAGGAAATAAATGCAGGGGTAATTTTTTGAGGTTAATGTTGATGCTTGTGCTAGAGGTGGTGGTATGCAGCTGTGGCTCCAGTAAAAGGATACGTGTTGAATTATCTTTATTGGGTTTCTTGATTTTAGTAACATTTATTTTTACTGTACGAGATTCCTGTCTATGATGCGGCCCTCTGTTTTAATGCTTTCTGTATAATATTGAATGCACGGCCCACCGATTGAAAAAAGAAAAACACTCAAAAAATTACCACTGGACTCAAAGCCCTAGAATTAAGTGCGGAGATTTACAAGATTAAATGCCCGGAGTCAAATCGGAGCGATTGCGAGCGCAGTGTCACTGGCCGCCGTATTATTATTATTATTATTATTATTATTATTATTATTATTAAGTCTGTTAGTGCAGAGTGTACAGATGAGGTGGTGAGACAGCCGGAAAGACTAAAACATCAATGCATTGCTCTATTTGAGTTTACATACAGCATTAATTTAATTCCACTGTACGACTATTAGTGTGTAGTCACGTGGTATTGTGGGTGACGTTTAAACTAAAAACTCAGACATTTCATTATAACTTCCTGAAGAAATGAAAGGGGCACATGTTCATTCTACAGATGGAGTCATTCAGTGTGGATTTTTTTCTTTCAAGAGCGATAGAAAGTCATCATTCCTACGAAAAAGTCCCATCTATAAAATCGGTACAAATTCGGGAAGTTCGAACTCGAATGATTCCGTAGCAGTCTGTGTAAAAACCTGCTCGTGCAAATCGGAACATTGGATATTCGTAACGCCGCAGCTCTTTATACCTAAAAGCACAACAAATGAGCTGAGATCTATTTTCCATCTACATGGGGAAGAGTTCGAGAGCGACCGTTCTCGTCTTGGCTCCGACTCGAGGTGGGGATTTTGATCCCAGATGCTGTCGGCCGTCACGTCTCCAGAGGGGCTTCTTCCTCCTCCTGCTGCCTAATGCTTTGAGGAAAAGTGCGAGATAAATGACAGAATGGAAACATGGAGGCTTTGAAATATGCCCGGACCGCTTCTGATGCGCGGATGAGTAAAGTGCTTCCAAAAAAGGAAGATGGAGCTGTGGCACAATTACACACACACACACAGACAGAATACACACCATGAGAAAAACTGTGTGTGTGAGTGAGTGTGCTGAGTGCTAGCTTTCTTGTGATTACAGAGAGCAGGGCTTATCTGGTCGGCCTTCTCACAGCTGGTAAGCAGTAACCTTTAATTAGCGCATTGTAAAGTAAAGCTTTTAGTGTGGCGTTTCCCTCCGAACAACTGTTAACACTACGCACATTGTTCGCTCTCAGTGTTTAATCTCAAACAGTAAATATGTACCTTTTTAAACCGCCGTGAGGGACAGACCTGTCTATCACAGTCCCTAAACGAATGAGGCAGAAATGCTTCAAATAGCCGAGTAGGCCTAAAAAAGACAAATCCTGGCACGATAAATGATAAGCTATAACGCCGTAATTACGTCCAATTTGTCTTTTTAACAAATCCATTTTCTCCCGGTATTCAATCGTAGAGTAAATATCCATATGACTGATGTCACGGTTTCCAAAAAGGCTGCCAAACACCAGAATGCACGGTTTTATCTAATGCATGTCAGCATTGCGTTCCGTTTCACCCATCCGCTCGTCTCTGTGACGCTGTTAAACCCGTTACACTTTGGGGTTTTTTATTAGACACTAATGGGAGAAGCCAAAAGAAAGACAGAAAAAAAGATTATATACAAAAAAAAACGTTCAATAAAAAGATGAAGGAAAAGACATTTGGCATCCGAGTGTTCTCCAACTATCCGGATTTCGCAGTGAAAAATCCTGCGTTGGGTCTGGATAAGTGGCTGTGCGAGTTCTGAGTGGGGTTTAATTCTCTTTAGAGCTCCAGATTAGAGTTGTACAGTAGCTAAGAACCTTCATGCTGCAGGTCTCTGCTCATGGTGAAAACCTGAAGATCTGATATCTAAAATCTTTGTTATAAGGAATGATGTGCACAAGAAGAAAAAATTCATCTTATGTATTTATTGCCATTCAGGATTAGGAATTTTTTTGCATTTAGTCTGAATTTTACTAATTTCTACAGATGAAGTGTCAGTAATTTTGGGTAAATGGCCATCATGCCCCAGTTCCTGCAGGACGCAGAAATGATGAGCATTTACTATAAACAATAATATCAGCAATAAACCTGTAATAGCAGCACATGTGGACTTCTGGGGACTATGATTTATTTACATTTGTGGCATTTAGCAGACGCCCTTTTCCAGAGCAACGACAAGTTAGTTAGTTAGTTAGATAGATAGATAGATAGATAGATAGATAGATAGATAGATAGATAGATAGATAGATAGATAGATAGATAGATAGATAGATAGATAGATAGATAGATAGATAGATAGATAGATAGATAGAGATAGATAGAGATAGACAGACAGACAGACAGACAGACAGACAGACAGACAGACAGACAGACAGACAGACAGACAGACAGACAGACAGACAGACAGACAGACAGACTACAGTTATGGACTGTGGCTTTAAATAATTTCCTCACCAGGAATTTGCCATTCATTTATTTTCATCTAAGTATTTGTTAGATAGATAGACAGACAGGTAGATAGAAAGAAAGATAGATAGACAGACAGACAGACAGTTATATTGAAAGATAGAAAGACAGACAGTTAGACAGAGAATAAAAGATAAACAAAATGATAGACAGATATGAAGGCAAACAGACAGACACAGTTACATTGAAAGATAAAAAGAGAAACAGACAGACACTTAGACAGAAAGACAGACAGACAGACAGACAGTTAGATAGACAGACAGACAGACAGATGTGGACAGTGGCTTTGCTAATCTTCTCACCAGGAATTTGTCTTTACTTATTTCCATCACCAATACTTTGGTGTGAAATGATTTTAGTCTAAACTGGTAAAACAGTCCACATACTGCACCAGTGTAAAACGATTCCCAGAGGTCTTGTGACTCAAATGTGCACAGCATCAACAAGTGTATTGCAGAAACAGACGTGCGCTCGGATCATCATGCCGGCACTCCAGCGCGTGTCCTATATGCAACTTAATCAGCAGATATGCTCTGAGAACAGATCAAATCCTACCTGCTCTCTGTGCAGCGGAGCCACTGAGGAGCCGTGGCATGGCGCCAGACATCGATGTGGATGAAGATGATGACGATGTCTGAGTAGTTGAGGTTCTCGCATCTTTGATCTCGATGGTCAGGAAGGCCTTCATGTTGGACTCAGGATCTCCCTGGACTTCCTGCGTGTCTGATGATGCGATTCCTCTGGGACTCTCGACCTCTTCTGGGCTGCTGTACGCACTCCTGTCATTTTCAGTAGAACTCTGCGGCCCGCCCACTTCAGGCTGTGATTGGTAGAGATTTACCCCTATGTCTGGAGAGGTGGACTGTGAGGAGGAAGGAAAGGATGAAGAGGTGTCCTGAGAGTTGTCTCCGGGCTCGGAGTGGGCTGGACCAGACAGCGATGCACCGACTGTGTTATCAGACGAGGTTCCTTTGTGTGTACTTCTCTGCACACTCCTTTGCTCGGCGACGGCTGCTGCGGGTTCTGTAAATTTGCGCACTCGGTCGCGGACTGAGCACGCTCGGTTGAGCGATGAGTATGACAATGCTTTGTTTGCAAATACTGGAAAGACAAAAAGACAGAAAAGTCTTACACAAAGGGCATTCCTTTCAGTCCGACTCACAAGCACTGCACCCACACGCTTCTAAAAAGGGCAGACAGAAAAACTAAAATCGACAAAAAGCAAACAGACTTTGCTTGAATATAAGGACAGATTTTACTCGGAGTAAACTAATGTGCATGCAAAAGATTATTCATTATGGACAGGTCTCTGGGAGTGTCCCAAATCCTCGAAACCTTCTTACTGAAGATGAAAAAAAATCCTTCTCTTCAAAGGAAAAATGGGGGGGGGGGGAGAGACACACGACACACAAACTTGCAAGCAACTGGTTCCTTAAGCGCACGCATGCTGTGATTGCCCTATTCGGTCATGAACACGGGTGAGGGATTTGGGACGTGGCCATCATACAGTGGGGGGAGGGCAGGACGTCTTGATACTGTAAAGACAAGGAACACCTTTTTTTTTTTTTCTGTCCTCCTTAATCATTAAACTTGGAGACAAGTGTCCAATGTTCATTACATTCATAACAGAGCATGCAGGGAGAACATAAATATTTAATTCTCTTTTTTAAAACATGCCAAATACCAATATAATTATATGCACGGAGGCAAAAAAAAAAAAAAAACACAAACAAACAAGTAGACAAATGTGAACCAGTACAAATTTGTTTGTTTTTTTAATTACCTGCATCATTTTTAACAGGAAACTGTGGAGTGTTTGTCCTGAACGTGTCCTTTAAGAAAACACAGAAATAAGCAGGTTAACTTCATATATAATAGACACAAATGTTTATGTAATTAACACCTGAAGCAGAACAAATGCATATATTACTTTGACAATAAACTGTGGAAAAGGTTATTGGGCGTGATCTTGGTCAATTGGTAGCATTTCCAACAGAATGGACAGAAGGTCTGCTGTAGCAGCAAAGACTTCATACGTTTTATTTTAAAGTTTGTCAGTGAAATCTGTTTAAGTCTGACTGGAAGATTAGTAAACTAGAGTTTGTGTATATTCATCTGGCAAAACAACTGTTGTGATCCTGGTTGTTGAAGCTCGTGTGCAGTGTTTAAAGCACAGTAACCAAACCAACAATAAATTCGACCAATAGAACGATCTAAAAGGTTAGGAAAATGAGTCCAGCTTTAGTGCACTAGACTTCTACATTCTTTTATACGACTTTATCGCCTCTTTATCTCTGTAAAGCTGCTCCGAGACAATGGCCATTATTAAAAGCGCTCTACAAACAAAACTGAGTTGAATTGAAACATTTGCTCAGATATTTCCTGAGGTCATCAAACAATTAAAAGAAATTGATTAAAAATAAAACAATATTTCCTTTTCACTGGTTATGCATTTTATAAGCTGGCAGTTATCAAAGTCATCTGTCAAACTAAAGGCCAATATCAATCCATTATGTCTAAGATCTTAGAATATGTTGTAGCACAGCAAATATGCTCACACACAATGAGTGTCGAATGATTCAGAGAAACGTGCGTGTTCCTTCAGTTTCTATACAGCAAACTAGGTCACTTAATGGCATAAAGATTTACTTTATGAAGATGATGTGAAGATCATACAGTAGCTTGTTTCAGCATGGAATAAAGTGGTTCTGTAAATGGTCTTTTTACTATTCTAGGTACCAACAAATAGCCTGCATCTTTTGATCGAATTAGGCATGGCTGATTAATAAGGTGACCTGAGGTGCAGAATAGTTCAGTGCTTTATTGGACAGCAGTGATATTTTATAGACAATGGGAAAAAAAATTATTTTAACCCAGTGTAGTGTAGAGAAAATTGGGGTGACAAACACAAACCTGCTGGCCTATGATCAGGTTTGTGTCTCCTTGATTGTGTATTTTTACTTGAATGCAGCTTTTGACAGTGATTATAATAGTCTTTTTGATAGACTAGAATTGTTTTTAGATTTTTAGTTCCATAAGATTACTTTTCCGTCGCTGCTTTTATCCAGTGGACGCATCAAGAAACTCCAGTGAGTCCAGAATGCAGCAGTAAGTCCTTACAAAAACCAGAAGCTTTTTATCTACACTACAATGGGCTCGAATTAAAGTTTGCATTGTCCATAAAATACCACTGCTGACCAATAAACAACTGAAATGTTCTGCTCCTCGTGGCATACTGCAAACAAAAGATGCAGGATATTTGTTGGTACCTAGATTAGTGAAAGAACAGCAGGATTCAGAGCTTCCTCTTATAACATTTACAGAACAGCCATTCCTTAGTGTTAGGGACTCAGAAGAAGGTTTAAGAATAAGCATATTTGTTTAATCGAGCCTTTCTATCCATTTTTACCTTTTTTTAATCTGAAGGGTTCATGAGTGCTGTGGTGTTTTTGTGAAATAGGACGAAACCTACAGTAGAATGATCGATCTGTTTATGCCCCGGGGAGCCTCGTGTCTGCGTTACCTTCTGGCGCTCCCTTTCAATAACGCCGTCGTTGCAGGTCTTGCCAGAGTCTGCTTGCACTCTGATCACACTGTACCATGCCTTCAACCATTACATGACATCTCTCTCAAGCAACACGCGCTACCCCCTGAGATACCAGTCATCCTGACTCCTTTCTGCTTCTAAGCTCATAAGTTCCTGTCATTGCATATCCAAAACACGGTTCTAGAATAGAAATGATTTACAATCTCACTATCCAGTGTAAATCAAACAAGGATGGGCTTCACCACAGTCACCACCGATTTACCCGTTAGGGATTAATTTATAGATAAAAAAAAAAAATTATTTGGATGTTTCTGTGAAGCTGATTTGTGATGATGTCCACTGTGAAAAGTACAAAATGTAAATGAAATGAATTGAATATTTGTCATAACAAGCCAAGCAGAAGAATTGGAGAGCGCGTCAACAGTTTATGTGGACCGAATTCCACCGAGGATCCTCAGACGTTTCGAATACGTACATGGGCATGGATAAGAAGTGGCATAAAGAAATAACCGTTCCTACGGATAGAACGAAAAATTACTGCATCTTCATTTGATCCTTTCGAGGAGGACTGGGTTCATGAAATTTTCGAAATATAGCATTGATGAAACTCTGCTTTGTCTGCATGGCGATTCCCTCTGGTATCTGCTGCTGTATGGAGGCATTTAACGGAGAGAAGGTTGGAGAGGGGAAAACTGGAGGCTAGTGTGTTTACGTAGCATGGTAACTGACCTCCTATAAAGTTGTCTCTCATTCCAATAAAACACTAATGTTTATGGTAGTTGCCTAAACAAGGCTGTTATGAAAACCAGGACACGGCAGCCGTGTGCTTCAGATGCGAGTTGCTCCGGATGCCAACACGTTTCACCTGCAGTGGAATAGTACCTCCTAGTGGAACCACCAAAACATCACTCCGTGTAATTTCCGGAGCATCACTAAGAGTGTTACCTTCTGCTTCAGCACGCTGTCTTCAGACAGGTTTTTGACGGCGCCTCGTCTCTGTATGGAGATCACGGCGCCGTTGAGGGCGTCTTCACTGTTCGATGGGGGAGAACACGGCTCGGCGGGAGCGTCGTTCTCTGCATCGGTGCTGAATGAGGATCCAGCAGGCCTCTCATCCACGTGCTCTGGAGTGCACTCTCTGGAGCAGTTGTGAGAACCGTGACTCCGCCCCGAGGCACTAGAATTGGAATGTGTCCGGTACCGGGGAATGACATCGGAGGAAGGAGAGTCGAGCACAGAGCGGGTGGTCAGAGGGCAGGACACCTTCTCCTGGAGTGGGTCGAACACTAACACCATGTCAGAGTTTGAGCCTGAAATGCAGAAAGAAAAGAAAATTGGACGAACTGTTCTGCAGGGTTCCACAACATTTATCAGCTTGGCTCTGAAACTCTACTGCATTTTTAACCCGACTGTTACACACCACATCACTCTTCACTAGGGTTGCAACATTCCAGGAATTTTCCACAGGAATTAACGGGAATAAACTGGGAATTTACAAAATTGAGGATTAGCCTATAACAGGGATCTTAAATTCAAACAAATTCCAGTAAATTCCCATAAATTCCTGGTGTCCAACTTTGAATATTTCCCGAATTTCCCAGAAGGTGGTCTCATGGAAAGTTTCTGGAAATTTACCTGAAATTTACTGGAAATTTTCCACCCCTTTCTACAAAACAGCACTCGGATTTGCACACAATCCTCCAGAGTAAAAAAAAAGAAAAAAGAAAAGGCAGACACATGTTTTGTACAGATGTTGCGAACGTTTTAATGTCCCTTAATTGGAGCTCATTCGCTCACACGTTCCCTCGACTCTTGAAGCGGTCGGGGGTCGAGCTTTAACTGCCTGATCCGGGCCTCAGACGGTGGTAAAAAAGCGTGATGAAGGGTGAGAAAGCCTTCCTCATTTCCTTCTCACAAAACTGCAGCGTGGTCGAGAGTCACACACCCGCCGCTTTAATGCGCGGTCTGAAAGCGGGCCACGAAAACTAACGTTTTAAATGCAAACCAGTCACGCAGGGGTTTCCACAGTCTGGCGTTTTAATACATTTTTGGAGCCTTAGTTAGAGAGACCATTGGGGGGGGGGGGGGGTCTAGGATAAAATTTAAGGCACACATGCTGACACACAGGAAATAAATGGGTCCCAAGCCTGAGTGTGTTTTTCTTTTTTGTTTTGTTTTTTTAAAGAGGGTGGAGAGAGAGATTTCCTGTCACTGTATACGCAAATGGGCGCACGGCTGGAGGACAGGAAACGGGGATCCAAGCACAGGATGTGAAGGGTGGACTCATCAGACGGTCACGTTATTAGCACGTACACTGCGTTATGTAAAAAAAACGTGTTCGAAAAAGTCATTTTAAAATCCAGATCGTCTTTCAATTCGAGAAAACGCGTCACCGTTGCCGCCGGTTGCAAGGCCACGTGGCCTAGAAGGTAAGGAGCACGGGCACGTAGCTCCTTTAAGATAATAAAACGCCTGCGCGGAACCCCGTCATTCTGAGGCGACGACTCGACCCTGATGCTTTTCACATCTGCTGAGGAAGTGCACTTTCGTCTCCACCGCTGCTTCTTAAATAGCGGCTGGAGCGCAGCACGGAATGCGAGCGCTTTATTACCGCGTCTGCTCGCGGCCGTCCTCCAGGTGTTTGTGCAGACGTCGTGAAACGAGCTTTTCAACACGGCTGACATCAAAAGGCATTTATTTATATAAAATCATCTTCACTCTCACACAAGGCCGGAAATGGAAGGTGATATCGTTAATATACGACTTCGGTACAACACTTTGTTACAGTGTTCGGCGCTGTGTGCGGCAAATACGCCCAAAAAGGCAACAGAACTACTGGAAACAAAACTATATTAAAAAGCACAGAGAAACCGCAGGTCCTCCTGCCGTGCCGAGTGGCTACCAAACCCCCACGCGCATTGTTTTTTTCCATCTGCGTAAACAAAACCGCCGTTTTAAACAATTGCTGCATTATAGAGCGAACTGGAGCAGAAGTCGGTGTCAAAGCAGTGACCTCAGTCACACCACAGAATACTAGAGGAAGGTCTAGTCTAAATCCAGGGACTCCTTTGTTGTGAACTTTAAGAGACCTGAGATCAAGTGGTTAAGGCCCGAGGTTATTGATCAGAAGGTCGGGGGTTCAAGCCTCCTGTGTCGCAAATCCGCCACTTTTGAGCCCCTAAACATGGCCCTTAACCCCTCTGTGCTCCAGGGTCGCTGTATCATGACTCTGCGTTCTATGCGAAGAAAGAATTTCACTTGTGTGACAAGTAAAAGCCCCTGGAAATCATCTCTACCCTCCACAGCCCTGAGTGAGGTTCATCTGGCTATGTTCATGTTTAGTTATTTTCTTTTTCGGACGTTCACCACGTTCATTGTGTGGCTGTAAAAGGCGGAGGTACACACCAGCATCTCCTGCTGCTCTGAGGTTTTGGGAAAAACATGTAGAGAGGGATGTATGCTGGAACTCTGTTTCTATGTGGGGGAAAAAAATCCACCAGATCGAAATGAACACCTGCGAAATGCAATTTATGAACACGATCGAAGGTTCAGCGCTCAGCTAGGATTTATTATTTTCAAATCCGAGTCGCCGAAGACTTCATGATCTTGTTGGCGGCTCGTACGCTGACCGGGTGCATCATTCAGACTCGGCTGCTCGAGGAAGTTGGCGTTTGGATTGCAGCTGCTTTAGCTGTTGTACTTGAGTCTAAAGATCACGCTGAAATGTAAACATCCTTCCAGATTCCTCTAACGCGATAGCAGCGCCGAGAGGATTTCCTCCGCGAAAATCACTCGGAGTGGGAGCACTTTAACTTCCACCGCTAGCGTAATTACACGTTCGCGATTCGGTTTCGAGATTGTCGACTTTTTCTCCTGTTGTTTATCCTCGTACTCACGGAGCGAAACCGAAAGGCTGAAAGGCTTTTTATAGGGAAAAGTGCGCCGCTCTGTTCTCAACCGCAGAGCGGTTCGATCTGGGAGTGAACCGCGTGTTCACCTCCACATCTCCCCGTCCTCGCCCCAAACTTCCTGTTTCTTTGTGTCTCGTCGAATAACAAACAATGACTTCTCAAACTGTCTCGAGCCAAGTTTGGAGCAGAGGGGAAAAAAATGTAAAAATCCCCAAAGACGGCAAAATTACGGGTTAGAGGAGCTAAGCATAGGCGAGCAGAACCACACATCTCGAGGTCTTGAAGCACGATGTTACCTAAACACGCTGGCACACTAAATATAGTGACTGAAGAGAAACGAACAAGCGCGCGAACTCTGGATCTTAAGGGAAACAGAACAACATTTAGGGGGGCATTAAATATGCATTTATTTATGGTTGTTTAATGACTGGTGCCGGTTGACTATAAGAGGTGGCCGTTTCCGCAGAGCCTGGGCTACACCCTCTAAACAAACTGCCGGGTGAAATTAGAAATGCGGATCATCTCCAGGTTTGAAACATTACAAAATTGCCATTTGCAAGAAGTTTTTGAAAAAAAGAAAAAAAGAAAAATTGATGCAGTTGCTAAAACACTCGAATCCTTACGCCTACCCACTCTTCCTGCTTCAAACACGTCAACTTTGAGGACAAAGTGTTCACTTGCTGCCTAATAAATCCCACCCACTAACAGGTGCCTTGATGAAGAGATAACCAGTGAACTCCAGAACCCCTGATGAACGAAATTTTTATGCACTACTGTTTAAAAAAATTAAATTAAATAAAGTTCCTACTTTTTTTAATTTTGTCTCACCAAATTGTACAATGATGTTTTTCACAGGTATACAAAGCAACCCTGTAATCAGATACTGTATACTGTACAAATAAAACAAAATACAATTTAGAAGAATACAGACACTACATAAAGAGGGGGAAATATTCAGTGGTGAAAGTCGTGGACTGGCTGTGAGGTCTGAGCTGCTGAACGCCGTCTGCTCGAGTTCGTTTTGTAATCCGTCAAACGGCCGCGTGTGGAGAAAGGTTTCTGGTGTGTTGATGGTTAACTGACCTGCTTTAGGGGCCTCTTCGCTCGGCGTTTGATTGTGGACTTTCTCGGTCCGCTCAGGCTTGTCCACGATGTCCTTCGGTGCGTCCTGAAAGGAAAAACATTAAATAAAATCAATTGGTCGTTTTTTTAAGGCGGTTTTGAATTTGGGAACAATAAATCGTCGCTTCAGGTGCATCTGAAGTAAAGACAGTTTATTACTGTGGAGCTAAAAATTTGGACCAGACGATTACTGTGCAGCAAAATGTTGGCCAAATATTGGCCAAAGTGTTTCTCAGTCTAAGGGACATTTATTGAGGGTTAATGTGTCCTTCAGGAATAAAAATAAAATTATATATATACATATATATATATATATATAAATAAAATGCAAAATGCTGTTAGTATAAGAGGAATAAAACTAAATATTGGGCAATAACAATGATAATATAAATCTATAAATATCTCAATTCAATATCTCTCTCAGTCTGTCTGTCAGTCACGCTCTACCTCGGTCCTTATTAATCCCCTTTTGAGAGAGAAAGAGAGAGACAGACAGACAGACAATCCCTTTGTCTCTCAGTCTTTCTCTCTCTCCGTCTTCCGCCTTATCCATCGGTCTTGCTCACTTTCTTTCTCCGTCTCTCTCTCTGTCTGTATGTCTTTCACTTTCTATCTTTCTCTCTCTGTTTGTCTCTCTTTCGATGTCTGTCTTTCTTGCGCTCTGTCTGTCTGTCTTTCTCGCTCTCTGTCTTTCTCTCTTTCGATGTCTGTCTGTCTCTCTTTCGATGTCTGTCTGTCTCTCTTTCGATGTCTGTCTGTCTCTCTTTCGATGTCTGTCTGTCTCTCTTTCGATGTCTGTCTGTCTGTCTGTGCACATTCACACAAATCGCATGAATGATTTCTCACACCTTCCTGTCACTGATTATTCTCCCTCTATAATACCACATCAACATTTCACATAAATAACTCGTTTGGTTGCGGTTAATAAAAAAGCCACTAAAATGCCTCTGAAAACGGCGTCGCATTCGACAGACTTTGCGGCTCAGCGTGCGTTGGACTGAACTGAAACTGCAGGGTGGTGATTGAGGAATGTCGTCATTGTTTGTTGGAAATAATGTTTCATTTCATGCTGTTAAGGAAATGTCATTAAGGAGATCAGGAGAATGACGTGAGCAGCTATGACTGTGTGTGTGTGTGTGTGTGTGTGTGTGTGTGTGTGTGTGTGTGTGTGTGTGTGTGTTGGAGAGCGATAATCACTCAGAGGATCAGAGTTTTCACAACATTAGTCTTGTCTGTTTTAACTGACAGTGACCTTGAACACCTGTTAGAACAGTATTAAGAGCTTCTCTGTGTGTGTGTGTGTGTGTGTGTGTGTGTGTGTGTGTGTGTGTGTGTGTGTGTGTGTGTGTGAATGAGAGAGAGAGAGAGAGAGACTCGTCTGTCATGACTAATTGCTTACATCGGGCCAAAATGCAGGTGTGTGTGTGTGTGTGTGTGTGTGTGTGTGTGTGTGGTTGTATCGCATGCCAGGGGAAATGACACAAAACTCCAGCTATTCGTGCCCGAGCACTCTTTCAGAGCGAGTCCTGTGTGTTCTCTTGGTGCTTTATTCAAACTCGCAGATTTGCGTTGTAAAAAGTTCGGAGCTCCAGCAGAAGGACACTTTCCGTTTAACGCAGACACGCGGTTTATAACAAAAAAAGAAGAAAATGAAAGCAAAAAAAAAGGGGGGGCATTAAGTGCAAAGGAAAATACATCAGAAAAACATAAGTATAAGCAAATTCTACAGGATAATTACAGGCCACTCAGCCGAGACGCAGGAGAAAAGCTTTCTCTAATGTCCTCTGTGTGTGTGTGTGTGTGTGTGTGTGTGTGTGTGTGTGTGTGTGTGTGTGTGTGTGTGTGTGTCCTAAAGATTTCGCTCAGCCTTTGTGTGTGTCAGGTTTCCACACATGCTGTCTTTTAGTTAAAACCCAATGTGGTTTTCAGATTGTGACCACAAACACTAAACCTTCTGCACTGAAGCCTTTACTATTAAAATCTCACTCAGTCTCTCTCCCTGACTCTGATTCTGTCTCGCGCTGTCTCTGTCTGTCTGCCTCTCTGTCTCTGATTCTGTCTCACTCGGTCTGTCTGCCTCTCTGTCTCTGATTCTGTCTCACTCTGTCTGTCTGCCTCTCTGTCTCTGATTCTGTCTCACTTTGTCTGCCTCTCTGTCTCTGATTCTGTCTCGCGCTGTCTCTGTCTGTCTACCTCTCTGTCTCTGATTCTGTTTCGCTCTGTCTGTCTGCCTCTCTGTCTCTGATTCTGTCTTGCGCTGTCTCTGTCTGTCTGCTTCTTTGTCTCTGATTTTGTCTCGCACTGTCTCTGTCTGTCTGCCTCTTTGTCTCTGATTCTGTCTCACTCTGTCTGTCTGCCTCTCTGTCTCTGATTCTGTCTCGCTCTCTCTCTGTCTGTCTGCCTCAATGCCTCTGATTCTGTCTCGCTCCGTCTCTGATTCCGTCTGCCTCTCTGTCTCTGATTCCGTCTCTCTGCCTCTGTCTGTCTTCCTTTCTGATTCTGTCTCTCTGCCTCTCTTTGTCTCTGATTCTGTCTCTCTGTCTGCCTCCCTCTGTCTCTGTCTGTCTTCCTATCTGATTCTGTCTCTCTGTCTGTCTCGTTTTTTTCCTCTGACTCTCTTTTTGCCTGTCTGCCTCCCTCTGTCTCTGATTCTGTCTCTCTGTATGTCTGCCTCTCCCTGATTCAGTCTCACTCTGTGTGTCTGTCTGGCTCTCTCTGTCTCTGATCATGTCTGTCTTTGTCTTATTTTCTCTCTCTCTCTCTGTCTTTGTTTGTTTTTCCCTCACTTTCTCTCTCTCGCTTTGTGTCTCTCTGTCTGTCTTTCTCTGCCTGTCTGTGTCTCATTGTGTGTCTGTGCCTCTTATTAATTTGGCTTAATTTCTCTGTGACTCTGTGCGTCTTTCTCTCTTTCCCAGTATCTCTTATTGTGGCTGTCTATGTATGCATCACTCTTTCAGTCTCTCTCTCTCTCTCTCTCGCTCTCGTTTAGTCGGTGTCATTCTGTCTCTCTCTTTCACTCTCTCTCCATTTCTCTCTTTCTCGGTCATGCTTTCTCTCTCTGTCCCTCACACAAACACACACATTCACACAATCACATAATTGATGTTTTATGATGTTTTTACAGCTCATTCAATCAATTCAGCACATACAAGCACAGATACAAATTAATTCAATAAAATATTAACCAAAAAGTATTTTAAAAGAAAAAAAAACACAAACACACAAAACCATTACAATCAATTCAACTGAATCAAGTAACATTTTCTCTCATTTAGACTTAAAAAATCTCAGTAACACTGCAGTCAGATTTTACATACCAGTCAGAACATTTTAAGATTTTTGGTCTGCAAAAAAAACAAACAAAAAAAACAAGTAATAATAGACTATTTATTTACCTTCCTGTCCAGGAGCTCTCGTCTTCTCCTCCAAATCCAAACATGTGCAGTGCTCAGAATGAGTCGCACTCTACCTCTGTATTCGGCTCCTCCCACACCCAACTCTCCTCCCCAAACTCCTCCCCCGTTCTGTTCATGTGGCTTCCTCGTCTTCTGCTCTGAATCCGCTCGCAGGTAGACGGATACACGCCGTTAAAACTTCACCCCTAATCGACCTTCAATCGTCGTCTGCTAATTTCAGAGCCTGCGAGTGCAAGAATTCCGACCCGATGCCACTAAACCACCACGTTCGCTGCAGTAGCGTTCAAACGGCTTAGAACCACACCTATAATTACACCACCCAGAAATCTGCTTCAGAACATACACACATTTATTTCTGCTCAATCCACATCATTGCTTTTATTCCTGGCTGTAATGTTAAAGGTTTTAGCGCACACCAGGGCTGGATGTTTCACTCGAGCAGTTTGGAAACTCCTGAATTATACAATTTCGGCATGAAAATAAGAATTCGAAGATATCGCTATAAGAAGAAGAAGAAGAAGAAGAAGTAGTAGATGTAGAAGCAGGAGGTTGGGGGGGAGTAAGGCATGAGATGACAGCCAGTGAAGGCGATGGATCAAATGGCGGCCAAATATTTTCCGTCTGCCTTCGAATGTGTATTTTCCTACGAAACCCTTCGTCCAAAATCAGCCATTTGTGTAATTTTTGGTTCTAAACGAGCGCCATAAGCTATTATTTATGAATGGCCTATATTATTATTCGAGCTGAAATAAATTCAGTTCATGTTATGATTTGGCATTGAGCTAATGCTAAAGACATCCAAATTTGAATTTTGTCTGCATGCTAGAAATTTGACAAATTGCACCTGAGGCTCCTACGACACGTCGACTGTAGAAAAATCTAAAATTAAATGCTTTGAGCTTCAGTGTGTAATTATGTAAAGATCTGTATTGCATTACTATATATCCACATTTACACACACACACACACACACACACACACACACACACACACACACACACACACACACACACACACACACACATATATATATATATATCAGTAGATGTTTTTATACTTTTATTATTTAGAAACTGATCAATATTTTGCGACCAATATTTGATATGTAGATCGATTTCTCCTCATTAAACTGTTTCCGGAGCGCGTTCTCTCTGCACCACTGCTGCTACGTGAATGTGGCGTATTAAAGCACTACTGAGACCGAGGCGTGTCCTGAGAGTCACATAGAATACAGATTAACATGACAGAGGTAGCGCTGTACACCCCCCCCCCCAAAAGAAAATACAAATAAATAAAATAAACATATATTTATTAATGTATGTATTAGGCAACAAGACTATGTTGAGTCTGGTTTTTTACGAATAATAAACATACATTTGCATAAAGCATGTCCATGCCCATGCTTATAACAGTATTAAAAACTTAAAAAAAAGATAAATTTAAGGTACATTTAGAGCAGATAAAAATGTGCGATTAAGTTGTGATTAGTTATGAGTTACTCGTGACAATCGTAATTAATCGTGATTAAGTATTTTGATCGATTGACGGAGCCTATTTATTCATTATTATTCAACTTAAAAACAAACAGTACACAACAATCCAAGGGCTATAAAAAAGTATTTAAAGTGAGCACTGTGTCACTCCCTCCGTACTGGAAATACGATTTGTAGTGCGTTGTAACACACACATACATACACACATACATACACACATACATACACACATACATACACACATACATACACACATACATACACACATACATACACACATACATACACACATACATACACATCATCTACATTCATTGAACAGTTGAAATTTTCGAAACAATTTTAAATAAAATGCCTGCTCGGTTAAATAATATAAAATAATAATTGTATAAAAATAAATAAATAAATAAATAAAATACACTTATTATATTGATTGAACTGAGTAATCAATTAAATTGGCACAAATTATATATTGTAATGAAATAAATTCAATACAATTACAAAACGAACTTTTGTATTAAATAGTTT
This sequence comes from Silurus aristotelis, assembly GCF_946808225.1. Taxonomy (NCBI): domain Eukaryota; kingdom Metazoa; phylum Chordata; class Actinopteri; order Siluriformes; family Siluridae; genus Silurus; species Silurus aristotelis. The sequence continues at coordinate 4,202,467 of NC_139596.1, forward strand.
AGTGTGCATTTTACATTTAATATTAAATTAACTGTTTTACTTATTTCAGCATACTTTAACAAATGTCTTCATTCCTTCCATCCTTTATTCATTCACTCCCTCCGTTTGTCAGGATTTTCTCCTACGCTAAAAAATGGTTTGCACGTGCAAAACAAGTCTATATTCCCAGTGGATGGATGGATGGATGGATGGATGGATGGATGGATGGATGGATGAATAGTCATGCATAATGTAATATTTATTTATTACATTCCACAAGTTGTCTAAAGAAAGTCTTAATTCCTACATTCGTCTCTACATATTTGTTCAATTCCACTTGCAGCACATTTGATTAAACTCAGACCCTGAGCAGTGGAACCAGGTGTGCGAGGGGGAAAACTTTACGTGGGTGGATTGGGATGTTGTAATTATCAAGATGCCTTTGAGAATAATGACTAAAAACGGTAAGACTCGGAAAAGGCAAAAACAAATGTGTTCAAATTGTGAAAATCAAGAAATGGGTCAAGAATTTGGAGCGAAAGGCCCAAAAATGTATTTTCCTAAAAACAGGCAGAGATTAATGCTTAATCAGCATCTGCCACTACAAATCTAACAAACCAATCAGCAACGTCAATACATTAGTGCTTTATTTTGGTCGTGCTGAATCTCAGGAACATGTGAGACATGCAAATTTACCCTGGTGGGATGCCAGTGTGTTACAAAGTACCATGCACGCACGCAAACTGTCGCATGTATGTTCACACCCAGGGGCAATTCAGCACAGCCGGTCGGACATTTTATGGTTAGTAAGAGGAACTCGGAGAACCCACAGGAAACCCACCCATGCACAAAGAGAACACATGAAACCCCAGATATCCTGAGCCATCTAAAGGCAAGCAAATTACAGAAGCAGTGAAAAGAACGCCTAAAACACCAGATTTGTGAGGATCCCAAAGATTTAGCCCCGTTTTGCTCTTATAAGAACCAGTTTCCGTTACAGGACAACCAGGAATTTTGTAACTACTACTACTGTGTGTGTTTTTTTTGGTTTTCGATACAAAGCCCTTGGGTCATGTGTCTTATCTTCTGAAGAATCTCATTACACCCCCCAAAAATAATTAAGAAATAAAAAAAGAATAATAAAAGAAAAGAAAGAAAATCGCTGGGGAATCATCTCAGTTTGTTCTGCAACACTTGATATCCTGCAGCTATTTTTAAACATAAAACTATAATTAATTATTTACTCCTTTTACTGTTTAAAAGAATATTTAACTATAGAAGACCTTCCCTTCACACGGGGCCTGATGACTAACCACTGGGTGGTGGTAAATCCTACGTAATGTAAAACCACAAAGCAACGGAGTGTGTGTGTGTGAGAGAGAGAGAGAGAGAGAGAGAGAGAGAGAGAGAGAGAGAGAGAGAGAGAGAGAGAGAGAGAGAGAGAGAGAGAGACTCTGTACATAATGAAGCACTTGGTCAAACAGTTGCAATTGAATAAATACGACAGAGATTTTTCACATTCTTCGCATTTCGGCGAGTGTCAAATTCGGGGCCCGTCTGTGTTTAAGAAAGTCAGCCAGATGTGTGAGTAAGAGGTGTTAATAAAAGTCTGGTGAGTCACATCACTGTCGTGACACTGTGTGTGTGTGTGTGTGTGTGTGTGTGTGTGTGTGTGTGTGTGTGTTGACTGCCAGTGAGGACAGAATTACGGTTCAGATGTTGGAACAGGTAGAATTTAAATCAATAAAGGAGGTGAAACAGGTGGAATCCTTTCCATTAAATCTGTCCTACGTACTCGTCCCTGCAATTAGAGCGGATTTTATTCGAGCTGCTTCTAGTGAAATAAAACTTTATTCCGTTTCAGACGACAGTTAAAGATCCTCTTGGGAAAGTTCAGGCAGTTTACGTACACATAGAGAAATCCTGTTTATGTATAATATATATATATATATATATATATATATATATATATATATATATATATATATATATATATATATATATATATATATATATATATATATATATATATATATATAGGGCTGTTAAAATGAACGCATTAATAACACGATGGCGCAAATTAATTTGTTTGACCATTTTTTTAGTAACAAATATAAATAAATGAATGTAAAAGAGACGTCCTTTCTTTTTTTGTGCCAAGTCTCAAATCGAGGACCAAAATCCACCATGATGCACGCATCCGGCAACTAAAACCGTCCGTGTGGAAACAGAGAAAAAAGTCCTGATGATTTACGGAATTTAAAACACCAGAATTACTTTAAAACATTTACAAGAATATGTTGAATCTGGTTTTACTAATAATAAACATACATTTGCATAAAGCATGTCCATGCCCATGCTTATTACAGTATTAAAAACTTGAAGAATATTAATTTAAGGTACATTTAAAGCAGATAAAAAGTTGCGATTAATCATGAGTTAACTATTTACGCAAGTGCTGTGTTACTGTTTTATTCATTATTATTCAACTTAAAAACAAACAGTACACAACAATGCAAGGGTGCAATGCAATTTGTAGTGCGTTGTGTAAAAACCCAAATTTTGTTTTGCGCGATGACACTTTCTCCCAACGTTTTTTACGGCAGTCTAGCGATATGGATTCTTTAGCATTTTATGTCCGGCTTCAAAAATTTCTCTTAGAAGAAGAAAATCCTGACAATTAAATAAAATTAACATTGAAGCATGGTGGTGTTTGCTTGCAAGTTTAAGGCTACATGTCTGCAATAGTAGTGAGAAATTTCCTTCAGATTAATGAGAAGTCATGAGGCAGACACGCATCCATCATGCATTAGTGTGGCATCTGATTGGCCTCAAATGTGTTGTGCAGCACGACAACAAGCCCAAAAGTGCAGCCCAAATGATGAACTATCTTCAGCATAGTGAACGAGGAGTCTTGGAAGTATTAGTTTTGGCCCCCACAGAGCCCTGATCTTAGAATTATCGAGTCTGTCTGGGATTACAGAAGGATTTGAGACAGCCTACATCCACAGAATATCTGTGGATCGTTCTCCAAGATGTTTGGAACAACGTACCTGCTGAATTCAAAGTGCAGGTGTTCCTTGATGAAGTGCTGCCATCGTGGACACCATATTCTGATTTGATTTGGAGTTCTCTTCTGCATAATCACTTTCTATTTTGTTAACAACAGTGAAATATTAACACTATTTTTGAAAGCATTCTCACTTTTTAGCATTTTTTCCCCCCACACCTTCCTAAACCCTTTGCACAGTAATTATATTTTAGTTTTAATTGTACAACCACAATTATCTCGACTTCCTGAGCAGCAGGAAGTAGCGTGTTGAAGTGTCCCTAAGAGTCTGCAGGCACTTACAGACATCTCATACCAAACATGTAATTAGTGATGTATGACAAACATCCTGTTTTATCTGAACCGAAATCTTTCCTCCATCACGGTCGGTGCATTCCACAGAGTGCTAAAGCGTTCGCAATGAGGAACTCGACAAGAACGCTGACCTGAAGAAAGCCAGTTTCGGTTCTGACTCACAAATTGTAGAACAGTGTGGACTGTTAAGACCTGCATCCTGGGGCATGAGGCTGCAGCTGTTTTTCAGGCGTTAGACATCACCGAAAGGAAAGAAAAGGAACGTAACGATGGAAGAAAACGTCTCATTTTGGCATTGAAGTTTTTTCATGCAAATCTTGAATTACTGCACTGTGCCAAGAGTGGGCAGAATTCCAGGAATTTCCAAGAAACTTTCCATGGGAATTAACAGGAATAAACTGGGAATTTACAAAATTGCAGGTTGGTAAAAAACCTTGCAATTTAAAACCCAGATTTAATGCAACGTCAATTGAATTTCTCCCCTGCGCATTCATCCATCACATGCACACAGCACACTTTCTGCAGGGCCACTGAGGCCACGCCCCCTACATGTACTGTGCATTCCTCCGTAACACACATCATTAAATCCTACACACAATAAAATGTGTGTGTGTGTGTGTGTGTGTGTGGTGGGGGGGGGGGGGTAATCTTGGTAAATATATTAATGCAAATTAGATACATATGTAAATTGATGTTTAGAACTTCAATAATTTCTTGGGGTTTTTTTGCAGTCTGCAAAATTAAATGTTGGCATGAACCTCAGCTTATGACCAAACAAAACGTTTGTTTGTATAGGATAGTTTTGTTTTGTTTTTTTCCAATATTTCTAATAAATTCCCATAAATTCTAGATGAGTTTCCAACTTGGAACATTTTCTAAATTCTCCAAATCAAGTTCCCATGGAAAATTCCCGGAAAATTTTCCGGCCCTTTGCAACCCTCATCAGGAGTCAGAAGACCCCAGTGTTTTACTCGGCTGAAATTCATTCTGTACAAAATCCTTCCTTCCTCCTAATTCCCATTTAATCTGTTGTACAACACAGCCATCGTTAAAACACAAAGAGAAAGCGGTTTGCCTAGTGTTCTGCGAATCGGAGAAGGTGCTCGACACGCTCCGAAAAGAAGACTTCCGGGGACACATTCCAGAAGGTGGATCAGGCTCTCGAACCTGCTCCGGATCAGAGTTCTGCCCCATCTTGTAATGTTTGTTGTGTTGCTATAAACATGCTTGATCCTGTTTCATTAACGACCTCATATTTATGCATCATCTAATTCCGAACAACTTGGCGATCATGACTCAAAAAAAGCAGTCGTTCAATGCTCTATTCAAACGCCATTCTGTCTGGAAAAGGTTCAAACCGCGATTGGAAAGAAAAGCCTCGCTGTGCTCACAAGGAGATTTATTGCACGTTGATTCCTGTATTGAAATGAAAGCAAGGTCTAAGCTCTCACATTAATACTCTGCTCTATATCCTGCCATTAGATGTTATCACTCATAAGCAGGGTCTTAACTCTCAATAGATGTTTGTATGAGCTAAAGCACACTGATTAACTCGCTGCTTGGAGCCGAAAGCCATGTGAGCACTGGTTGCTTCACAGTCGACTTATTATGGAGAAGAAGAGCTGAGGACCTAAAATACCCAAACAGAAGTGTCGTGTGGAGAATCGCTGGTCAGTTCTGCAGTTCAGGAGCAAACGCAAAAGAGAAACCAAAACATTTATTTCAAACCGATTTCAAAAGCCACGAGAAGGCAGCATTCCGGAGATCGGCGCGCTTTGTGGGAAAGATAAAAACTGAAAACTTCTACAGCAATAAGCTTTTAATTAATGAACCGGGTCAGCGCAGGATCCACGTTTCCTGTGTGAGAAACTCGAGCCTTTGTGTAATACTTTGTGTCTGAAGTTCTAATGTGCAGATTTTCTGTATTTTGTATCCAATTATTTAGGAAATACAGTTATTGATTACTAAATATGAGCTGGTATCTCCTCAGTCTACACTGGCTCCCAATAAACTCTCCCACTACTACTGATGTAGAAAATACTGAAAGGTCTTGCACCATGCAGTGTCTGAGCGAACTTCTGTTACATTATGATCCCCACGCCAACTTGGATCAAAAGGTGCAGGTCATTTGTTGGTACCTCAAATAATGAAGATTACAGCAGGGGGCAGAACTTCCTGTTACAAAGTTATAAAACAACCTTCCAATTAGTATTCGAGACCACACATGTTCAAGTCTAGGCTGAAAAAAACATTTGTTTGGTCAAGCATTGTGTGAGGTAAAGGAGAAGATCTGGAGGGATTGTGGGTATCGAGTGTTTTGGTGAACTGGGATGTTTGGATGTCTGATATGCTCATTAGGGACAAATTTATACTTTCTTTTACAACCGCTTTATTTCTGCTTTAAGACAATGTCCACTGGAAAAAAGTGCTCTACTAATAAAAATACATTTAATTTCTTCACCCTTTTTTCCATGCCATTTCCCCACCCAATCACATTACTCCTTACTAATGGGTTGCAAAGGGGTGGAACATTTCTGGTAAATCTCCGGAAACTATTCGGAAACATTCCATGGGAACTTCATCTGGGGAATTTTAGAAATATTCAAACTTACCTGGAGGATTTATGGGAATTTATTTAGAAATTTGGGGACAATTATATCAATTACATAAAATATAAACATTTTGTTTGGTCATAAGCCGACATTTATACAAACTAATACTATGTTAGTATAATTTTGTGGTCTATAAACAGCACACGTTTTAAACAAACGTATGTAATAGTTATGTAATTTTACGTGAATAGTCGCCAAGAAGGACATTTTTTTTGACGTGCAGGATTCAAGAAAGGACGTGTGTTATGTGGACCCCCCCCCAAACCACATTTAAGTTCCCTGTTATAGGCCAACCTGCAATTTTGTAACTTCCCAGTTTATTCCTGTTAATTTCCATGGAAAGTTTCGAGTCTTGAAAATTCCCGGAATTTCGCAACCCTCCTCCTACCATGTGTTCCTTTCAGGGACACGAAACCAGCTACCACATCTGTCTAAACTTCAAGGCAGTGCGACACTCAAAACCCTGCTTTGGACCATTGTCACTGATTTGACAGTGAAAGTGTGTGCCATCCCTCCCACCAGAGAGCGCAACCAATTTTCCATTCTTAATACCAGAACCTAAACAGCTGTCGCTCATGCTTTGTCATTCTCCATCAAATATGTCCAACCTGTCCAGCAAAACGAGGAGAATCTCTGTAGCGTTCGTAGATGTAGAAAGACGCTACATGCTCACAAACCGAAAAGATCCTTGTACTGTACTCATTACAAAAGGCACCTTTCTCCAAGAGAAAACGTCACAAATCGTCACCTCCTGATATTCACTCACCTCCACGTCCAAGTTTCTTTGAGGCTTTTGTTGCTTCTCCATGTGCTGCCTGGTCAAATGAACCTTCTCTAGTGCACCTGTGGGACAGCAGACAAGCGTTATGACGTACATCCGCGCTAACGACACGGCGTTTCATTCAGGATTACAGGTCCGTACCCTCGATCTCCTCATCTCTCAGTCTGCGAATCGCTGCACGGATGAGTTTCCTCTCTTCGTACTCGGTGCTACCTCGCAACTACAATCAGGAGAAGGAATAAACAGACAGAAATTAATTACGTTCTAAAAACAAAAAAATATATTCTACAAAAAAAACATTTTTTATATGCTGTATTTTTATTAATAACTAGACAGAAATATTACATTAACTTGATATAAGAGAAATTATATTTGGAATAAAAACACATTGAAGATGGAGGTTAGTTTTTCGTCACAAATGATGACCAAAAATTTTTTTAATAAAACTCGCTTCTATCAATTTTCTTTTTCAATTTTCTTTTTAACAAGAACCCTTTTGAGTCTGGTTCCTCTCAAGGTTTCTTCCTCATGCCATCTCCGGCAGTTTTTTTCTCGCTATGGTCGCATCTGGTTCGCTTATTGGGGACAAATTTTTTATTATAAGAAGCAAACTTATTATATAATAAACTTTATAACCTCTTTATCTGTGTAAAGCTGCTTCGAGACAATGTCTCTTTTGAAAGCGCTATACGAATAAAAATGAATTGAAAATCGGAAAATTCCATGAACGATTCTGAGCAAAGACGACTAAATATGGCACGTCGCTGCGCTCAAAAATCAATGCCCAGGCAAAAGCTGCTCGTAAAAAAAAAATGAAATGTCTACCCAGAGGGAACCAAAAATATCAGACCACCCCATCAGCTTGTCGGAAAATTTTTTTTAGGTATTTACGACTGACATTTTGTTCAGACTGGAGAGTAAAAAAGACAGACAGACAGACGCCGATCCAAACACTGCCTGTTGCTATATACGGAAAATGTCCTATATTGTGGTAGGATCTATAATTGTATGGGGGGGGGTGTGTTAAAATCATTAACGTGGCAACAACAAGTAAAGTGAAAAGAATGAGATTCAGTAGCCAACAACTTGAAAGGAAACTAACAATAGACATGTTTGGCACTGCATCAGCTTCACCTGCAGTTGTGACCTTGGCGGTGTGTTTGCGGTCGTTATTATGTTGGAAAGCTGCTGTTCAGTCTAGTTTCTGAAGGGTGGGCTTCATGTTCTGCTTCAGAATGTCACAGTGCATATTGGAATCCATGGTTTCCTCAATGAACTGCAGTACCAGCAGCACTCATGCAGCCCCAGATCATGATGCTACCACCACCATGCTAGTCGAGGCACAATTTTCTTGGTTCTCCTCCCCATGGCGTCACCACACATGCTGGACACCATCTGAGCCAAACAAGTTCATCTTAGTCTCATCAGACCACAGGACATGGTGCAAGTGATCCATACTCTTGGACATGTCGTCTTCAGCAAACTGTTTGTAGGCTTTCTTGTGAGACAGCTTCAGAATAGGATTCCTTCTGGGACAACGGCCTACAATCAGACTTGTTGCAGTGTGCGGCGTACGGTCTGAGCACTGACACATGGACCTTCCACTTCTGCAACCTCTAAAGCAATGCTGCAGCACTCATGCATCTGTTTTTTGAAGCAGCTTCTGCACCTGAGGCACAGCATCTTTGATGGACCTCGTCTTGAAAATCCTCTGTATGACCCTGGCTTCTTATATCATAGGCCTCTTTGTGGAAAAAAATTTGATTCACATCTCGATGCACAGCCAACGATACGATACAATAATTTAAGATACAGTACATATGAAGCAGCTACCAATGTGATGCGATGCAGTGCGATTCGAATTTGCAATACAATAGTACAGAAAACCAGATGTTCTTTTCCTGTTCTGTCTCCAGGAAGTTACAGCTCTACCTCTGCCATGTTAATCTGTATTCTAGGTGTCTCTTAGGACACGCCTCGGTCTCCTTAGCGCTGTGATACGTCACATTCACGTAGCAGCAGTGGTGCAAAGAGAACGTGCTCCAGAAACAGTTTAACGAGGAGAAATCGATCTACGTAGAAAATAATGGTCGCAAATTATTGCTCACTTTCTTAATAATAAAAGTATAGAACATCTACTGATAATCATCTATTAATAAATCGATGCACACTTTTTTTTTTAACATCGATCCACCACGTCGTTCACTTTTATACCGACGTACTTTAACAGGTCAAAGGTTGAAATTATGGTTTTGAATAAAAAATTTTTCCCCTCTTGTTTCCTACCATCACAGAAAGCTCATCAATGTCCCGAATGTCCTGAAGCTTCCTAGAGAGCAAGTCTGAGGATGCTGCCAGATCAGGCCTGTGAATATACACACACACACACACACACACACACACACACACACACACACACACACACACACACACACACACACACACACACACACATTGAAGAGAACCACAGTGACAGTTGTGCAGAATGTAGTGACTGACAGCTTTGTGCTGCAGCAGCTGGACGCTCACATACCAGAATGTTTTTCTTTCCAAGCCCAAACTCCGGTCTGAGAAATCGTTAAGAATGGAAAATGGACGAAGGAGTGAAATTCTCTCCATACTTGTATGTACAGTATGTGGGAGAAAGCAGACGTGCTGCCAAGCTTGGCTTTTCATGAATTATCTGACTCGGATCAAATACAACAGGCGATTTGTTACAGAAATGGCACAGGAGTCGGGTTCACCGGGTTTTATTTACATATTGCTGAGCTCAGACACAATCGCACAGCTGTGTTTTTTTTTATTATTGACAAAATAAATATAATTAAAAAATCATTTTCCTACCGATGCTGGTTTTCTTTATCATCGTGTCTGTGCTCCTGGGCTCGTCTGAATCTCTTATTGGTGAGCGCTGCCTCCAGGTCTTCGATCTCGCGGCGGCGTAGTTCTCTGATAGCTGAGCGTATGAGCCGCCGCTCGCTCATGTCCACAGTGCCGTCGAGCTGAAAGTACATTTTAATGTTGCTGTAAAAGCCGTAGTTAAGAGTTGGCAAACAGATGTATTACACACTCATCATTCACCTGCTCATTCATGCACTCATGTAGTAACAGCTCAGTACATACAATCATGCAGATACTGTAGAAGGCAAGAGCTTCAGATGTTCACAAAAAAATGTATAAAATCATTAAATAAAAAAAAAAGTGATGTCAGTGACACCGACTACACAGAATGGTGGAAACAAATGGGAAAAACATCCAAGTAGTGTCAGTTGAGCAGGTGGAACAGCCATGCGATCTGAGAGATCAGAGCAGAATGGTCAGACTGGTTCCAATGGACAGGAAGTAAAAAAAAAAAAAAAAAACCTTCTTAAAAAGCCTTGGTGAGCTGAAAAGCATGTCAGAATGAAAAGCAAACTGATACAAAACTTTCCTTCTCAAAACATCACTACCAAGTTGTTTGTATAGATTGTAAAGAGGGAATAAAAGCTTCCATCCAATTGAACTAGAAGATCCAAACCTGTTCCAGCATAGCAATGTCCCTGTGCATAAAACCAGATCCTTCAAGATGTGCTTCACATGGGTTGGAGTAGACGATCTTGACTGGCCTGCTTTAGAGCTCTGACCTCGACCCTATTAAACACCTTTACGATGCACCTCAGGTCTTTTTATTCTACATCAGTACCTGAATTTACCACAGTGCTCACATCAGAATTCTTCATTCAGCTTGTCCAGATGAACGTTCTATGAAAGCAGTCGTGCCGAGTGCAAGGAGAACTGTTATTCTGGTAATTGTCTTCATGATCAGCACTTTGTACCAATAAAGGTGTATTTTCATCATTTCTGACACGTTTTTTTTTTACTCTTCGGTTTCCCTCCAACATGACAAGCTGCATTGTATTATTTAGGATATGGGTATCCGAGTGCCAAGTCACTGTGTGTTCAGTGCCAACTCGATACACACACACACACACACACACACACACACACACACAGAGAGCTGGAGTCAGCCTTCCTTCCCAAAACATGATAAGGCAGGTCAAGCTGCAGCTTGTTTCCCTGAGATACAGTACAACTGAAAGGCCTGATCCACTGACATCCAGTTGTATATTCAATTCGATTCTACACATTTATTTGTATAGCGGTTTTAACAATGGACATTGTCTCAAAATAGCTGAAACTGTTAGAGACGTGAATAGACGAGGGTATAGAGGTTTAGTGCCTGTACGTCCTCCTTAATGTAACGCTTAAATGCTAAATTGTTCATGTAGTAGACTGTTGATGCTGATTACAGTTGAAATCCATGCTTAAAGTTTTTATATATACTGTACACACACACACACACACACACACACACACACACACACACACACACACACACACACACACACACACACACACACACACACACACACACACACACACATATATATAATAAATCAGTAAGCTCACGATGGAAATAGAGGATGAAAAAAAGAGAAAAGATGGCTGATTTAACACCCAGAATTTTTGTCCCGATCGACCTGAAGCACTTTGATGCGTCTCTGAAGACCTGGAAACACCAACACTACAGACCTGGAAACACCAACACTACAGACCTGGAAACACCAACACTACAGACCTGGAAACACCAACACTACAACTTCGTCGACGAATACCAGCAGTCAGATACACGAACTCCCTTTTTATTTTAGCGGCTCCAAGAAAGTGCAGTTCCTGCATGTAGCATACAAGTGAACTAAACACTAATAAATACTAAAAGCACATGAAACTGTCAAATACTGGAGTACTCAAGTATTTATATATAGTGTAATCCAAATGTTAATAAATTGCATAAACATTCAATTATAACCCAAAGTAAACTTTGTTGTGGCTGAGCTGAAGTACTGTGTGAACACGGTCAATCTTCTGAGCCATTCGCCACTTGATTGGCGTACAGGACAAAACTCGAGCGACTCGCGAGTCGACTTTTTCCAAATGGAGATTATTAAGTCTAAACACCGTTCCACCAGGACTGATGATCATTTGGAAGTCTGCTTGAGGTTGGCTGTGCCATTAGAGTTCATGCAGTTATACAAGGTACACCAACATATAAAATATACTCAGTATATACATTTATTTATTTTGAATGTAGGTAGATCATTTTGATTCTTCAGTCTGAAGCATCAGATTAACATCCAATTGCTCGTCTTCTTTGTAATCCATACACACAGTCCCCTTAGTTAAAGCCTGAATAACATATCTATAGACAGTGATTAATTAATGGTCATTTCAGACCAGGATTCTTCACACTACTGTTCAAATCCTCGCATTGTTCACCTGATCTCATTTTCTCCCCTACAAAAAAACTTTTTTGCTTTCAAGTATGCGAGTGAATGAGTGACTCAGTAAGTCCACTGCTCGCTCAGCATTATTTTGTCCTTATATGGACACGGGGCCACATCATTCCGCCTGCTGTCTTGAAGATGAGAGTTTGAGGAAAAAGACAGAAATCCAGAACTGTGCTCTAGGACCATCTCGCTCCATCGTTTTTTTTTTCGTGTGATCAAATATAAAGACATCTCTCCATACCTCGAGGGTATTACTTATGCAACAGAGCTTCAAACCAGAAGGTCATAAAAAAACAAGAAAAAAAAAAAAAAAAACAAGACAGTGAACAGCTGTGTATATTAAGACTCTCGCACTAAAAGACTTCTAATCCAAGTGCTTTCTAAAAATATTCCAGATATTTATATACAGAACCTCAGGGATCTTCTCAGCATTTCCGGGTGACATTTCTCAAAGAAGATTCAGTACAGGAGGACGGCACTTCTTTACACTCCAGCTACAATTTTACACTTTATCTACTTCATAAAAAGGTATGAAGGCTCCAGATGCAGCAACTTTTGCCGGTATTTCTTTCTTTTTTTTTTTTTTAGGTAGACATAAAATACTCACTGGTCCTAAAATAACAATTAGGCTGCGTAAACAAATCTAAACAAACACTTCTGCAGGCTTGGCGGCAGCTCGGAGTTGAGCTGGTATGGAAAAAATGTTAATTGCTCAAGAGCGTTCTGAAGAAAAAAAAAACAATACAAAAAAGGACAGAGCCTGAAAGGTGCATGTGCAGCAAACTCATTCTCCTACGATAAAGACTTTTCCATACCTCCGTCAAGACGAATAGACAGAAATGAACATTTTTACTGCACTTAAGTAGTGAAAAGGCTCTGATTTCAATAAACTGCACTGTACAAGTATAGAGGCAAAAAGATGGGAAAGCGGAAAAGCAAAAAAAGTAAACAACCAAAAATAAATCTAGACAGATGGACTGTCGGAAAGTGTACACTGCTGGTCAACCATGAGACGCTGACATTTCTGACCTCAGGGGACTTGGACTCGAGGACTTGGGAATACAAATATCATGTATATTTAAAAGAAAGCTGATGAGGGCTGAGAGGTATTTAGCTTCAAACCTGCGTTGATTGTCAACAACAAAAGTAGACGTGCAAATAGTAAGTGCCGTTCGCTATCTGCACCCGTGTAACGCATATCTCCTGCGAAGAGATAAAATCAAGTTCATCTAATCGCAGGAGGTGACGAACAGAAAAATCTTTGCCAGAAGATCAAGTAGGACTGGATCTGTTTGTGAGAAGCGTCGTGTGAAGAAAAGACAAAAAAAAAAAAAACCTGTTCCATGAACAAATGTATGAATAATGGCCAGTCTGTGTCTCTCGGTGTGTCTCAATCATAAATATACTGTAGTCTTCATCATAATAATAACAGAGTCAGAATTGTTCCTGGAAAGGCACATTATCAAACCAGCTCAAATTCACTCTCGTTCTACATGGTTTTAAATTCAATTTAGACTTTAAAAACACTGCAATTCATGACTGACTGTGGACCATTCAGCAATGACACTAATTCCCATCAGAATTTTCTTGTCTGATGCCTGAGGCCATGAGAATATGAATCCAAATCTAGGTTCCCAAGCCACCAGTCACAGAAACCACCTCTTCCATGGGAAAGAACAAAAGAGCTGTCAAAGGATGTCAGGGACAAGATTGTAGACCTGCACAAGGCTGGAATGGGCTACAAGACCATCAGCAAGAAGCTTGGTGAGAAATGTCGTTTGTGCCCTCGCTCTGGAGCTCTATTCAAAATATCACCTCATGGGGTAGGGATGATTCGGAGAAAGGTGAGAGATCAGCCCAGAATTACACAGGAAAAGCTTATTAATGATCTCAAGGGATCTGGTGACTGCACCAAGAAAACCATCGGTAACACACCGAGGTCATTCTGCTCAAGAATGCACATAAACATACACATCTGAAGTTTGCCAATGAACACCTAAATGAATCAGAGAAGGCTTGGGAGAATGCGATGTGGTCAGATGAGACTAAAATTGAGCGAAAATGTCCCCAAGGACACCGTCCCCACTGTCAAACATGAAGGAGGAATATTCTGCTTCGGGGCTGTTTCTCTGCTATGGGTACAAGAAGACTTCACCACATAAACAAGGCCATGCACTGTAGAATCTTGGATGAGAACCTCCTGGCCTCAGCCAGAACACTGAAGATGGGTTGTGGATGGTCTTCCAGCATGACAATGACCAAAAACACATGGCCAAGGCAACAATCTAATGGTCTTGTAGCCCATTCCTGCCTTGTGCAGGTCTACAATCATGTCCCTGATGTCTTTTGACAGCTCTTTGTTCTTTCCCATGGTGTTGGAGATGTTTGAAGGGAAGAGGTTGATTCTGAGATGGGTGTCTTTTATACACGTCACAAGTTGATATTACGAGTTCTTGCTTAAAAGCTACAGGACTAATTTAAGTGTGTGGGAGTCAGAATTCTTGCTAATATGGTACGGGATTAAATACAGATTAATTTATAACCTTTCTTGAATGCTTTTTTGTGTCTCTCTGTCAAAATAAAACTACCATAAAACTTCAAGACGGTTCATTTCTCACAAAATCAGCAGGAGATCAAATAATTATTTCCCACAGTGAACTGTATTTGTGGCTTGATTGGTTTCTAGAACGTCTTCGGATGCCTTCCCGCCACTGCAATCATTTGCGTTTGCAGAAGTCAGCCTCATGCAGGATGCCACAGAGGGCAAATTGCACACATTTATGCTCCCTGAAGGTCCGCTGCGTCTCCAGCAATTGTCCCGGGACCACGTGTAAATAAATCGAGGCAAATCACCTGGGGCCTTATACAAAAAACACACCGGAGCAGGCTGGAATATTTGCGCACGCAACTTCAGTTACGCAACAGAAAGTTATTAAATCAGTTTCATGTGAACCTGTTCCTCCGCTGCATATTTTCAAGGAAAATTGCAAATAAACGTTAAAGTATTTATAGATTTCTTAGCGCCTCCAATTTTGTTTTAAAGGTTAAGTTCCTTCTAAGGGAGTAAAGTTCACCGGTTGAGTTACTGATTTGATCGTTGCTCAGATGAGAACGTGGAGGTCAGATTTTGAGACCCAATTTCCTCGTATTAGGCTGTTCTGTAGAAATGCACTTGATGAACACTGACCGGTGAAGTGAAAGCGAAGGCCGGCCCGTGTGGAAACTTTGAAATGATTTGAAATTAATTATTTGATTTCTATACGGAATAAAAGAAAAATGAATGTCACTTACGAATGAAGGCACAAAGCGGTTCAGTTTTTGGCTCGATATAAAATAAATAATAAATAAAGCACAATTCCACTGCACCGAACTCGTTCCTCTGACTGAATCGCTCTCCTCCACCTGCACAAATAAGGGCAGGTAGGTTTCATGTAAACGAAATGTATATTAGCATGAACTGCGATTGTGTATGCGTGTTGTGTGCATGAGACATGGAAATAATGTCCCAGTGTTTGGAAGCGAAACCCTTCACCAAACCAGCGTTTCCTCTCTGCTTTCAGGTCCTTGTGCTTTCAGGAATCAGACCAAACTTTACGCTGTGGCTTTCAGCATGCTCAACTGTTTTTAGTCTTCTGTAGAAACAATGTTATTTCTGGATCGCCTGACTGACCAGGAGGATGGTATAGGCAACGCAAAGCGAAAGGGTTATAAGGAATAAACGTCTGAGCCACGCCGAGTCATCAGAACGGTGCCTGCGTGAGTCATCCAACACGAATGCGTGAGTGTCTGAGAGTGAAATGTGATCCGAGACATCCGAAGCGAACAGTAACAGCTTCCTCTTAAATGAATCACAGTACAATAGAAGTAGGTCACAATGTCGAGACTTAAATTATCATCTCTGGTTGAATCATCTTACCTGGATGTGTGCCTCAGTACACCTGTTGTCATCTTGAAGACTATCCGGTACTTTTATTCGCACTCACTGTACCATCCATCAGACGAGTCCTTTCAGGGTTTCTTCCTTGTGCCTTCGTTTGTTTCCTTGTCACACTTAAGCCACTCCTTGGCTTTGCTTGTTAGGCCGAGTTACATCTTCATCTACCATCTACATCTACCACCATAGTCCACATTTGCCGTTAGAATGATCTCCAGTCTTCTGCGATGATGTTCCACTAGATTGTCGAGATTCATGTGAGATTCATTTAGCCACCTCAGGTAAGGTGAGGAGGCCGGGGGTCACGTCCCAAAGTTGTTCAATAGAGTTCAAAGCTCTACAGCAGGAGAACTTTCACTTCAAACCATATATAGCAGATCTTGGAGCTGGCTTTGTGCACAGGAGCATCGTAATGCTGGAATAAGTTCGAGTCTCCTAGTTCAATTGAAGGGAATATTTTTTTTATGCTACACATCCAAAGACACAACTGTGTACCTCCAACGTTGTGGGAACTGTTTGGGGAAGAATCACATATGGCTGGAAAAGTCCCAAAATGTTTGTCCATATTGTGTATATAGTACACTGGAGACACCTGGGTTAACCAAGATTGCATCAATTTAAAAACAGTTTAATAAAACAATTTGTTTATATATAATTTTTGGATGTGCTACACCTTTATTATTTTTAAATTGACCGTAAATGTGACCGATATTTTCGCTGTAGATTGATTTCTCCTCGCTAAACTGTTTCACAGCACTACAGAGACTGAGGCGTGTCCCGAGTGTCACATAGAATACAGATTAACATGGCAGAGGTAGAGCTGCGTCTTCCTGGAGACAGAACAGGAAAAGAACGTCTGGTTTTATTTCATCTTTTTTGCTCTACAGAGGCCAATTTGTGAAAAAGTCATGTGTTAGGAGTCAGAAGGCACTTGAAGTAAATTAATGATTTGCTGTCCGTCTGGACCAAAGAAATAAAAGCTAACTATCTGTACCATAATGAACTGCAGCGCGTCATGTTTTTTCCATTGAATCATATCGCACTGCATTGTAATGGGGGGTGAATCATATCACATCTGGAGCTGCTTCATATGCATCTTTAATGTATCCTATTGTTTAATGTGTCGTCATATCCTATGCATCGTATGCGAATCGCATCTGCCTCAGTTATGGAGGTACATAATGTACCTGATGAACATTAAGCGACTAAATTATTCATTTGTTTGTTTGCTTGTAGGCCACGTAAACGCGCAAACTTACTGTAAACCAGTGCACTGCGAACACCGTACAAATCCTAAAACTCACTATGTCGCCACTGCAAATCAAATCTAGATTCATGGGAAAATTACTCACTCCATTTCATGGTTAGTGTACCAGTCTAACATCGCCAACCCTACAGCATCGTATTACAGTGGAACAGATGGAGTCAGGGGATGTAGGTGTTGCTTAAAAGGAAGTCAAACATTAAAAAACATTAGTTTACAGGACATGCCCAAGCTCCTCACAACCTGTCTGCCACCTTTCACTGAAGTATCTGGTTTTCTTTTTTTCCCCCACTAACTCACTCACAGGATCCCGAGCGTGACGTGGGAATAAAAACCTGTCCGTCGCAGTCTTTCACTTTAGTTTCTGCCGTTTTATAAAAGAGAGAATCGCCTTTATTCAGCGTATTCATGGGAATTCAGAGGAACTTTATAATAACAAAGTCAACAGAGGTTATGGACCACAGCGTTGTTCCCGTCTACACGATATCAGAGAGATCTTGACGTAAAAGCCTTTCTGAACACGAACGCCCGTATCAACACTCATCTTTGCTCTCGCGCCCCAGTGCTGCACAACACATGCATGCTCAGGCAATAGCGGGACCCTATCTGGAATCAAACTTCCTGGTATTTTGTCCAGAAACTTGCCCAAAACGTTGTTCAGTAAAAACTCAAACCGAGACCGGTTGAATATTACACATATTAAAAACAGTCCTATTTTTTTATAAAGTAACAAATAAATAAATAATTTGTCATTTTAATGATTATCCAACTTCTCTGGGAAAAACCTGCTCAGATTCAGAAATCATCTGAGATTAAATATTCACCTGCTTCCTGCGTAAAAACTTTTGACCAATACAATTTTTTCATTTCGTTTCTGACTTTATGACACGTCTTCATAAAGTCTCAGAAATAAATGCATTGTCCAGGTGTGTGTTTGAACCTTTATATAAAGGTAGTGAGTAATTTTACTGTCCAGCTGATATGCAGGTGGTGTTTACAGGGGTGTATAGGTGTGTTGCAGTGTGTGTACAAGTGACTACAGGGGTGTAGCAGTGTGTGTGTGTACAAGTGTGTGTAGCTGTGTATGGGAGTGTAGTAGTTTGTGTGCAGGAGTGTAAAGGTGTGTGGCAGTGTGTACAGGTCTGTATAAATGTGTAGCAGTGTGTGAACAAGTGTGTGGCAGCGTGTGTACAGGTGTGTAGAGCAGTGTGTACAAGTCTGTACAGGTGTGTAGCAGTGTGTGTACAGGTGTATGGCAGCATTTGTAACAGGTGTCTAAGGGTGTGTAAGGAGTGTAAAGGTGTGTGTGGAGGTGTGTGTACGGGTGTGCACAGGTGTGTAGAGGTGTGTATAGGAGTGTAAAGGTGTGTGTACGGGTGTGCACAGGTGTGTAGAGGTGTGGATAGGAGTGTAAAGGTGTGGGGCAGTGCGTACAGGTCTGTATAGGTGTGTAGCAGTGTGTGTACAGGTGTGTAACAGCTGTGTAAGTGTCAAGGTGTGTATAGAAAAGGGGTGTAAAGGTGTGTGGCAGTATGTGTACAGATATGTGGCAGGGTGTACAGGTGTGTATAGGTGTGTAGCAGTGTGTGTACAGGTGTGTAACAGCTGTGTAAGTGTCAAGGTGTGTATAGAAAAGGGGTGTAAAGGTGTGTGGCAGTATGTGTACAGATATGTGGCAGGGTGTACAGGTGTGTAACAGGTGTGTACGGGTGTGTGTGTCAAGGTGAGTGTACAGGTGTGAATAGGAAAGGTGTGTACAGGTGAGTGTACAGGTGTGTTGCAGTGTATACAGGTGTGTAGCAGCATGTGGCAGCATGTACAGGTTTGTATCAGTGTTTAGCAGTGTGTACACAGGTGTGTGGCAGTGTGTACAGGTGTGTGGCAGTGTGTAGAGGTGTGTACAAAGGTGTGTAGCAGTGTGTTACAGGTGTGTACACAGGTGTGTGGCAGTGTGTACAGGTGTGTAGAGGTATGAAGAGGTGTGTGAGGATGTGCGGCAGTGTTTACAGATGTGTGACAGTGTATACAGATGCGTATAGATGTGTGGCAGCATGCACAGGTTTGTGTAGGTGTGTAACGGTGTGTGTACAGGGGTGTGTGTAGTAATGATCAGCAGTGTGTACACGTGTAGCTGCATGTGTCAATGAGTACAGGTGTGTATAGTTGTTTGCAGGTGTGTGGCAGTGTAGATAAAAGTGGGTGGCAGTGTGTGTTCAGGTGTGTGTGTGTGTGTGTGTGTGTGTGTGTGTGTGTGTGTGTGTGTGTGTGTGTGTGTGTACAGGTGTGCACTTGGTCAAAGTCCAGCTTTTTTCTCCAGCGTTTTTTTTTTTTCCATCGCACAAGAAAACAATGTTTACCCTTTAAAGTCTAAACATAATGATATCATATAATAAATATAATAAGCACATAAACACACACACACACACACACACACACACACACACACACACACACACACACACACACACACACCCCAGTTTATCTCAGACACCCACTGACCACAGTGACTCACATCCTCTCTCACATTTTACCACTGATGTGATAATCAGTGCATTATTATAC
The DNA here is from genome assembly GCF_946808225.1 of Silurus aristotelis. NCBI lineage: Eukaryota > Metazoa > Chordata > Actinopteri > Siluriformes > Siluridae > Silurus > Silurus aristotelis. Next base: position 4,222,290 of record NC_139596.1, read on the forward strand.
TGTCTGACAGCAAAAATATTATTTAAATAAAAATCTAGAAGCTTTTATTATAAAAACAATGATCTTTTATCTTTTTTCACCCCAATGTGTGTTAAACTCCACTTTGTTCTGAACAGAACTGCAGTGTCTCAGATGGACCACTAAGAAAACATCCTCAAATCCAGTGTGAAGTTTTTTATCCGGTCACTGTTTTTACAGTAAATAAAGAATAAAAGTGTTGTGTGTAAAACTTCTGCACAGTGAGGATGAAGAGGAACTCACCAGTTTCTGAAGAGCAGTTTCATCCAAACTGGAGTACCTGAGATCCGTCATGGTGAACTTCCACACCAACAAACACGTCCTGAGATCAAAACTTTCTGCTGAGAGCTTCACAGGGGTTTAGAAGTTCTTCTGAACGTGAAAAAGACTCAAGCAATAGCAGGAGAAAGGCAGAAAGTCCACCATGTTCCTCAAAGATGTTCCTCAGTAACGGTCCTTCTGTGTGAAACCTCACTCCAGTCCACAACACTCCCACCTGCTGAGGACCTTCATCAATACACAATACCGCAGAATAACTACCTTTCTGTTCTTTTTATTATTATTATTATTATTATTATTATTATTATTATTATTATTATTATATAAACCGCGTCTTAAACACCTCCAGACTGTATTTATCCAAAAGAAAATGTAAATAATCGGTTTGGTTCTTCTCGAGGACTGAGCGCTTCTCCTCCGCTCCCTACAATCCGACTGATTCAGTCTTTCTTCCACGTGAATCATTAACCACAAGCCCCGCCCCCGAGTCTCTCCACCAATAGGAAGGCGAGGAGCAGGAGTGGTTCACTCTTTGAATTTTTTAGCGCGTGGACAAAAGCAGCGCGTGCGCCTGTCGCCTCCTATCGTTATAGTGAACTGGAAGCACGTGAGCTGTGGGAGATTTGGGGAGTGTAAAATAAAATGTGCAGGACAGATCAAATCTAAGATGCAGGACCTAAATCAAGGATCAGTCAAAAAAAAAAAAAAAAAAAAAAATGCAGGACAGACCATATCTAAGATCTGTCTAAAAAATACCTGTCCTTCTCCAGAGCGACTTGCAAAAGTGTTTTGAGTCTCTATTAATAAATAAATCAACACTGATTTGCTAGATTGCAAACTTAAGATACCATCAGACTAAACAATGTTGAAAAGAATTACAGTATGTATATATATATATATATATATATATATATATATATATATATATATATATATATATATATATACATACATATAAATATGTATATATATATATATATATATATATATATATATATATATATATATATATATATATATATATATACATATATACATATAATATATACATATATTCTCTTCTTCTTCTTTTTCTTCTTTTAGCTACAGCGGATAATTATCATATATATATATATAAAGACAAAGCAAACAGGTGAAAGAATGGAACAGATCTATCCAAAGATCTGCAATGATAATAAAGCTGTAAGACTGCTGATCAGCAGGTCTGAAACTGCTGGGCCCTTGAGCAAGGCCCTTGGCCCTCAGTTCTACAGTATAAATTAGATCATTGTAAGTGGCTTAAAGGATAAAGATGTTACTCCTCTATATGGAAGGTTGTGTGTTTAAATGTTGGGTGCTTGTGTGAGGCTCAAAACACTCAGATGCTGAACTGCAGGAGTCACAGTCACTTTGTGTGATAATGGCTGCTTCTGTTGTGCTGCTCATATGCAGTTTGCTGTGGTGTGAATTCTAAGTTTGTTTGTTTTTTGCTCACCACAGTTGTAAAAAGTGGTTATTTATTACCACAGACTTCCTGTCAGTTCAAACTGGTATGTCTGGATATTTTCCTTTGTTTCATTAAAGAGGCCGTGGATGTTTTTTCATTAACGAGGCCTTCCCCCAAGTAAAGCTGCTGCTCGGTGGATTGTTTTTGCTTTTCGCACCAAAATATTCCTGCATACTCACACCAGTCCTATTCCTAGTCTAATAACACGGCAGTAGTCAAACTGACGGAATCACATACTCCCTCCTCGTCATGTTTGATGGGAACAGATCTGTATCTGCACGGTTTATGCAGGTGTACAGATGTTCCTTATCTGGTTGTGCTACTATGATGTTATTATATACGATGATATGATAATATGATATAATATGGTGCCTCAGGATACACATTGTATGTGTTTTATACACAAAGCTGAGCAAATTCATGAAAAAAAAACTTCTTATTTCAAAGTGGACTGGTAAGTCTTCAGTACAAAATAATTAGCACAATGACTGTGAGTGTTATGGTCAAGTGTCCAACAAACATTTGCCCATTACTTTACACTATAATGGAAATAATATAATTAAGAGCGTGAAATCTAGTTGTTGGTTTTTTACATGCTGTCAGATAATTTTGCAGTTACATTTTAGTGGTCCGATCATTGACTATGAATAAAATGTTAAATGGAGGAAACATTGTGGACTGTGGACCCTGATCATATTGTACATTGTCTTTAAACATTTATGAAACATGTCAATGTCCCTTTCTTCTCTTCGGATCTGCCTGATTCATCTCGATGGTCTACCTCTGGATGGAGTTCTGGAGTGCAGCTGAAGATGGTTCCACATGAAAAGTTTCTGAGCATCTAAAGAAGTCTGAGAATTGATTTGGACTGTACACCTCAACAGTGATGAAACTGTAATTAATGGACATTCTGTGCCATGCCCATGTGAGGACGAGCTGCCTTCTGAGGTAGTTTCTTCTTTCCACAGTCGCCACTGGCTCTCTCATTAGAGATAAACTTACAATTATAAGGAACAAACTATTGAATATTTTATATAACATATCTTTTTTAATATAACTTTTATCTCTGTAAAGCTGCTTTTAGACATTATTCAGCATTAAAATCACTCTACAAATCACAATGAATTGAATTGAAGCACACCACATTATTATCAAATTTCTTTTTATTCAGCGTTCAAAGCAAGGTGGACATAATTCCCAGTAACTCTGTCCTGAAATGACCTATAGCAAGAAAATAACACTGAGAAAGTAAATGATACCCGACATATCGTGACGCCAGAATGATAAAGTTCACTCTCTGGATCTAGATGCTGAGCCTCTGTACCTTAGCACTAACCTCTTTGTTCTACTAAGGACAAATATGGCAATGGAAATACAATTTGGGACACATTCCTGGGCAGCGTTATCTTTTTCTAAACACCACCGTGTACAGAAAACAGGTGCACTGTTAAACTGGCCCATTTTACAATAAAATAGTTTAGTCTGGCCGTAATCCCCAAGCTAAGTGGGATTGTAAGCTTCTGCTGGCTGTTGAGGAAAGACAAAAAATACTTCTGACGTCCATGTGCGTGGGGAAAGGGACGGCAATCAGAAAACACAGCAGGACGCATAATCTAGCAAATCAGACGAATATTTCGCATTGTTTTCAGAACGCCTTCCCGTTTCCACAAACACTGCATCACGTGTATAATAAATAAGATATCCGGATTAACCAACACAAGTCCAGGCGATCGTGACTTCATCAGACATCTGCTTTCAGTGGTTTCACAATGGAATTACAGAACATAAAACAACATCTGTTTGCGTGCGCCATGCACGGCTGGAAAAGTCAGTAAATATTACTCTGTTGTCTCTTTCTTGCTGCTTGATTTGCTGGGAGAGCGGCTTTTGCGTCATTCTCCTAATTCACTTACCCCTACACTGTTTTCCAAACAGACATGTGGATTGTAGCTTAAAGCCGTTTGACATTTAAGTCGAAGGATTTGCTGTCAAGTTATTTCTGCCCAAATTCAACACTGACTCAAGAGAAAGAAATGCTACTAATCTCAGGTGTACTGACCCGCTGTGGGTCCATTAAACAAAAGCCTTCACCCCTCACCTTCGTGTATTGGGTTCTGCCTCACTCGTAAATAATGTTAGATTCAAATCAGACCTTCGCAGAGATAAATGATTAAATGAAGGTCGATTTTTTTCAAGTTATTCAACCAGTCAATTAAATATAAAATAATAATGCTATAATCTTCATGGAGTATCCTATATCCATGTAAATCAATAACAGTATGTCTTTCTCTCTATACATTCAAGGACTTGATGTTCATCCTACTGTATGATTTCTACAGTGGCGTCTACAAAAACCTCGTGGACCACAAAGCTTGTGTGTATATAATAAAGTGCTTCCTTAAAATAACAGTGAAGTCAGTAATACAGTACAATCACAAATCCATCTCTTCTATTTGTGGTGTTCAGTGTGGGATGGATGAACTAATATATGCCCACAATAGTTGAACAGCCTCAACAAGCTGTAAACTACAATATATGCTGAGGAGAAGAAGGATTTCCGGATGATACATATCATCCATATCATTTCATTCGCTATAACTGATGACTTTTTTTCCCTCATAATCACCGAATTGCTTTTATTCAAGCTCATTGACCGATAATTAACCAATTTTATATGATTTTAAAGGTTTTCTTTAAGCTTTAGGTTCATTTGATGCAATCACATCGCACAATCACAAAACAATGGCTTTGTACATTAATACGCTGAATTTCATTCATAAACAAGATTTATATAATTCAATTATCATTTGCATACATGCATATATTATAAGATCTTTGGAAATGGACATATACAGTATATGTGTGTGTGTGTGTGTGTGTGTGTGTGTGTGTGTGTGTGTTATATTACAGAAAATTACAATCATTAGCAAATCAGAGCTTTATTATGTCCTAAAGTAACTCCTTATTGAGAGATGCCAATAATCCGAGCTCATGTGTGCATTGCTGAATTAAATCCGGATCGTCCAAACTCTGTGAGGTTTTCTCTACATCACCGAGAAAGTCTGTTGACGTATGTGCCGAGTCGGCGTGTTGAATTGGTGACTTGTTTAATTGTTCCCTTAACAGGTCCTTCGCCAGGTTCAGTGCGCTCTGTGCAATCACAGACGGTTGGTACCTGTTGAAAGTGTAGTCCGCCAGACTAATCTCACACACTTTGAACGCTAAATATTTAAACCTCTCGACATTCAAAAGCTGCTCTTTACAGTCTTTCCAGATCATCCAGCTCTTCCCTTCTTCAGGGATTTTGTCCTCCATTCTGGCCTCGATTCTGGATACCTCCCAATTGACGAAGTGGTCGAGAAAGTAGGCGATAGTTGGTGCAGCCAAGCGGAAGTTGAGTTTGATGAGGATGAGGCTCTCGAGATTGCAGAGCTGCTCTCTGGTGAAGGCGTCGCAGCAGAACGAGAGTAGCAGCTTAATGCCTGGGAAGTGAACTTCAACCTGAGAGATGCACAACAGCCACACACACACACACACACACACACACACCATACATAATGACACACAATACGATTTTAAAGCCACTCTTTATCTCTTTCCAGACAATCAGTAATGGACAGTAACAAAGTGAATGTTACTGTACTCAAGCAGCCTTTTCACGTATCTGTACTTTATTGAAAAATTTCCAATTGGCGAGACTTTTGCTTGTAGTTTACTGCATTTCAAAATCAAATATCTTACGTTTTAATCAATTACATTTTGGGAAATCAGTCGTTCCTTTTTATTTATGAGTGGATTTAAACGTAACCGGTCAAACACGCAGCAAGTCACCAATCAGGGTTGGTGTTTTAAACTTGTTTTGATTGGCGCTTGGTGTATCTACTGATCACCAACATACAGTTCAACAGCAAGCAGAACATTTCTAAGAGGAATAAATGATGAAAGAAACTCCTGACTTGTCGCCACAACACCCGTGGACAATTTGCACGGTTTTCGTTGAAAAGAATGTTTTGGGCTCATGATAATTTGAATAGATATAATTCAGCGTTTGACTCATTAATATCATTCTATTAATTTAAACTGAGTTGATTAAGTGAAGAGTCTTGTAATAAAAATGATAATAGGAACATTTTAGCCATTATAAATCATAGTACTTTGATTACTTAAGTACATTTGAAGGCAAATACTTTTGTACTTTTACTTAAGTGAACGTTTAAAGGAGCACTTTTACTGGAGTCATATTTTACCAGTATCTCTACTTTAACTCAAATCAAAATCAAAATCAGTTCACTTTGTGAGACTGTGACTCTGATGGACTCTGATAGTATTGCAATTAGAATATTTTCTATTGTCTTTGGTGTTGCTTCTACACAGCTTTCTGGGAGAAGAGAAACAGCACAACCTAGTGGCAACTTGAAAACATCTCAGTCTGTTTTTGCTTGCATGACAAATATTTTAAAATCTTTATGTGACCTAGAAAATAATCACGAAAATATTTTGGTGCCTCATTTCTTCTGCGTCATTTTGTGGTAGAGGAAATGCAACCTCTAGACCTAACAAGTATGACTGCTCAGGAAAATAATAGGAAAATAATCAAGTACATAAGTTTGTTACTGATTCTACTGTTAATACTTTTCGTTACTTTTATTGATTTATCAAAGAACTTCAATGTGGTGCTCACAGCTACATGTTATAACACTGCGTATTAATGTACAGCAACGGCCTGATGTATTCAGGTTAAAGGACGCTGTGGGAGGATACCTAGCTTTACTTTTATCTACCTTTTACTATGTGACAACAAGAACTCACATATTTGGTCGCAATCAGCAACGACGTCACGCCGAGTAACTGAAAGCAATCTGACGCCACCGCCGTCGTGGCCAGAAAACGGTCCATGATGTTCACAGCCAAGCAAAAGGACTCGAACGTCAGATCGAAGTATTTATAGATATCTATCAGCCAGCTGACCAGTACACAGCGTGCCTCAGCAGTTATCTGTGGAAACATCAGCATTACACTCACACACTTACTCTTTTTATGAAATCGATAAACAATAAAACAAAAAAAAAAAAAAAAAAAAAACCCCCAGGCTTTTCTTCAGTCATTTTCATTCTACTACAAAGGTCAAAAGTAGGAGGTGGTATCAAAAAGTTTTCAGGTTAGTTTTGTAACACGCCAACAGATGGCAGCAGAAAGCTGCATGCACAGTCACAGGGAGCACCGACCTACGTAAGTCAGTGTCGTCCTGTGTACATCAGGAACTGGTGCTATTCTGACTACGTGCATTAGAATTTCATGTTGAGGAAGGACATAGAGATGAAGATCTATCTTGAAGGTCTGCGTTTTGACACCAATAAAGAGATTCGGTGTGAATAGCAGAAGGTGTTTGACACGCTTCGAAAAGGACACATTCCAGAAGAGGCAGGAACGCTGAGAGCACTGGGGACTATTTTAAAGGTGATAGTGTGTTAACAATAGTGTGGAGCCCATCAGCTGCAGCTTGGTGGTGCATGGATTTGAAGTCACAACCATTCAATCAGAAGGCCAACATCTTCACCACTGAGCTTCAATTTCCTATAGAAGGGGTTTTCTTTATTAATTCCTGTTATTTGCACCAAGAAATCTTTTTCACAATATTTTACATCAATACAAATTCTAATCATTTCATGGTCCATATTTCTAACAGTATTCAGTTCAGGGTCTGAGGAGCTGTTAGGAGGCTCTGCTACCTCCTGCCCCACTGTGGGACGGTGATGTTAAAGTAAAACTTCAGGAACTACAGACTTCACATCTGATCATTTTCCAGATGTCCCCATGTACAAAGTGCGTTTTACTTCACTTATACACCAACCCATTTCAATAATGATGTCATTCTAATGTTTCTTCAATGATTTTACTGGATTCGCTTTGGAAAATATCTAAATTGATGCATTCAGTGGGACGCTGTCCCTTTCTTCTTTAGAGTTCTGTAGAATTGAAGACCACTCTGTGGTGCCTAATAAATAAATCCCACCCACTAACAGGTGAAGAGATATCAGTGTTCTTCACTTCACCACTCATGATGTTATGATGTTTTTCTAGATTTGGGACAATGTTGATGGTAAAAAAACAATTAAACAGAATTAAACTGAGTTGAATTCTAATTCCAGATCTAGAATGGGATCCAAATCGTGTTGTAACATCCTTGGTGACATGATCACAGTCCTTCATAAAGAACCAATCAAGAGAAAGGTGATGGACACCTGGTACCTGTGTTTGACCAGACAAACAGTTGAGAACTAGAAAGTCCTGCTGCTTGTTCCTCTGGTGGATGAAGTGGTCCTCCTCGTATTCACTGTAAAGGTCGTGGCACTGTGTCATGGTGTATGGAGGGTCCCGTGACCCCGGTCCCTTGAGGCGCTGTTGAGATGAAGAGGGGGTGTGGATGTCATCTTCAAACCCTGAATCACTGGTCATCATCGCTCGATATTAAGTCTTTTGCATCTCCCTGTTTCCCCCAAACCTGCTCTCTTTCCTCAGAGGCGCAACACTGACTTTTTCTTCTCTCACCCCAAACACCTCTCCAAAAAAAGACCATGACTTTGGTTTGGACACTGTGACGTAACAAGTATTTTTTACGTCACCTTCCCGGGGCGCTTAGCGCGCATTGCCTCCACGTGTGCGCCGTCGCCATGGCAACTCACCTTGCGGGAGCGGCGGGAGCGTCCCATATATTCGCGACGGGATCGGGGTGGGGCTGTGTCCCAAATCAAACGCTTCGGGCACTTCGTAGTGCGTAGTAGCTGTTATTTAACACACAGCGGAATGCGCTTATATAGGAAGCAAGCGGGGAGTTGGGACACAGCCTAACGATTAAATCAAATGGCAGTTAGTTGTGTAGCCAAGCATCATCAGAAACCTAATCACTGTACACACACACACACACACACACACACACACACACACACACACACACACACACACACACACACACACACACACACAGTTCTTTTAAGCCTTATCTGCTTGTTATTTTCCCCCCAGTATTCATTTATTGTGTATTTGTTTAGTATAATTAATATTAATTATTGTTTAGAATTAAAACAGCTGCTTTTCAAGACTTTGAATGTTTTCAACTAATTCATTAATGATTTCTATAAAAAAAGAATTATACAAAAAAAAAAAACAGGAAAAAATGCACCTTTCCTTTCCTTTCCTCTATCTCCTCCTTTACATTCAACTTTATTGTCATTGTGCAGAATAAAGTACAGGGCCAATGAAATAAAGTTAACATCCAACCAGAAGTGCTAATAGTAATGTACTGTGTATCAATAAAATATATAAATATATGAATATACAGTAGAGGTATTAAGGGAGAGAGGTGTGATATATATGTCAGTCATATTGTTTAAATGTGCAAATATAAATATAAACACATTATTTGAAAGAGACCATAAAAAGGCACCGTGCTGTAATTTGTACAATTTACGGCCAAAAATTGTGAAACCCTGTCCATCAGATCACCCAAGCTGTTTCTACAAACACAATTGTTCAGAATGTCTTCATAGATTAACAGTTTCCCTTCACTGAAAAAAAGAGGCCCAAACACTGTTCCACCATGACAATGTGCACTAAGAGAACTCCATAAAGACATGGTGCGTGAAGGTTGAAGTGGACAAGCTTGCACATAGCCATGGAGTGAATGATCTTGAATGGTAGCTATAGATCTCAGAACATAACCCCAATAAACATCTTCGGGATGAACTCCTCCAGGTTCTTAGGTTTACACTTAAGTGCACACTGTATCCTTCTGAATCTATACTTTTCATACTGAACTAATCTGAGATGCAGTGTATGGATTCCAACCGGAGAGTGAAGCAGGGTGTCATGATAAAGCAGGAAGGTCCAGAATATGAGGTGCTTCAGGAGCACGAGCAGCTCGACAGTTAGAGGAAGATGAACAATTGGAATCATTGGAATCAAAAAGTTCTTATCAGTTGAAAATATTACATTAAACTCAAAACTTAAATTTTTTTTTCTTCACTCGAGTGTAAAACTCAAGAAAGAAACTTACAGGCACCAAACGCATACATTTCTTCAGAACTTCACAACGCTGCTTTGAGACAATGTTAAAAATGCTACACAAATAAATCTGAAGTGTCAGTAGATCCGTCTTCTCAGGTAAGAACCCAGGCATCCACACGTTTTTAGGTATTGTACGTAAGCTTTATTGTGCGTTAATAGACAGGTTTATTTAGTTTGAACCCCCCCTCCCCCCCAGCCGCTCCCACACACATCTCACACACTTTTTAAAATGCAAATTCACCCCAAGTCTTATACTTTATAATTCAAAGCCCTACCACTGATCTCACGTCAGATTCTAATAAATGTACACGTCCTCCTCGGTGCAAGGACGTTTCAGATGTTATGCTGCATCCATAAGCGGTTATAAGCATCACAAAGCTTGAAGTTATTTGTTTATAGCATCATTGTTCAGTGAAATACACTGACTGGATTATAAAACCTAAATAAATGCAAAAAAAAACATGGCAAGAAGTTCAGTGGAAGAGTTTTCTCGGTCTCGCACACACACACACACACACACACACACACACACACACGCACACACAATATGCTCTATTTTACAGTGAGGACACATGAGCATACTGGCATATCTTCAGGCAATTATGGAGAACCAACGAAATCTACACGTGAATGACACGCGCTCACAGACGTGTGTGTAAAATAAATACTCAGAATACATCATTCCTCTCTTACATCATTTTCGAAGTCAGAACGCACAAACCGAGTCGAATGCTACTCGCTATAACAGTGGTGGTGAGGATCAGATTCAGTGGGTTTACAAGGTAGGGAGTCTCCAACACATCAGGTTTTTTCATGCTTCAGTCTTTAACTCCACAAGGCGGATCTCGGCCTCTGACCGGGAAACGGGAGTGTGTGACGTGTACTTGGGCGTATACACGGCTAAATGTTGAAGCTCTCTCCGCAGCCACACGTTCCCTTGATGTTGGGGTTGTTGAACACAAACTCGCTGGAGAATTTCGTCTCCACGAAATCCATCTCCGTGCCGAGCAGAGTCAGCTGAGCCTTCTTCTCGATGAAAATTCTCACGCCTGAAGAAAACAATAGATAATACGCGTTTAGAACAATAACAGAGCGGAACACAGGAAGCTGCTCAGACGAACAGACGTTGGGGATGAAATGCTTTACAGTCACACTGATTTGCCGTCTTAGTCATTGGTCACGTTGACATTCTTCAGGAACTGTGCACTGGATAAATAACTGAGTAACCTGCATTAATGCAGCAGTGGAAATCCTCAAATCCTCAGGCACTGTTTCTGAGGAAAATCTTGACCTTTAACCTCATCTCTCCAGGTACATGTTTGAACAAGAAAGTCAAATATGTGTGTGTGTGTGTGTGTGTGTGTGTGTGTGTATATTATATATATATATATATATATATATATATATATATATATATATATATATATATATATATATATATATATATATATACACATACACATTTCGATTCGTGTCGTGGAAGTGCATTTTTCTAATGATTAAAAATACAATGAAACAAAAGACAAAGAAAAAAAACTAGATTTCCCCTAAATTCACTTTTTTACTGACTTTTCACACTTCGTCACTCACCATCCTGTACGACTTCTTCGTCAGATTTTTCCTTCTCTTTCGTATAGTTGAGTGTGTAAGTGAGGCCATTGCATCCTCTGGTCCGGACACCAACTTTGAGCCCAATCTAGACAGGTTAGAGAAACATAATCATAGTAATGATAATAATAATATTAATAATAATTAGAGGTCGGGAGATAGTGGATTATATCGATGCCAATAATCAACCGATAATCAACTAAAAATTTTATTGAACTTCATTATAAAAAAAGAAATAAAAAAATTACTGAATCATAAGAATGTGCTAAATATAAATATATTAATTACATTTAAAAATATTTAGGAAAACAAAAGACGCATTGAAACGTAAACAAAAAGGAACACCAAATAAATAAAAACAGCTACATCCAAAGACACTTAAAATCTTCACCTCTAGAGGCTGCTCTCGAACTGTATAACGCAACCCGGAAAAACTAGCGGTAAGGATCGATATTTGTCAATTGCTGGAACCATCTGTGTTTTAATGAATCGATTGACCCTAATAATAATAATATCAATAATATTGATAATAATATAAACAGGTTCGGTGTCTATCACTGATTTGAAGAAGTCGACTTACGTATTCAGGCTTGTTCTGTAACAGCAGCCGGACTCTGTTTACAGCTGAAGGTGTCTGAAAAGAAATGAAGATCAACATTTTTTTATTCAGTCTCAAATCTCCTGAAGACTAGTTTTTTTAACGTCGCCCGGCTCCATAATCGGAATTTGCCGGCAATATGCAAAAAGTGTCAAATGCAACAGTGACCATAAGACATATGAGAACTAAAGTGTTTCATTTATTTCTTACTTAAAATGAAATACGGGCTCAAAACCTACACAGATTTCATTCGACAACCTTTTACAGCGTCTACCTTTTGTCCACAAAACAATGACTCAGCAACAATGCTTATAATAATCAGTGGACCTGCAGGAATTTATACAATTGATCAATATTATTTGATTATTTAATCACCACCTATTCAAGTAAAGAAAAATATCAAAACCCTTAGTGAAATGACAATGCAACGACTAACTGATGTGTCTAAAGATGCTTTTCTATCATTGACTTGATCCCATCCACACTGTATTTGGACACTGCCTCCACTGCAACCCTCAGGAGGATACAGCAGTTGCTGAACAGAACTGAGGGTGATGTCCTACTCCATGTAATCAGGATGTGACCAGTGTTGGACTACAGATTAACGAGCAAAATGTACAAAAGCTTCATATTCATTAGAAATATAAACCATGATTTAATAATGTATAGAACATTACGATCTAATGGTTTATGGATAGATTTGATGTCTAAGACACCCGTTAGCTCATGTTTTCACTAGAAATAGTTTATTCAACAATTTTTCCTCGCTTTCTTTAAACTACTTGATCATTTACAGAGAGCTTGGACGTGTCCTGGAAACTAAATGACAGTTTCACCTGAGGATCCTTCCTGAAAATGTCCAATAAATGTCTCCTAACCAAAAACAACGTCACCATCTTTAAGAATACGCTATACTTATAATTATGTGGATTAAATGTGGCATTAAACCCACAGCAGGAATACTTACCTACAGATCACAGAACTTTCTGAGACGCTCTGAAATATTACAACAACATCTACCCGGTCCGATTCCGTCCTTTAACTCGGTAGTGGTTTAGTATCAGTTATGGCTTATATTTCTGTGCAATCAATGTGATTTTTTTTTTTATATACAGTTTTTCCTCTCTCTGAAGACATTGTTCAGAGTGTCCATGTACAGAGAACATTGAAGTGCATTGTCCTTCTTGCCAAAAGAAAAAAAAAAAAGTTCACCACCATCAGGGATCCACTAAACATCTGATGTGGAGTCTGTGTATGAAACATTCATATTAAATCCACAGTCCATTTACAAAAAAACAGAAACATCAAAATCCTCTAAAAGAGTCGAAACACATTCAATCTCATGTATAAACCTAATATTAATCTGAATTATAAATGGTGTATATAAAAGGTGTAGACTTACTACACTAATTTACAGCGTCATTACATCATTACAAATATTAATAATAATATTAATAATAATAATAATAATAATAATAATAATAATAATAATATATCTCTATCTATCATTATTAAAGGACTATGACTTTATAAAGGCCTCATCAGAGGAATGATGAGATCTGATCTGCTCTGGCGGATCTCAGGAGGTTCCTCTTGCAGTTCCTTGTCAGCACCCAGCAGGACACCATAGAGCTAAAGGTCACATCAGATAACCTCTTCAACTCTGATCGATGACCCGTTTCGAAATTTAAAATAAATAAATTATAACTTAAAAAAAAAACCCGTGGCTGATCAGAAGTAAGTGCACCCTGAAAAGTGCTAGACTGTCCATTAGCCGTTGAGGGTAACCTTGCTAATGCTAAGACGCTAGTTCTGATCTCCGACGCGATAACGGCGCGTGGATCGTGCTGTTTGCTTTAAATTACTTCGAGGGTGTCGTGAAAGAAAAAAAAACACTCACCAGCGTCAAGGCGGTTCTGGTCGGTAAAATCTTCCGCCTGCTTACCGCCTTTACAGTAGCTCTGGCTATGGAGGCAGACATGTTCGACTCCCATGAAGTTTCTCTGTGACTTCATGTAAACATCAGCGCTACCCGGACCGCCCACCAAGCGCAACCGCGTCACTGATTGGCTGCCCGATGATTGGCAGACTCTTTGTCCAATCAGCAGGCACGTAACTCCTACGCAACGTTTTTTTTTTGGTTTTTGCGTTGTGTCTGTTAGGGATGGTAAAATACACCGTTTCGCATCAGTGCGTCGGTATAAAACTTAACGATGTGATTAAAAAAAGTGTGCATCGTATACTTACATTTGTATAACGGTGCATCGTTTTCAACATATTTGCAACAGTAACAGCCGATTTATTTATATAATAATTATTAGTAGACATGTTATACTTTTGTTATTTGGAAAGTGAACAATATCTGATATGTAGATTGATTTCTCTTCGCTAAACTGTTTATCGAGCGCGTTCTCTCAGCACCACTGCTGCTACGTAAATATGACGCATCACAACACTTCGTAAATAAAAATTAACAACTGATTTCGCAAAAAAAGTTGTTAATTTTTATTTTTGAATGAACCTGGTTGGGACTCGGAGTGTGTGCCCACCGCCCGGACAAGTTCCCTCACTCATACACTCAGAAAGGAGAGGCGGGGGTTTGGTGACATCACCTCAGGATTTACAGTGTGAGAACTGAAAAGGCCTCGAGTGACGTCACGTCAGTAAGGAGAGCTGAATACAAATTAAAATAGTGAATGACAAAGGATCCCAATTCAGAAAAAAACAAAATAAGTAGGGAGGAAACGTGCATAAGATAAAGATGTGTATGCAACTCTATCACTCCTCTCGTTATGAGTATAGTATAAGCTAATGTATTTAATGAAATGTATCATTTTAAATAACTCATTTATAGTATGTAGTTTAGCATAATTTGTGTAGCAACAAAACAATTCCAACCTTCTGTAACCAGTCTAGTTGGAGATCGTCAAGAGCAGGTCAAGAGATCGTCGAAAGCACCAAATTCCTTTGTGTTCATCTGGCGGAGAACTTTACTTGGCCGCTCAACACCAGCGTTATCACCAAGAAAGCCCAGAAGTGTCTCTACTTGCTGAGAAGGCTGAGGAATCTGCCTCCCTCCCACCCTGACCATGTTCTACAGAGGGACCATTGAGAGCATCCTGACCCTATAGAGGATAGTGAGGACAGCTGAGAAGATCATCAGAGTCTCTCTCCCCTCTATCACGGACATTTAAACCTCACGCTGCATCCACAAAGCCAACAGCATTGTGGACAACTCCACACACCCGTCACACACACTCCACCCTCCACCCTCCTGCCATCAGGGAAGCGGTTCCGGCACTATTTTGTGTTTTGTGTATTTGTCCTACACTGTTTTGTGTTGTCTGTCTTGCACTGTTTGGACCAGGTTGCACACGATGCACTTTATGTGGCGAGGACCCTTACTAGTCCTCAGCTCTGTGTGTTCTTTTATGTAGCTTTATGTTGTTTTATGTAGCACCAGGGTTCTGGAGGAACGTTGTCGCATTTCAATGTGTACTGCGTCAGTTGTATGTATATGGTTAAAATGACAATAAAAAGCTTTACTGAGTTCAGTAAGGAGACGCTTAAAAAGCTAATTTATAAAACATATATTATAGGGTTATAGATGTTGTATGTATCTTATGGCTACAATTAGTTCAACATCAAGTAGAACATTTAAAGAGGGATAAATGATGGAAAAAACTCCTGACTCGAACTTACCACAATACCTCTGGCATTATTTGAGCGATTTCGTTGAAAATAAGGTTTTGGCCTCCTGATAATTTATTAGATATCAATCAGTGTTTGACTCATTAATATCTTTCTATTAATAGATCAGTGTGTTAAGAGTAACATAAGAATCTTTGCACATAAACTGAGTTGATTATAATAGGAACATTATAGCCATAATAACCCACAGTACTTTGGATACTTAAGTACATTCGAAGGCAAATACTTTTGTGCTTTTACTTAAGTGAAGGTTTAAACTGAGCACTTTTACTTCTATTGGAGTCATATTTTACAGACTGTATCTCTTCACTTTTCCTCAATTTAATGCTTTGTGTTCTTCGTCCACCACTGGTGATTACTGAAGATTCTAAACTGTAAATTGCGGTTTCCATTCTGCTTTTCACACTGCAATGGCCAAAGGAGCATTAACATCAGCGAGCCGGCACATCCGAGTCTGATGCCCACCACTGTAATAGTAAGAGTGCTTAGAAAAATCATCCTGGATAAAGAATATATAAAGATTTTAAATTCTTAAATGTAATAAATCAACACTTGAGACGCTTATTTAACGCTAGGTTCCTGAAAGCACAGACACTCTAAAAGAACTCATCCTCGTCTCTATTCTCTGCTGTAACAATTATTGACACATGATCTGGCATTTTATTGATTTGATTATATTTGGGTCATGCTAGTCAAGATTAGAGATTTGATCACCTTCAACTACTTACATAACTTGCACAAAATAAATAAACAAGGGAACAGCCTACCTCATCAATTGAGAGTGATGTATTTGAGCTAATCCTAGATTAGCCCTTACATTCCTTCAAAAAATTATTACAACCAATATCAACCCCTTTGCCAATGACCCCAGGAGGACGCCAAAGCCAGCCATGAATTGGCAGTCTTTGCAAACTCACAGAGCAGGGCTACTGAGTGCTGAGAGTGGGGCCACTGAGACGCTTGTATAGAGTCTGTAGTCTTCCTAGAGAGTTCCAGAAAAGAGTTCCTCTGGAAACAGCATCAGAACTAGAACTGTGTATCTCCATGAATTTGGTATCCATAGAAAAGTGTCTGCACACAAACATAAGATCACTGTGCACAGTAACATGCATCAGCTTGAGAGATGTAAAGCACACTGCCACTGGACTCTGGAAAACTTGAAATGTGTTCTCTGGAGTAGTGAATCGCGGTTCACTCTTGTAGAGAACATGATTTTGGCAGAAACCATGAGGGGTACTTCTGACTGAAATGTACAGTGGCAACAGTAATGTTTAGTGGAGGAGAGAGAGTTGATTTGAATTGATTTATAGGGCTTTGGGTCCTTAGTTTTATTTTAGACAGTATTATGTTTTAACACTGCGCCAACTGTTTGGAGAGGGACTTCCTGCTCTAGCATTTCCTGGCTCTGTACACAAATCAAGGTCCCTAATGACATGGTTTTACAAGTTTGCTTTAAAGGAAGATCAGTGGTCTCTACAGCAAAATGTTTGGGAGGAACTAGAGAATTGATTGCAAGCCTGGCTTTTCATACGACATCAGAGCCTGATGAAGTGAAAAACTGAAAACCCAGTGTTTTTTTTAATCTTCAACTGTCCAGTTTGGGTGAGTCTGTGCCCATGTAGCCTCAGAGTCCTGTTTTTGGCTGCAGGCACCCAACCAGAGATGGCAAAAGTACCCACATCTTTCAGTTTAGTAGAAATACAGATACCCATGGTTTAAGTTGAAGCACTAACTGCACCTTTTTACTTAAGTTACAGTAAATATGTTTGGGCTCTGATATGTATTTAAGTAAAAAGATGTCATTACTACTACCTGTTTTAGTGTCACACTGGTAACTGGATCTCACATCATATTAATATAATAATACATAAGAATTTTAAATGTTACCTAATAAATGGATCCAGACTGAACATCCACCATATGGAAGACGAGCAGAGAACAGATGATGATGATCAGGTGATCAGGAGTGTCTTTGCTATCAGTCATGTTTACATCGTTGACTCCCTCTGTCTCATCCACATTAACCCCGGACTTCTTGTTGCCTTCTGCCACGCTCAGTGTACGATTCGTAAACTAGCCTACGTCTGTGGTGTGTGAGAGACTGGAGATGATACACCAGTGGATTAAAAAAGCGGCGCAATGACAGGAAATACGTTGATCGGCTGAAAACGGCGCAAAGAGAAGAAAAAATATATTTCATGATGTCACCAAATAGATTAAAACTAAAGTAACGAGTCTGGTTTGAAAATGTAAAAAGTAGAAAGAACAGATATTTGTGTAAAAAAAATGTAACGAGTGAAAGTAAAACGTTGTCCAAAAATTTAATAGTGGTGTAAAACACTGATACCAGAAAAATCTACTTAAGTACAGTAACAAATGATTTGTACTTTATTACTTCCCACCTCTGAAACCAACTGTGGTCTTATACTGTTGTAGTTCAACAGCAATGATGTGCTGCTAACCACAGTTTGAAATTCCAAAGCGACTTCAATGTACCTTCTTGTTTGTAAGCAATAAAACAAATCAGATGAGATTCTGAGAAAGGAAATGAAGGGAAACAGTCATTGGAACATACTCTGTCATTTTGGTAGTATGAAAAATAAAAAGATGACTCTTAGGAACAGGAGGTGGAGTTTTAGAGCTGGAAACAAAGCTCTTTAATAAAACTACTTAGAATGGTGATTTGCTGCTGCTGATCAACAAAAGGATTACAAACTAAGATGACTTGTGGAAATCTGCTGCTTTCATACTTGTGGTGAAGCCTTCAGTTATGACAAGTTTAGGTTTCAGTTTGTATTCAAAGAGATTAATAGAAGCAAGTACAGACAGTTAACAAATACTGTGAGGAAACACCCAAAACATGGAGAAGGCAGTAAGTCAGATAGTCAAACTGGCATAAATATCTTGAATTTACTTTAGCTAGGATCATGTTCATCCATTCATCCATTCATCCATTCATTCATTCATTCATTCATTCATCCATTTATACATTTATTTATTTATTCATTCATTCATTCATTTATTCATTTATTCATTTATTCATTTATTCATTCATTCATCCATCCATTCATTCATTCATTCATTCATTCATCCATTTATACATTTATTTATTTATTTATTTATTTATTTATTTATTTATTTATTTATTTATTTATTTATTTATTCATTCATTCATTCATTTATTCATTTATTCATGAAGGCCCCCCTAGACACACACACACACACACACACACACACACACACACACACACACACACGCACACACACACACACACACACACACACACACACACACACACACACACACACACACATTTACACTTAAGAGCCATTAAGCATCAGAAAATCCATTAATACTTGAAGGTGGTGGGAAACCAGAGGATGTATGAAAAAGCGAAGCAAGTCCAAGCAAAAATGTACACAGGCAGTGGTTTAGAGCCCAGGATTAAACCACACCAAGCTTCAGCTGAACATTTGAACAACATTAATGTAGTAATGTGGAATTGTGTCTACCTGCTTCATATTTACTAAGTTGGCATTAAGTGATGAGCAGAAGTGTAAAAGTGTGACATGTCTATAGGACTTGATTAAAGAATCACTCCACTAAAGTAGTTTGATAATAGGAACATTATAGCCATAATGATTCATTCGGCGCATGTGGCAGGGCATCCAGGCGATCACGAACTACAAGACAACATCACCTGCTTGTGACCATGACGCCTCCCTCCCAGGTGTGCTGGGCCTGAACCTACCGGGCCTGAACACCTTTCTCTGTAACTGGATCCTAGACTTTCTGACTGGGAGACCTAGTCAGTCCGGATCGGAAACAGCATCTCCAGCACCACCACACTGAGCACTGGGGCACCTCAGGGCTGTGTACTCAGTCCACTGCTGTTCACTTTGCTGACTTACGACTGTGTAGCAATGCACAGCTCAAATCACATCGTAAAGATCACCGATGACATAACCGTTATGGGTCTCATCAGCAAGAACGATGAGTCATCATACAGAGAGGAGGTGTGGAGCGAACAACCTGTCTCTGAACGTTGACAAAACTAAAGAAATGGTTGTGGACTTCAGGAGAGCACAGAGTGACCATTCTCCACTGAACATCGATGAATCCTTTGTGCAGATCGTCAAAAGCACCAAATTCCTTTTTGTTCATTTGGTGGATAACCTCACCTGGTCACTTAACACCAGCTCCATCACCAAGAAAGCCCAGCAGTGTCTCTACTTCCTGAGAAGGCTGAGGAAAGCTCATCTCCCTCCTGACCATGTTCTACAGAGGGACCATTGAGAGCATCCTGAGCAGCTGCATCACTGCCTGGTTTGAGAACTGCACCGTCTCGGATCGCAAGATCCTACAAAGGATAGTGAGGACTGCTGAGAAGATCATTGGAGTCTCTCTCCCCTCTATCATGGACATTTACACAACACGTTGCATCTGCAAAGCCAACATCATTGTGGACGAACCCACACACCCCTCACACACACTCTTCACCCTACTGCCATAAGGAAAGCGGTTCTGAGTGGTACCTGCGAGTGGCATCCTGAGAAAAAACAAAGAAAATGTGTAGTCCTCAACATGACTACTGGACTAAGCGGTCACAATATCATGTGTGACATTTTTTTTTACCAGCTATGACCTTGGACAAGAACTTCTCCCGACAAAACCTACCATGGTGGGCACAATAAAAAAAAATAAACCTGAACTGCCCGCTGAAATTTTGCAGGTGAAGGACAGGGCTCCACTTTCTTCCAAATTTGCTTTTACAGACTCCCCTGGTGTTTTTATATTGTCCAAAAAAAACAAAAACCTAAATGTGGTACTTACAGTGAGGAAAATAAGTATTTGAACACCCTGCTATTTTGCAAGTTCTCCCACTTAGAAATCATAGAGGGGTCTGAAATTGTCATCGTAGGTGCATGTCCACTGTGAGAGACATAATAAAAAAAAAAATCCAGAAATTACAATGTATGATTTTTAAACTATTTATTTGGATGATACAGCTGCAAATAAGTATTTGAACACCTGTCTATCAGCTAGAATTCTGACCCTCAAAGACCTGTTAGTCTGCCTTTAAAATGTCCACCTCCACTACATTTATTATCCTAAATTAGATGCACCTGTTTGAGGTCATTAGCTGCATAAAGACACCTGTCCACCCCATACAATCAGTAAGAATCCAACTACTAACATAGCCAAGACACCGAATTCCATTAATTATTATTTATAGACCTCCACGTCCCTACTCTGAATTTTTTCAGAGAATTGGCAGATTTAATCACAAATCTATCTACTTCTTTGGACAAAGCATTAATTGTTGGTGACTTTAATATTCATTTTGAAAACTCATTAATAACAGCAGTTGTGTCCAATCAAAATACAGCAGAAATTAATCAGAATGTTAGAGGACATAGTGGTGGACACACTCTTGATTTAATACTAACATTTGAATTCGATATAAAAATATAGGCATAATACCACAGACTGAAGCTATTTTAGATCATTAACTTATCTCCATTAAAACCAGTCATAGCGTAATCACCACACCACGTTATCGTGTTAAACGTACATTCACGTCAACTACTGCAGCGAGTTTTAGCAATAAGCTTCCGGAGTTGTTGATTAATTAGATCACTGTCTGACCCCGCAGAGCTCGACTGGGCCACTGAATGCCTAGAATCAACATTCTGTTACACTCTAGATAATGTAGATCCCCTTAAAACTAAAATGACCAGGAATAATAAATTAGCACCATAAAATAACAATCACACTTGTAAGGTTGTAGCACAGCAGTTCTGCTCACATCTACTTAGAAATAACATTAAATGTATCAGTCAGGATTTAGACCTCATCATAGTACAGAGACAGTTCCTTGCTTGTGTTGCTTGACCTTTGTGCAGCTTTTGACACCATTAATCATAATCTCCATTCATCAAAAATCTTGTTGGAATAAAGGGAAAAGCTCTCTCCTGGTTTAGGTCTTATTTGACTAATCGTTATCAGTTTGTTGAACCCAGCCATTATGGATGCACAAGCCAGTGCACTCTTAGTGCCGGTACCAAGCCCGGGTAAATGGGAGGGTTGCGTTAGGAAGGGCATCCAGCGTAAAACATGTGCCAAATCAAATATGCGGATCACAAATGAGAATTTCATACCGGATCGGTCGAGGCCCAGGTTAACAACGACCGCCACAGGTATCGTTAGCCGACAGGGTACCGGTGGAAATTGGGCTACTGTTGGCCGAAGGAGGAGAAGGAGAGGAGGAAGGCGTCTACAGAGACGGCAGGGAAAGGAGCAGTGTAGGAGAGTGGAGGTTCGGGTTGGTACTTTAAATGTTGGTACTATGACGGGTAAAGGGAGAGAGATAGCTGATATGATGGAGAGGAGAAAGGTAGATATGCTGTGTGTTCAGGAGACCAAGTGAAAAGGGAGTAAGGCCAGGAACATTGGAGGTGGGTTTAAACTGTTCTATCATGGTGTGGCTCGAAAGAGAAATGGTGTAGGGGTGATTCTGAAGGAAGAGTACAGTAAGAGTGTAGTGGTGGTGAAGAGAGTTTCTGATAGGGTGATGATCGTGAAGGTGGAAGTTGAAGGGATGATGATAAATGTCATCACTGCCTATGCTCCACAAATTGGCTGTGAGATGGAGGCGAAGGAAAGATTCTGGAGTGAATAAGATAAAGTGGTAGATGGTGTACCTAGGAAAGAACGATTGGTGATTGGGGCAGACTTTAATGGGCATGTAGGTGAAGGGAACAGAGGTGATGAGGAGGTGATGGGTAGGTATGGTTTTAAGGAGAGGAATGTGGAAGGGCAGATGGTGGTGGATTTTGCTAAAAGGATGGAAATGGCAGTGGTGAACACTTATTTTAAGAAGAAGGAGGATCATAGGGTGACGTATGAGAGTGGAGGAAGGTGCACACAGGTGGACTATTTGCTATGCAGGAGATGGAACCTAAAGGAGATTGGAGACTGTAAGGTGTTGGCAGGGGAGAGTGTAGCTAGACAGCATCGGATGGTGGTCTGTAGGATGGTTTTGAAGGCGAAGAAGAAGAGGAGGAGAGTGAGGACTGAAAGAAGAATAAGATGGTGGAAACTGAAAGAAGGAAGTGTGTAGTGTGAGGTTCAGGAAAGAGGTCAGACAGAGGCTCAGTGGTGTTAAGGAGGTGTTGGATGATTGGGCAACTACTGCAGGAGTGATAAGGGAGGCAGCTAGAAAAGTACTTGGTGTAACATCTGGAAATAGAAAGCAAGACAAGGAGACGTGGTGGTGGAATATGGAAGTGCAGGAGAGCATAAGGAGAAAGAGGTTGGCAAAACAGAAGTGGGATAGACAGAGTGATGAGAAAAGTAGGCAGGAGTACAAGGAGATGCGGCAGCAGGTTAAGAGGGATGTGGCGAAAGCCAAGGAAAAGGCATATGAGGAGCTGTATGAGAGGTTGGACACTAAGGAAGGAGAAAAGGATTTATACCGATTGGCCAGGCAGAGGGACCGAGCTGGGAAGGATGTGCTGCAAGTTAGAGCAATAAAGGATGGAGAGGGAAATGTGTTGACTAGTGAGGAGAGTGTGTTGAGAAGGTGGAGGGAGTATTTTGAGCAGCTGATGAATGAGGAAAATCAGAGAGAAAGAAGGTTGGATGATGTGGAGTTGGTGAAGCAGGAAGTGGATAGGATTAGTAAGGAGGAAGTGAGAGCAGCGATTAAGAGGATGAAGAGTGGAAAGTCGGTTGGACCAGATGACATACTGGTAGAAGCGTGGAGATGTTTAGGAGAGATGGCAGTGGAGTTTTTGACCAGATTGTTTAACAGGATTTTGGAAAGTGAGAAGATGCCTGAGGAATGGAGAAGAAGTGTGCTGGTACCGATCTTTAAGCATAAGGGTGATGTGCAGACCTGCAGTAACTACAGGGGAATTAAGTTGATCAGTCACACCATGAAGTTATGGGAAAGAGTAGTGGAAGCCAGGCTGAGAGAAGAGGTGACCATCTGTGAGCAACAGTATGGTTTCATGCCGAGGAAGAGCACCACAGACGCATTATTTGCTTTAAGAATGTTGATGGAGAAGTATAGAGAAGGACAGAAGGAATTGCATTGTGTATTTGTGGATTTAGAGAAGGCGTACGACAGGGTGCCGAGAGAGGAGTTGTGGTATTGTATGAGGAAGTCAGGTGTGTCAGAGAAGTATGTGAGGGTGGTGCAGGACATGTATGAGGACAGTGTGACGGCTCCCAATTAAATCTCACATTGATTATAAAATACTACTACTAACATGTAAAGCACTTAACGGTTGTTTGTTGGTAACTTAAATAATAAAGACTACAGCAGGGGTCAGATCTTTCTCTTGTAAAGCCCCACAGTTATGGAAGTCTTCCATTTAGTGTTCGAGACTCAGACACAGTCTCAGTGTTCATATTTAAAGACATAGAACACATTTATTTACAGTGAGGAAAATAAGTATTTGAACACCCTGCTATTTTAAGTTCTCCCACTTAGAAATCATGGAGGGGTCTGAAATTGTCATCGTAGGTGCATGTCCACTGTGAGAGACATAATCTAAAAAAAAAAATCCAGAAATCACAATGTATGATTTTATTTAACTAATTATTTTTATGATACAGCTGCAAATAAGTATTTGAACACCTGTCTATCAGCTAGAATTCTGACCCTCAAAGACCTGTTAGTCTGCCTTTAAAATGTCCACCTCCACTACATTTATTATCCTAAATTATTATCCTCAAACACCTGTTTGAGTCGTTAGCTGCATAAAGACACCTGTCCACCCCATACAATCAGTAAGAATTCAACTACTAACATGGCCAAGACCAAAGAGCTGTCCAAAGACACTAAAGACAAAATTGTACACTTCCACAAGGCTGGAAAGGGCTACGGGGAAATTGCCAAGCAGCTTGGTGAAAAAAGGTCCACTGTTGGAGCAATCATTAGAAAATGGAAGAAGCTAAACATGACTGTCAATCTCCCTCGGACTGGGGCTCCATGCAAGATCTCACCTCGTGGGGTCTCAATGATCCTAAGGAAGGTGAGAAATCAGCCCAGAACTACACGGGAGGAGCTGGTCAATGACCTGAAAAGAGCTGGGACCACCGTTTCCAAGATTACTGTTGGTAATACACTAAGACATCATGGTTTGAAATTATGCATGGCACGGAAGGTTCCCCTGCTTAAACCAGCACATGTCCAGGCACGTCTTAAGTTTGCCAATGACCATTTGGATGATTCAGAGGAGTCATGGGAGAAAGTCATGTGGTCAGATGAGACCAAAATAGAACTTTTGGGTCATAATTCCACTAAACGTGTTTGAAGGAAGAAGAATGATGAGTACCATCCCAAGAACACCATCCCTACTGTGAAGCATGGAGGTGGTAGCATCATTCTTTGGGGGTGTTTTTCTGCACATGGGACAGGGCGACTGCACTGTATTAAGGAGAGGATGACCGGGGCCATGTATTGTGAGATTTTGGGGAACAACCTTCTTCTCTCAGTTAGAGCATTGAAGATGGGTCGAGGCTGGGTCTTCCAACATGACAATGACCCGAAGCACACAGCCAGGATAACCAAGGAGTGGCTCTGTAAGAAGCATATCAAGGTTCTGGCGTGGCCTAGCCAGTCTCCAGACCTAAACCCAATAGAGAATCTTTGGAGGGAGCTCAAACTCCGTGTTTCTCAGCGACAGGCCAGAAACCTGACTGATCTAGAGAAGATCTGTGTGGAGGAGTGGGCCAAAATCCCTCCTGCAGTGTGTGCAAACCTGGTGAAAAACTACAGGAAACGTTTGACCTCTGTAATTGCAAACAAAGGCTCCTGTACCAAATACTAACAATGACTTTCTCAGGTGTTTAAATACTTATTTGCAGCTGTATCATACAAATAAATAGTTAAAAAATTCATACATTGTGATTTCTGGATTTTTTTTTAGATTATGTCTCTCACAGTGGACATGCACCTACGATGACAATTTCAGACCCCTCCATGATTTCTAAGTGGGAGAACTTGCAAAATAGCAGGGTGTTCAAATACTTATTTTCCTCACTGTAGGTAAGCCTTCTTTAAGTAGATTTTTTTCAGGTAAAGGAGCAAATCTGGAGGGATCATGGATATAGAGTTATTGGTGAACTGGGATATTTAGAAAGTAGAGATATTTGTGTAAAAAATTTAATGAGTGAAAGTAAAAAGTCCAGTATTGTATTTCAAAAATCCAGTAAGTACAGTATTTGTACTTCGTTACCTCCCACCTCTGTGATACGGTGAAGGCCCTGCACTCAGACCTTCTAACTCGGTAACAGAGAGCTTGAACCTTAAAAACATATCTGGTGAGTGTCAGTTCTCTAGAGGCAAATGCTGAGAAAAGAGGTCAGAGAAGAACGACCAGACTGACTAAGATTAAAAAGTCTACAGTAAACATTATTTACAATTACAGTAAGCTGACAAGCTTTTCAGAACAGAAGACACCCAGACACGCCCTGCTAGCATGGAAATTGGTTTATAAGCACAATTTTTCACTCAACAACTATTTCATATGGAATAACAAAGATGCATTATTTAAAAAACAAATCTTTATATTATCATGCTTGGTTCAATAAAGGTATTCTTTTAGTAAGAGAGTTATTAAATTCTTATGGTTACTTGGTGTCATATACTGAATTACCAATTAAACCAAGAGAATTTGCTGTTGTTATTGACGCAATTCCAAAGAGTGTGATGATACTTCTAAAAAACTATATTTCAGAAGGAATCGACGTGGTTAATCCTTGTAAGAACATTTTCATTGAAAAACAACAGTGTTGTAATAAGATAATAAGGAATGCTCTCCGTTCTGTATATTTACCTGCAGCTAAATCTTTTAGGTCTTCTTTATTTGGTTATATTTCTTGGGTTAAAGAATGGAAACTGACAAACAAGATTTGTATAAATAACAAAATTAAGGAAGTGTCTTACAAAATACTTCATATAATGTATCCTGCTAAGCAATGTTTTGGAAAGATTTAAGCTGAATATTTATTATTTCTGTGAATTCTGTGGTAATTTTTTTTAGGTTATTTTGGAAAGATATAGAATTCTATATTACTAAAACAAATGGAAAGTGGGATAGAAATATGAATATTTGATGTGCTGTTTTATACAGAACATAAAAAAACTTAAATTGTGGACAACAATATATTATACATTTGTTTGTTTTATTAGAAAAATTCCATATTCATAAAAAAAAGTGGACTCAATGTAGACCAAACCTTTCCCATTGTATTAATGACATTCATATTGTATGTAAATCTTCTTGGAAAAAACAAAAAACAAAAAAAGCACTGAAAACATGTAATGTTGATAGAACAGAAGACACCTTGAGGAAGATGAACGTTTGTGACAGTAGTGTGAGTGAAAATTGAACAAATGCAGCTGTAGTTTTGAGTGAAATTAAAACTACTTTTGAGTGGAAATGAGCTCGAGCTAAAATTAGAATGATAATAAATTACATGCATGATCTCACTTACATACATTGTTAGGTGAGTGTATGCGGATCTAAACATGAAATAAACAGGCTCACTCACAATGTCACAAATGTCTTTTGCTAAAAATACTATCTATAAATGCATTTTGCTATGTTGACGCTTACAGTGCACGCAAACGAACCGCTTTGCATGCAGCATCCTTCGGAATGCGATTTGCTGCGGCGTCTGTAGCCGAACCACGTGAGCAGGCGGTGCGCGTGACGTGAGCGCTGTGAGCGACAGAAAGCCGAAGCTCGGGCTGGTGGAACCGGGAAGTGGTTTCGGTGTCTGGACGTTGGCGTGGTTGAGGCGCGTTTTCGAGCCCGACGGTTCCACCAGACCGAAGGCGCGAGGCAGGAGGAGCGGAGCGCGCGCGCTGTCAACCCGCAGCAGAGCGGAGCGTCTGCTGGAGGACTCAGGTGGAGCTCGCGCGCGCCTCCGTGTTTCTCACCGCTCAGTCATTTCGTCAGTCGTTGTCAGAAAGGTTTTTATTACGTTTGCACCGTGGATTTTCATCCTACACCTTTACCCAAGGTAAAAACACAGGCTTGATCTTTTCAGACGTTCCAAACACCTAACATCTCAATGCTTAACTGTGTTTTTCGATTGCATTTCATTTCATTTATTTCATCCTTGCACAATTTTCTCACGTGCATGGTTTGCATATGCAGCATGAAGGTGCATTGCGTTATTATACTGCACTGTATCTGTACGGGTTTTGTATTTACGACACACTTGGCATCCTAGATGCTCTCATTTACCAGCAGGAAGCACTGCGCTAGATAAATATCCGGTATGATACTGTAACTCCAATATTCAATATCACGGTTCTCTCGGTATCATGGTATATGCTTTCAAGTTTGCATCTCTTTTTTCCATGTAGCTTATGACATTAATGCCATTAAAATGCAATAAGAGAAATGCAAATGTTTTTCTGTTTGGAGTGTCTCTTTGGGAAGATTGTTTATCAAGCACAATATAGTATAATACTTTTCCATTTGATGATTAAAACCTCGATATGCATTCATAGAACATTATACTGCATGTTACATGTTATGTCTTTGCAAATACGGTTTTAATGCGACATTATTATCATTTGATCGAGCATCGAGATACTATGGAAATGTTTCTGTTTTTCTTATTTCTACCTTCACATCCCATCACATGCACCCAGTCTTCTTTTGTAGTTAATCCATCCAATAATCCATTCATTACATACAGACGTAGGTTGAGCAATAAAATGGCATGATTCACTTCCTAGACTTTGTTACACTTCAGTGCGGTCTTGGAAACGGCAGCTCATGTGCTCAGGCAACAAAAGAATTTGACAGTCTGTGCCTTTGGGTCCTGCTCTAAAAATAAGGGACATGGAAAACTCCTGAAGGTCATATTGCTGGTTTGTGTGTGTGCATGTGTGCGTGTGTGTGTGTGTGTGTGTGTGTGTGTGTGCGTGTGCGTGTGCGTGTGCGTGCATGCACAATGTGTATGCGGTGTGTGTAGCATGAAGACTGTATTCATTCTGACAGTCCGGAGGGTTTAAACGGAGCTGAACACACACCTCTGTACACACACCTCTGGTTTAACGGTGCTGATCTCATTAAACATGTCTCATTTTCTTAGCATCTTTACCATTCAACAAATGAAGCAATGCACGACTTGTGATCAGCAGGGGCAATTTTCATTTGCCTCGCAGCTTAGTGTGTGTGTGTCGATGAGATTTGATGGGGGACGTACACTTGAAAACAGACAGTTCTAGAAAGCAAGGAATGTCATGCGCCGATTTCATGGGATTCACGATAAGGACGAAGATGCGACCGCATTTTAAATCCGATCCAATTTTCTTTTTTTTTCCTTTTTGTCGTTTGTGTCACGTTTAAGAGACACATGCAGCTGTGTGCCTGACAGGCGCCATCACGCATGAAACAGCTTCATGTCCCAGGCAGATTGTTTGAAGGACCTGTCAGAAACACATTGTACAGCACATGCCATCAGATAAACTCTGACCCTAGGAAAAAAAAAAAAGTTGTATCTGTACATGAGATGCTGTAGACTGTGAAATACTGTGTGTGTAACGATGTGTGTCCGGATCAAAACAAACAAGATTCCAGATGACGCCAATGACATCCATGGGCAGGAATCTGGGAGCACAAAATCAACCCTGATGTCTGGGTGAATAGGATGGCAGGTATATCCATTGTGGTTTAGAGAGAGACTAGACATCATAACCATCTGTGAGATCATGTGTCCAGACACCAGTAGTTCATCTCCTCAAAGCTGAGTTCAGTGACCACAATTATTTGATGCTCTGTGGAAGGGAAAAAAGCTATTTGTGTACCTCCTTCTGAGCAAAGGTCACCACAGCACTGGGGCATCTGAGACACCATCAATACAGATGAAAAGCGGCGTAGGTCACCTTTTATGTGCTTTACAAAAGGATGTGTGAAGTATTTTGGTAACTTGTGTCTCTCAGATTGTTTACACCATGTCGGTCTCACAGGTTGGTAGGTAAGCTTGAAGGACCCCTATGGGTTTGAGGGGGTACTGTATTGTTTTATATCCAATTTAGAATTTTCAATTGAATTTTTTGGACATTGTCTCAAAGCAGGTTTACACAGTTAAAGTGGTAATAAGGTTATATATTAAAAAAAATGTGTTATAAACGTTATAAAAGAATATTGCCTGTAAGTTTCTTATAACTGTTTATTTCCGATTAGCAAGCCAGTGTGTGCCAAGGAAAAACTACCTAAAATAGTATAAGGAAGAAACTTTGAGATGAAACAGCCTCAAAGAGGGGATTTCTTATCATATGAGTGGCACCGAACGTCCATTAATTCGGCCAATAAATGTATTTAATGTTCATTAAATAAACGCTCCAGCACCTCATGAAGATTTCAGACCTTCAAAGAGAAGATGCCGACCCACCGAGGATCACGAGCCATCTAGAGACGTACCAGTGGTAGCTGGATCCCACTTCAGGAAGATCACTGACTTAATCAATGCTGTTTCTCCATCATTGAACATTTAAAGGTTCCGGCATGGAGGAGTTGTTGTTGAATCTATAATGATCTCAGATGTTGGGCTAAGAAACACCTGGTTCTACAACGTGAAATGACTGTAGAAGACTTTAGAAAGGACATTACTCAAAATCACACACTCATAATATTTCATGGTATTTCCGGTGTTAGTTATGTTTTGATGGTTAACGATCACACTCTTGGTGTCACCCAAATGAAGATGGGTTCCCCTTTTCAGTCTGGTTCCTCTCAAGGTTTTTTCCTCCTACCATCATTGATGATAAATACACATAAGTCAATTATATTAACATTTTTTGTCTTACATTCTGCAAAGCTGCTTTGAGAAAATGTCTATTGTTAAAAGCGCTGTAGAAATAAACTTCAGTTGAATTAAATAATTAGAATGAGAATATCGAAATCACAAGGAGTTTGTTTGTCTCCATTCGTTTCTTTTACTAGAGACAGGTAGATGTTTGCTCTTCCAGAAATCATCAGTAATTGGTACCTGCAGAGTATGATTCTTCACACGTTAGTGGTTGGCTGGAAGTTAGGTTCAGCGTCAGACCCCCTGGAGCTGTTGACTCATTAGGGTTTTGATACCTTCTGATCCTCTTAGAACAAAAAAAGCCTGAAGTCAGAGTGTCGGTCCACACCAGTGCATGTGCAGTGGAGGGAGTGGAGTTTAGTGCACAAAAGATTTGTTCCTTTGTCTGCACCAGCTGTCCCTTAGAAACCATAAAATCCTGGTTATTTCTTTCCATTTCACCTTTAGTTCATGGATGATACGGCTTTTTCAGGCTTAAAACCCTGTGGCATCTCATTGTTGTGATTCAGACGTTCCTGTGATTGTGCATGTCAGTATAGGTGTTCAGGTATCTTCTTGGCATCTTTAGTGTGGAATTACAGTGTAAAAGCAAAGTATCTATTAGCACAGTGGAGCATAAAGACAAGGTTAGACAGGCGTTGGCCGAACGCAGCAAGAATTATCCATGGTAAGCAGAATGTAGGTTCAAGAATAGCCTAGTTTACAAACAAGCAGTAGGCTAAGCAGAGATGGTTCAGACTGGTATGGCAAGATTTTGCACGAGTATAAATAAGCCCACATTCACTGATGTTTACATGCTGGTGGATAGCAGGGAGTTGCTTGAGTGTGAGTGAAGGAGTGGCTGTAGGAATGACGTCTTATGAGGTATGACATTATCTTATTAACATTTATAGTTGTAGACTGTACAGCAGATTTTCTCTCAGTGAAGCTTTTGCACTT
Organism: Silurus aristotelis; assembly: GCF_946808225.1. Lineage (NCBI taxonomy): Eukaryota > Metazoa > Chordata > Actinopteri > Siluriformes > Siluridae > Silurus > Silurus aristotelis. The sequence continues at coordinate 4,253,841 of NC_139596.1, forward strand.
TCTATTCTGTTTGTTTCTGTTTGTGGAATTTTGGTGTATCGCATTAGTATTCATCTGCTCGTTGTTGTGTTGTGTCATGAAGCAGCTGTAAGCCGTTAGCCCCAAACGTGTAGCATCCATAAATAAATACAAGCTGAATTTAGCTCTATGTGGGCTTGATGTTGAGTATTGTTGAGGGTCAGTCACTCCCTCCATTATCTGTGTGGACAGCAGCTCCTGGTCTGTCAGAGTCTGACTCGAATCACAAAGGAAAGTTAGTTTTATTTTTTATTTTTATGCCAATCACTGGTCAAAACTGGAAAGCGGTGGAATCATTGTAATCCTTGTGCTTGTGTTCACATTTTTATTTTTGTTATTAAATTATACAATTTCTATAATCTCTTTATTTGTCATGCGGCTTCCATGAATTTCTTGATGTAATATATGAGATCACAAAATTTAGAATATATGCCTGTTTAAAGTCAATAAAGTGAGAACAAGCATGTAGGCATGAGGTGTGAAAAACTCTTGGTTTAGTACTCTCTGTTTAGTACCATGTTCAGTACCCTGTTCACTATTCTGTTCAGTACCCTGTTCAGTACTCTCTGTTCACTATTCTGTTCAGTACCATGTTCAGTACTCTCTGTTCAATATTCTGTTCAGTACCATGTTCAGTACTCTCTGTTCACTATTCTGTTCAGTACCCTGTTCAGTACCCTGTTCAGTACTCTCTGTTCACTATTCTGTTCAGTACCCTGTTCAGTACTCTCTGTTCACTATTCTGTTCAGTACCACGTTCAGTACTCTCTGTTCACTATTCTGTTCAGTACCACGTTCAGTACTCTCTGTTCACTATTCTGTTCAGTACCACGTTCAGTACTCTCTGTTCACTATTCTGTTCAGTACCACGTTCAGTACTCTCTGTTCACTATTCTGTTCAGTACCACGTTCAGTACTCTCTGTTCACTATTCTGTTCAGTACCACGTTCAGTACTCTCTGTTCACTATTCTGTTCAGTACCCTGTTCAGTACTCTCTGTTCACTATTCTGTTCAGTACCCTGTTTAGTACCCTGTTCAGTACCCTGTTCAGTACTCTCCGTTCACTATTCTGTTCAGTACCCTGTTTGTACCCTGTTCAGTACTCTCTGTTCGGTACCCTGTTAAGTACACTTTTCAGTACCCTGTTCAGTACTCTCTGTTCACTATTCTGTTCAGTACCCTGTTTAGTACTCTCTGTTCAGTACCCTGTTCAGTACTATCTGTTCAGTACCCTGTTCAGTACTATCTGTTCAGTACTCTCTGTTCAGTACACTTTTCAGTACACTTTTCAGTACCCTGTTCAGTACTCTCTGTTCACTATTCTGTTCGGTACCCTGTTCAGTACTCTCTGTTTAGTACCCTGTTTAGTACTCTCTGTTCAGTACCCTGTTCAGTACTATCTGTTCAGTACTCCCTGTTTATTTCCCTTCTTCAGTACTCACTGTTCAGTACCCTGTTCAGTACACTTTTCAGGACTCTCTGTTCAGTACTCTCTGTTCAGTACCCTGTTCAGTACTCTCTGTTCAGTACTCTCTGTTCAGTACTCTCTGTTCAGTACCCTGTTCAGTACACTTTTCAGTACTCTCTGTTCAGTACTCTCTGTTCAGTACCCTGTTCAGTACTCTCTGTTCAGTACCCTGTTCAGTACTCACTGTTCAGTACCCTGTTAAGTACACTTTTCAGTACCCTGTTCAGTACTCTCTGTTCACTATTCTGTTCAGTACCCTGTTTAGTACTCTCTGTTCAGTACCCTGTTCAGTACTATCTGTTCAGTACTCTCTGTTCAGTACCCTGTTCAGTACTCTCTGTTCACTATTCTGTTCAGTACCCTGTTCAGTACCCTGTTTAGTACTCACTGTTCAGTACCCTGTTCAGTACTATCTGTTCAGTACTCTCTGTTCAGTACTCTCTGTTCACTATTCTGTTCAGTACCCTGTTTAGTACCCTGTTCAGTACTCTCTGTTCAGTACCCTGTTCAGTACTCTCTGTTCAGTACCCTGTTCAGTACTCTCTGTTCAGTACTCTCTGTTCAGTACTCTCTGTTCAGTACCCTGTTCAGTACTCTCTGTTCAGTACTCTCTGTTCAGTATACTATTTTCAGGATTAAAGTTACATAAGTTCTGGTGTTTTTCCTATTGTACAGTTGCTTCTTTCTGATTTTATTTCCACCCAGATTGGATCTTCTACCCCTCATGTATGAGAGTCTGAATTCCCTACAGTTTTTCTCCAAACTCATCATTTCACTCCTTTCTGGATGGACCTATTTTTTTCTGTGTCACTGTCTCCTTGCCTTAAGGGAAGAGGAGAATGATTGCTGGTACTAGTCATATTCAGTTTAATAGTGTGTGTCCATCAGTGGCCCTTCCTCAGAAATTAAACACTATTGAATTATAGAAAAATGGATGCTCCAATTTATTTTCTTTCAGAAATGTCCCACATTTATACATCCTTACCTTGACAATGGCCAAATGACAGTCCAGTTTCCATGGAAACATAATTTTGCAAATTACTTTTGCTGTCACAAAAGAGTGAGAAACCTAATCTAAGAGACTTCACACAAAAAAAGATAAAAAATATGATAATATTTTCACTATTTTTGTGCCCTTACAGTAAAGTGTGTGTCTTGATATAAATATTTGAATATTGATGTTAAATTTAAATTTTAGAAGTTTCCACACTATTAGTTATTTATAATCAAAAGCAGTGAAAATATTTTTATTGTGTCGTGGCTTCGATGTAACAGCTCAGATTGTAGAGTCGATATGTTCTATTGCCTAATAAAAGACAAGACAGAACCATAGGTCCTGATTTGTCATTACTGCTGCAGTCCTTGACCATTTAGAATCAGTTAGAATATGTACTCATAAATCTAGTTTATGTTTGACTTGCAATGGGATAACAAAGAGAAATACAATGATTTGTATTACTAATTTGAGCTGCTGCTACTTGATTGAATGATTGCACTAAAACCGAGGGTAGACGTGTTCCTAATAAAGTGGTCAGTGAGTGTATATGGACATGTTATATATGCATCCCATGGATCTAATAAACAGCCCAGATGTTGCCTACAGGTTTTGGTATAAGACTCTTTCAGCCACAAGGGATGTGATTAGATTAAGTTGGAGTTAATTATAATTCAAGATAATTGACAATTATAGTCAGTCATCGTTCTGATGCAGTAATTGAACTGGGCATGCAGTGTTAGAAGAGTTACAGCACTGTACAGCATTTGGAACACACTATTTGCATGTTTTCAAACAGTATATTCTTTAATCTAGGGATATTTTGGTACAAAGAAATGGTACTTCTCTTACTATGGGCTGTCACACAGTACACATGCTGGCATGGCAAAACACTAAATTCTGTCTTCATTGGTTTTATTCGAAAGCACTTAAATGCAATATCTTGTGTATCTATTTATAATTTGTGGCCGTTTTTTTATATATATAATGTCAGACAGTGCAGTGTTTTATTGTCAGCCTCATGCAGTATCGCTTAATTAGATACTAGGCAACAAAGTACATTCTCTGGATGCATGACATCAGACGATACAGACAGCCCTTGTTGTAATAATCAACTTCAAGTTGCAGACTTCAGGGGTTTTGCCATATTGTCACGTTCAGACTTGTAAGGTTTCAAACACTTTGTTTCTGTATGTAGGATTTCCAGGGGGTCTTAAAAAGTCTAAAATAGTCTAAACATTTAAAATCTCAATTTTATGTCTTCAATAATTTTAAACAGGTTTTAATTTGACCCCAACCCTAGTTTGTTTCCGTGGTGTTGTAGTTCTCTCTTTGCAACAGACCAACATGCAACAGCCAATCACCTTTTTGTTATTACATGTAAATGCAGATTTTATTTTTGCTATGGGGAAGTTTAGCGATACTAAAAACAAAAAATATTTATTTAGCACCTGGTTAAGGTCAGTTATTAACAACATATTTGTGTGCATGTGTTTTTGATGTTGTGATATAAATCTTAAATTTAATTCTTAATGCTCTTAAAATGTCTCAAATCTGACTGACCTGCAGAAACCCTGTTATCAAGATACTGAACCCATACATGTGCGTCTTACTTTGTTACAGACAAGAATGGAGTCGCACACCCAGAGGAATCCTGAGGTCCAGTCAACTGCAGAACTAAAAGGGGAGTCCGTTCTTCTTCCAGGCTCCTCAGAGAGCTGCTCCTCTGCACCCCGCACATTATCAGTAGCTCCGACTAGGCCGAAGGGGCCACAAAGAACTCCCCCTGTAGAAGGCTCCAGTGACATGTCAGTGCTTGAAGATTATCCGGAACTGTGTCAGGACAAAGCGGACTCTCCTGCTCCCAACAAGGCCAGCCAAGCATCACGTCCAGCCCAGCAGCTCTGTGATGACAAACCTTCTAGACCATCCACGTTGCCTGGACATGCAGCTGCAGCGAGGAGCCACATCTCAGTGAGAGCAGCCTCACTTCCTCAGGCACCATCCTACAAACCGCCACTCACAGATCCCAGTGTTCACCCTCAGAGGGCGCTGTCTGTAGCGGGAACTGCTGATACAAAACCTCGAACTGATGAGGATTTCAGGTAATACAAGCCACATTGTACTGAAATCATCATATTAATGCTATTATGTCCATGTCCATGTGCAAGCAGGTGGTTTGGCTACGATAGATTGTGGGAATGAGGGTGTGAATGGTGCTATGGTTTGGTATGTTCTCAAGGGTGTATTACCACAAAAACACCCACTGGATTCACTGCAACTCTGACCAGGATACAGTGGTTATTGAAAGTGTGGTTTATCTGCTTATGCTTTTTTACCACAATCTCAAGAAGCGTTTACGAAAAGAAAAAAGAAAAAGTTTACGTCTTGTGATAAGGTGAATGTTTTGTAACAGCAATTCTGACAGTTGTGCTCCAAGTAGCTTCAAGCTTTTTTATATGCTATCAGAAAAATGTGGCTTTCTGTGGTTATTGGTCTTTTTTTTTTTAAATAAAGCATTGTAATTATTAGAGATTTTGTTGTGTGGGGAGTGGAATTAAACGCTACACATCATGATGTTATTACAAAGGTTTAGACCAAAACAGAGTACAGTTTGCATGAAAAACCTCCACAGTGAAAGCTGTCCTGCAGACCGGGAATACGACACTGAACCCCTTGAAAGCTTGTGCTCGGGTGTGTACAGGAAGTACAGTAACCTGAGCATGTGCTTTACCCGGTGAGGACTTCATTAAGAAAGAAAGAAAGAAAGAAAGAAAGGAAGAAAGAAAGAAAGAAAGAAAGAAAGAAAGAAAGAAAGAAAGAAAGAAAGAAAGAAAGAAAGAAAGAAAGAAAGAAAGAAAGAAAGAAAAAGAAAGTTGCTTTTCAGTAAAAGTGAAAATCTTTCTTCACATATCCCAGCGATGTTAGGAGCTGGGGTCAGAGCACAGGGTCAGTCGTGATACAGCACTCCTGGAGCACAGAAGGTTTTTTTCAAGGGCCCTAAGAAAGTCAGCCTGGCGATTACCAGGGCTTTAACTCCCAACTTTCTGATCACTAACCCAAAGCCTTGTCTACTGAGCTACCACATCCCCCATATGAGAAAGGTGCTTTATACTTGTCACATGTCCTTTAAAGCACAGTGATATTCTATCTTCAAATATCCCAGAGTGCATGGGCAGCCATGATACATCAATGCTGGAGCACTGAGGGATAAGGGCCTTGCTCAGGGGCCACAAGAGTGGCAGCTTGGCAATACTGGGGCTTGAACCCTCAACCTTCTGATCAGTGCCTTAACTACTGAGCTACCACCTCCCCCTTTTATTAATATAATGGCAAATCATTATACCATTATTATATCATTATATTATTATATATATTGTTCCCCATGTAATAACATTTCTATTGTGTCTATCGTATATCGTTGTCATATTTTTAAAGCTCTGTGTGTGTTGTGTATTCATGGTTAACTGGCGTTTAATGATCTGACACACATATTGAGTATAATATTATTCTCATTAAACCTTTATTTTTCAACAACCATTAAGTCACAGCATCCCACTATCAGTTGTACAATCAGCCTCCTGTAAATCAAGATGAGGAGGAGGAGCCCTGCAGATAATAAGGGATAATTATGGATTTTGGATTTATTTTTTCCATTTCTGTGTGCCTCTGCTCCATGTGTACACAACTCGCTTCCCCGCTGTCTTTCCTCTTCTTCACACGGGGGTTCAAGAATGAGAAGACTTCTGTAGCTGCTGGTAAATGTTATGTGTAATGGACTGAGGCCATGCAGTGGGAAATAATAGACCTAAATTATAGACTATCAGAGGGAAACTCGATCACCTCTCGAGCCTGGAGGCATCTAGTGATGGAATTTGTTTTTATAATGGAGTAAGCATATGACGATCACACACTCAAACACACACCAGCAATGATCTATTATGTAGATGTCCTTATTTTGTTGTATTTTTACTCCGATCTTTCACTTTCTGACAGATTGCACATAATCACATGGAACGTGGGCTCTGCCATGCCCCCGGATGACGTCACTTCCTTGTTGGGGCTGAACGTAGGCAATGGGAATACAGACATGTATATTGTAGGGTAAGACGGCTATTTTGAATTTGTTAATCTGGGCATCAGTGTGGTTTAGGACAATAAGCAAATAATGCAAAAGTCAATGCAAATAAAGAGGGTGAACTGTTTTGTTAGTCATATACAGTTCGTTCTCCCGTGTCTTGTATAAAGCCAGCCTGCTGAATAATATAATATTTATCATTCATTGATCATTCATCCCTTCTTCTGTGGCTTATACAAGGTTACAGGAAGTGAACTCCATGATCAATAAACGACTGAAGGATGTCCTTTTCACAGACCAGTGGAGTGAAGTCTGCATGGACACGCTCAGCCGCTTTGGATACGTATTGGTCAGTAACAACAATATACACGCACACACACACACACACACACACACACACACACACACAAACACAATACACAGTGGCTACATTGTATAGCTATGGATATTAATAGACAATTTGTGTGTGTGTGTGTGTGTGTGTATATAAGGGGTGTGTGTGGGTGTTTTCTTTGAGGTTATGGTAAATAGGGAATGGACTTTGATCTATCCGCTCAAATGGTCACGCTCCAGAAGAAATGCACTTTATTGCTCAGCAGGGACAATCACGCAATCTGATAATACAGTTATTTATTAATTTTGATCTCTTTCTCCTCATCTAGAAGTGTATTTACAGTCATAAGACTTTACAGAAAGCATTGCTTTCTGTCTTTAGAAATGACGTCAGTTCGCGAGGTGTTTGATGGAACTCTTAGGAATAACCTAGAAACAAGCATTAACAGGGTTTCAGCTACATATTTACTCGTCCTTCAGCCTGGAATGGAAGTCACATTAAAGTATTAGTCACATGTGGACGATGCTGGACATGTTGAGCTTTTTATGTTCTGTACAACATTATATAGTATGCAAGCAGTAATAAATTGACACCTTGGTGTATATCGTATTCAAATAAGGACAATATTGTCATTATTTGAATACATGACACCAAGGTGTCGGTTAATTACTGATAAATGACTTATTTAATAAGTACTAATAAAGTAAATAAGTAGTAATAAATCTCTAAATCAATAAACCAAGGTGTCGGTTTATACACATGGATATGGACGTTGTCTCAAAGCTGCTTTGAGACAACGTCCATTGTAAAAAGCGATATCGAAATAAACTTGAATTGTGTAGTTTTTGATTGGTCAGGTGAAGATTGCTATGCATTACGTGTTTATATGAATGCATTCATGTAAAAACCGCACATTAATTTAGCACTGTTGGAATGAGGTAAACTTGTGGAAAACCTGTGGAAAAGTTTTCTCATGTACAATTACCTCAATGTTTAAATTGTACACAAAACATTTGTTGCAATATATAACATCAATAATACATAATAACATGGATTAATAATAACCTGCACATACACCAGTATATATTATACATATATTTATGTGTACATTAATCATCTAATATTTACTTATAGCAACTTTAATTATACAGTCATAATGAACCTCCATTCCGTTTTACTCAGATGAAGATGGGTTTCGTTATACAGTAAGTCTGAAGGTTTCGTCCTCATACCATCGCTGGAAGTTGTTCCTTGCCACTGTTGCCAATGGATCACTCATTAAGAATAAACGTATAGGAGCTAATTTATTAATTGAAATTCGTAATATATATTTATTTTATATTGTATGTGGCAGAGAATAAATTTGTGGGATGTACATGTTACATGTTCATGTATAACTTATTGAAGCATGATTATTCTTACGGAGAATAAACAATGTACAGAATTGTAATAAAAGGAGGAGAAACATTATTAAAGGCAAAAAAAATTTCACTGAGGATTTGTTCAGAAGCTTTTAAACTGCCCTCAGACTTTAATGGGACTCTCTATATTTCGTGCTTTATTAAAGGCGGGAGCTCTTGAAAGGTGAAGCACTAAGCCTTGTATATAAAAGACCCTGCGGCAGTGAAGTCTTATTTGTAAGAGACGTGTGTTGTGTGGTAGAAGTGCCTAATTAATATGATCAAGGGCAGAACGTGGAGCTTGATTTGTGAGGAGTGTGAAAATGTCTTTCCAAGGTACAACAAAGAGAACAAATACTACAAACAGGAGATTAAGCAAGAGAAATCTGTCAAGGCAGTAAACAGGGTGATAGATATAGATATAATAATAGTTAAAATAAAAACAGGAAATTGAAAAAATATACCGTAATTTCCGGACTATTAAACGCACCCAAATAGAAGCCGCACCCACTGAATTTGACAAAGATTTTTATTTTGAATATAAATAAGCCGCACCTGTCTATAAGCCGCAGGTGTCTACACTGAAACTAATGAACTTTACACAGGCTTTAACGAAAGACAGTGTCTGTTACACGGCTTGTATCTAAACAGTAGCCTACCAAGAAAGTCATTGTTCACTGTCTTCCTCCTTCCTTTTCACAACTATTTCTCTGGAGAGTTTTTCTTTTGGCATCGGCGTGCGTTTAAAAAATCACCATCGGTGAATCTTTTCTCCTGATGCCGTGCAGCTCAGAACACAGGTGAAGTGTGTTTTCATGCCCGGTTGTTTTCAGCGTGACGAATGATTCTTATTTCCTGTTGACAGTCCGAGTGAGCGGCAGGTCAAACGTCAGAGGAACATCATCCATATTTATGATGTGGTGCGGCCCGATTCAGTGGGAGCGCATCTGATTTAATATAAAGAGTTTCATTGGTTCACCTGAACCCGTTCTGCAATTTCATTGGTGTAATGTTATGGGGCTCAGTTTTTTGGAATGAAGCCTGTGAAAACGGGAAAAACCCAGGATAAATCCATAAATTAGCCGCTTCGTTGTTTAAGCCGCAGGGTTCAAAGCGTGGGGAAAAAGTAGCGGCTTATAGTCCGGAAAATACGGTAGATAAAGCAAGGATCTAATCAACATGAGGCAAGATTTACAGATTATATTGACCTGAGCTGGAAAGAACTGGAAGCAACAAGACCTCAGTAGAAACTAGACACAATCATGTACTAATACTGTGTCTTTTACATCTCTGGAGCATTTGGTCCTGATGAAAAGCAATTTCACACTCATGCATAAATGTCAGGGTGTAAAAATATCATCAGGCCCTGTTAGAAAAGTGTGTTAGTTGTCCGAAAAAACAATCAAACTTAGGAATAGCTTATATATATATGTATGTTATTAAGTTTAAGGTTATAAGTCTAAATCACAGATCCACCAAGCTGCCACTGCTGGGCCCCTGAGCAAGGCCTGATACTTCTGTTCAGTCACAAATGTTGATGAGAAGGATGTGAAGCAGATTAAATGACACAAAGCACTGAGTGTACATTGTACATGTGCTGAAATCAAGAGATTTTTTTTCTTCATATTTGTTATTGAATCAGTCTCTATACAATTGCCTCTATAGATCTGACTCCAGTACAACAAATCATCATCTAACTGCGTTTCATTGGCTCTGTACATGTACTAGGCACAGTGACAATAAAGTTGAATCTAATCTAATCTAATTAAAGTAAGCTGCTATATTAAGAGTTTGCTTGACTTAGGAATAGCAAACTTTTGTATGGGGTCCACATGTACAGGGGTGACAGTGATTAATGTACAGAAGGTGCACTGGGTAATAAGATATAGTGTATATAGTAATATATAAAATAGGTTTGATGTTTAAAATCCGTTTTTTCTGCGTTTCTTTTCACAGGTGACATCACAGAGAATGCAGGGTGTATTGCTGCTGGTGTTTGCAAAATATTACCACCTGCCTTTTATCAGAGGCATACAGACTGAAAACACTCGTACCGGGCTCGGGGGAATCTGGGTACGTCCAAGTGATTCATATACACTATGATGAATTCATTCTAATATTATAAATTATATTGCTATGAATTGCACTTGGATTTAAAGTGCTCATAGATGAAAGCTTCATCTGTCCCATGTTATTTACTCACTCCTATGTCAACTTTAAATGTACTCCCTTCCAGGGAAATAAGGGTGGAGTCAGCGCTCGGATGAGTGTGTTCGGCCACGCCGTATGCTTCCTGAACTGCCACCTGCCGGCACACATGGAGAACTCAGAGAAGCGCATGGAGGATTTTGAGAGCATACTTCAGCAGCAACAGTTTGAAGGTCAAGCTGCAATGGGAGTCCTGGATCATGAGTGAGACACACACACACACACACACACACACACACACACACACACACATATATGTAACTTATGTAATCTAAATTTTGCTCTCCATTAAAAATTTACCCCAAATAAGGCTGCAGCGTTAGAATGAATGCACACATTATATGGATTTCAGGCTATTTAACAAGTAAAATGTTATAAAGAAGCAACATTTGACTTTTTTAATGTCCTTATTTTCAGTGTTGTTTTCTGGTTTGGGGATTTAAACTTCCGGATTGAAGACTTGGAGATGCATGTGGTTAAATCTGCTATAGATACTAACAAACTGTCCCTGTTATGGGAAAAGGACCAGGTAAGAGACATTCAAGAAAAAAAAAAAGAAAATCGTTTACTTTTCTTCTTTCTTTACTAGTTTTTATTTCAGCGTAATGAAGCTGTACCGACTATTTTATATAATTCAATTTAATTCAATTCCATTTTATTTGTATAGCGCAGGGGTCTTCAACGTTTTTCAGGTCAAGGACCCCTTAGACAATAGACATTCTGCAGGGACCGCTGTTGTACATTATTGTCTGTATATTTTGCAATTAAAATCACAATTTATTAAGTTGTTTACAGTTGCCTTTTATTTGAATAGATTTGTAGTTACAAACATTTTCCTTTTACTTTCAGGTGGACTATTATATATTTACATGAAGTTTTATAGAACGTTAATGTAATAATTATAATAGTTTTAAAATTAATTATATAAAAAAATTGCATCTATCTTTGATGTTTTCACCCATGTTTTTGCTAACAAGAAATGATTTGCGATTAAACATTAATTAGCTGACCCCCTGCAGTACTGCCACAGATCCTCTAGAGGTCGCCGACCCCCGGTTGAAGACCCATGGTATATCACTTTTAACAGAGATAAAAGGGTTATGAAGTTTAAATGTTTTAATGCCTATAAATTAATCCGTAATCATTAATTAATTTTTCATCTTCAGAAAGCATGTACTCTTGGTGAGGTACTTTTTATTTTAGGAACACTGGGGGTGAGTGCCGGCTTACAGAAGACTTCAGAAAGACCTGGCTTCAAGCTTCCAAAATCAATTTGTCACAAAATTTTGCCTAAAGTTGAATTTTAGCCTAAGCCAAGCAAATAATTTACAAAATAATCGTTAATGTCATGTTGCTTGTCATGTTAAGAAAAACTGCAAACCACAAAGCCATCAATCATTCTGGCATGTCAGAAAGTATAAATATCCCCTAATTCATACAAAATGCTAGAAAAACGGCTGCTCGCAAAAAACGGCACCATTTCAAAAACCCATTAAACACACATTTAATGATTGTCCCCCACACAAGTGCGAGTGGTTACTATAGAAACGGCTAATAATATAAGCTTTAGCAGCACGCTGTAGTGGACTGTAGTGACAGAAAGGAAATGTTGATTTAGGTGAATATTGACGGCAACAGAAATGTGTTCATGATTGCTACTATAAATATGAAATATTTATGAGGCACACTGATGTGTATCCATTTCTTTTTTTTGTTTGATGTTTTGTTTTTGTGTGTGTCTTACAGCTGAACATGGCCAAAGACACTGAAACAGTACTGGAGGGCTTCCAGGAAGGACCTCTGAAATTCCCTCCGACCTACAAGTTTGATGTGGGAACTGACACATATGATACCAGGTACCAGATAAACAGATCTGAGACATTATTAAAGAGCAAAACACATAGCAACACTTTCTCAGGACTTCTGCACTGACATCTACCCAAAAAGCCCAGTTCATTCAAATGATTATTGAACTACTTTGTATTTAATGTAATATATTCTTGCCTATTGTGTCTATGGCTCTCAGGACAAATAATCCACTTTAATTTATTCAACTCATTTTTGTATGTTTAACACTTTTAACAATAAACTCTGTCGCAAAGCAGAGTGTAAAGTTGTGTAAAAGAATATATACATTCAGTGCCCGTAAATTTTAATCTCGTCCCTAATGAGCGAGCCAGTGGTGACAGTGGCAAGAAAAAACTTCCTGGGATGTCATGAGAAAGAAAACTTGAGAGGAACCAGACTTAAAAAGGAACCCGTCCTCATCTGGGTGACACCGAATGTCCATTCATTACATTTCAGCATAGTAACAGACGCATCTTTGCACATTTGTATCCTGGTTTGATAAGAAGGGCATCAGTCAGTTTATGGACTGCAGAGAGCTGCTGCTGCATCATAAACACTGCCCTGTGTTCATCCCAGAACTCTTATTCACACTATGTTGATGTTAGACACAATAAAGGCTGTCTGACTGTATAATATTGAGTTGTAGAAGAACGTTTTTTCCTCATAACGTCTCAGGAGGTTTTTTTCTCATCACCGTTACGCTTGCTCACGAGAGATTTAAATGTACATCCAGAGTACTGCTTTGCAACAGCCATCAACGTTTTTAAAAGCTCTACGAACAAAACTGAACTGAACTCGACTATACCACACATCTGCATCTTCTTAAATACGATTGACATTCCTCTCCTGTCATTATTTATTTTTAATTGTTCACAACCTGTTTTTATCCTTCCCGCATCTTGTTTCATGGACATTCTGAAAATATATAAGTAAATATATAAGGGTATGCACATTCACAAGAAGAAGAGAATACAATTGAAGAATTCAGAGGATTTTAGAAGTCTGCTTTAGCTCTGAAGAAGCATTTCTGATTTCATTTGTCATTCCATAGTGGGAAAAAACGGAAGCCAGCATGGACTGATCGCATTCTGTGGCGTATGAGGCCAATGGCTCCAGCGAGCAGTGCATCCAAGCGTAGCTCAGTGTCAGGCCTCACCAGCGGCACTCGAGTAATACAGCACTTCTACCGCAGTCACATGGAGTACACTGTCAGTGACCACAAGCCTGTCTCCTCCATCTTCACGCTGCAGGTAAAGCCATGACTGAGATCAGAGGGGAAAGCTGGGTTTTTATTCTTATATCAGAACTGTGGATCACTGTAATATACACTGCTCTCCACAGTTCCCATACAAGGTGGACATCCCTTTGGTAACACTTATCGTGGAGGACGAATGGCGGGAGGTCACTGATGCTGTGGTCAGATTTAAGGTGGCACCCAATTACTCTAGAAGCTCCTGGGACTGGATTGGACTTTACAAGGTACGTTGTATCAGTAGGAATTTATTTCGCAATGTGTGTTTGATCTTGAAAGGTGACGTCTTAAGAGATTGAACAGGAAAATGTGCTATTATCTATGACTTTAGTATTCACATGGAACCATTGTGTAAAATTATTCGAATTTTATCTTCAGATTATAATAGATTGTTGTAAGGTTTAAATGAGATTTACATTCAGATACCAGTGTGAAGCTAGAAAGGCAAAATAAATAACACACTCCAACCGATAGTAATATAATCGAGGCATTTCTTTCGTAAACAGGGACGTTGCAAATGAACCATATGCCTTTTGTAATGCAGTGTCTGAAAAGTTAAATATAAGCAAAATTATAAGCTTATAAATCTTTTTTTTTTCAGGTTGGATTTAAACATCATAAAGACTACGTGGGTTACGCTTGGGCCAAACAGGAGGAATCGGATTACCTGAGACAGGAACACCACGTAAGTCATGGAACCACAAACACATAACAGCATGAAATGGATCGACATTTCAGTAAAGTGTTTCATTCCCACCTGTGCAGGTCACCTTTGCAGAGGAGGAGCTACCGAAGGAGCCTGGCGACTACATTTTGGGTTACTATAGCAACAATATGACCTCCATTGTGGGTGTTACTGAGCCATTCCAGGTAACCTACATAATATGAAACTGCTAGAAAAACTCTCTCATGTTTCGTGTTATAGAAGTGTAGAAAACAGGGTCTGCACATGCTCACGTGAATGATGTATGGATCTGCATTTCCATAACGCATCTCGACGCATAGCCAACAAAACACGTGAGCCAAGACACACATGAAGCAGCTACCGATGATCTGATTTCCATTTGATTCAACACAATTAGATTCACTGCAATACGATGCAATGGAAAAATATTCAATACAGTTCTGATAGTTCACTTGTATTTTTTTTTGGTTCAGACAGACGGCAAATCATCAATTTACTGAAGTGCCTTCTTAAGTAAATTGATAAGAAATCAACCTACATATCAAATAATGGTCACAAATTATTGGTCACTTTCTGAATAATCAAAGTAAAGAACATCTAATAATAATTATATATAAACCAAACGTTTTTTTATCAATGCAAATATGTTAAAAATGATGCATCGTGTTACAGTCGCCACTCTTTTAATTCGATGCATCACATCACAGCAGAAATGTATGACGTCATTATATGTATACATGCAGAATTGATGCCTCACTATCACATTGAAATTACATTTTTATTAAAGACAGTATAATTGTAAAAGATTTATATATCTCAACTAGAGGTAGTTTTAGCAAGTTATAGTGTTTTCAATCTAGATAGTTAATAATTAACACTGCCTTCTATTCCAACATAATCATGCAAGATAACTCAGACATGATTAATATATTAGTGAAAATATTAGATTTTTTTAATTTGATGTATTTCTGGTTTCTTAAAGTCAGAAATTCTAAATACATTTGAGCAGAAGGAAAGCTTTTTTGGCCGTTTGCTCAATTGGAGCCACAGCAACATGCTCTGGTTTTGTTTTTTGTTTTTATAGATCGCTCATATTCAGTATATACTTTAAGGGAAACTTTTAGCTGTTAGTATAACACACACTTGTTTAGCTAGAGTTTGGAGCATGAGTCACTCAGCTGAAAGAGCATTAGTGAAATCAGACACTAGGTAGGTTTACATGGAGTTGGATTTCTGACAGTCTCTTCTTCTGGGGCCATAAATCCCTCTACCAGTCCACACAAACGTGTGAATGACCGGCAACTCGTGAAAGTTTAGTTTCCATTCCAGGTCACTAAATTCCAGCAATACAACCCGCTCCCACCAGTCCTTACTACGGACCTTCATCCATGTGCTTCTGCTTCTCGGAGGACGGAGGGGTGGGATTCAGATACTCCTTAGAGATGCACAACCACAAAAAAGCTCAGCTTCCTGCACTTGATTTTTCCTCACTCCTTCCAGGAGTAGTATGTCTACAAATTCAGACTATTGCTTGATTAAGAGCAACATTTTACATTAATAAAATTGCACGCATAAGAAATAATGGAACTTTATGTTGACAAGACAAGACACAGTACACTGGCTAATGTGCGCATGCCACAAAGTCCGATTACAAGCGTAGACACATGAAAACACCATATCGGATTAGAGAACGTCTCATGTAAACAGTCCAAAGAATCCTGATTATCTCATCATCATGACACCTGATTTATTAGGCAGCAAGTGAACGATTCATCCTCAAGAATGTTTTAAAAATGTGTAAGAGGCAGGAAAATGGGCGGGCGTAAGGATTTGAGCGAGTTTGACAAATTGTGACATCTAGACGACTGGGTCAGAGCATCTCCATAACTGCAGCTCTTGTGGGATGTTCCCGGTCTGCAGTGGTCAGTATCTATCAGAAGTGGTCCAAGGATGTGAATGGTGAATCAGCGACAGGGTCCTGGGCGGCCAAGGATGCACGTGGAGAGTGAAGTCTGGTCCATGTGGTCTGAACCCACAGACAAGCTCCTGCAGCTCAAACTGCTAAAGAACTTCATGCAATTAATGATTGATGGATCAGGACTGTTTTGGCAGCAAAAGGGGACCAACACAATATTGGCAGGTGGTTATAATGTTATACCTGATCTGTGTATACAGACATTCTATACGACTATGTGCACAAAAATTGTGAAAACAGTTTGAGGGAGAACCACAGGTCCGGGTGTTCACATACTTATCGCCGTATATTGTAGTGTAGATTAAAAGGGACTGAAAAAATGCTGACCTAATTCAGTTTCTGTTCAAAGAAATTGGATGACTGAAAACCCTTTACAGCATTGTTTTTTATTTTCCCTTTAAATGTTTCTGCAGATCCAGTTGCCCTCATCCAGCACAGCTGGTCTCAGTCCCTCCGACAGCTCAGACTTTACCTCAGAGGATGAGGTGAAGAAGGGCAGCAGCAGTAGCAGCCGCAGCGCCACACCCACCGGGCAGGAGGGAACCTTCCACAAACCCCGTTCCAGACACGACTCTTCCCATTCCGCATCCAGTTCAAAGGATGGCAGCCCCGTTAAAACACGTGACTCTTCAGGTGATCGAGACTCAAACTCAGGGAAAAACAGAGGAAAGCCAGAAGTGTCCTAAACGAGCACACTGAGACGACGCAGCTGGCATGCAGATTTAGCGCGGGAGATGAAGGATTGTCACTTGTGATTTCTCTGTATCGTGATGTTGTCTGACGTCGTTTTATGTGTGTCAGGACAGATTTAGGCTTTTAGTAGCTCTCTCTAGGAGTTAGGATGGATTATGGACTGAAGTAAAGTTTTTGTCTGTGTTGCAGTAACTTTTCATGCAATGTGCCAAACTAAACGTTTCCTTTCCCACAGTTTTAATCAGCTCCAAGCAGAACAGGTGAATTCTGGGATTTTCAATAAGAGTAAAGCACAATAGTTTAATTACAATTATTTTGAAATTATGAGGATTTAGCTTTTGCAGTATTTCAAAAATGTCATTCTTTTTTTTATTTGAATTTGATACAGCGGTGTTTATCAAGAGCACCACAATGTTTCCTGAGTCTCCATGAAACTGCCAGGTTTTCCGGGTTCTCTTGCTGATTCAAATGCCTTTGCTGACGACTGCACAAATCACAATAGTGCTTCGGTGATAGCACACATCTGCCAGTTGTTGGAAACACTCTTTTATATATAAGAGTCAGGACTCATTTAAGACTTTATCAGTGTAAGGACCTGCTCTTTCATCATATGCAGTATGTCAGTAGAGGTCAATCCAGATAATATTTCCATTACTGCAATCATGTACAGATATCAGCAATTGAATCTGTAAAAAGCGATCCAGGTCCTTCTGTGCTCCCAGTGACTGTTACATCACTGGGATTGGGCCATTCATCCCTTTGGTGTAGTAATGTTCCTGTTACTGTATAGACGTCTGAAGGTCAAATCATGACAGAAAACTTTGAGGTCATGTTCCTCCCGTTTTCTTCTGAGAAATCTGAGAATCCTGAAGGCGACCGTTTGAACGGACAGTACGGGAAATAGGGAACCATGTTGAGAAAAGAGGTAACTGTGAGCATGTCTGGGAAAAAAAGGCATTAGTAAAGCATATTTATTGTCTGTGAATAAATCATATGACAATATTCGAGTTCATCTAGTTAGATGTTTGAGAGAATGTCACATAAAAAGGTTTTTGTGTCAGTTAATCCTAATTATGACGCAGTACTACATCACTGCTGTAACTAGAACTGTGGGGATTCTGTGATTGTGTTGTCTGGTTTTTTAGGATTTGTCCTGTTTGGCGAATCTCTCTCTCTCTCTCTCTCTCTCTCTCTCTCTCTCTCTCTCTCTCTCTCTCTCTCTCTCTCTCTTTCTCTTTCTGTTTCTCTCTCAATCTGTCTTTCTCTTGTTCCACTGATTAGCAGTTCTCAGTGCTGTTTTCAGTAGCCGTAGTCCAGTAGCTGGTGAATCTCAGTGCACTGTTGTTTAGGACCAGAATACTATTCTACTCAGTGTGCAATGTAAGTGTAAGAGTTTGTACATATTTACGCATTTATATGTGTGTGACTGTATGTCATGCGGACATATTGTGCTCCCAGATTCGTTTTATTGCTGCAGCAATGTGAGAAAAAAAAAAAGCAAAAAATTGAACGCTGTGTATAATTTCACATGATCTTAAACTCTAGGGTTAGAAAAAACAAAAACCACGAGGTTTGAAGCATTTCATGGAGTTTTGTGCTTCTGTATTTTTCCATTGTGAACCAGTACAAAAAATATTTGAGGGGAAAAAAAACATAATCAAAACCATTCTGCCAAACACAAACAGATTGCGGTGAAAAAATGAATTCTTCAGGAAAGAGCGTCAAGCGGATTCGCTTGCCTTGTTATCAGCTCATTATGTGGCTCTGAGCTTTTAGCTCTGTTTTGTCAAAATTCGTTTGAAGAACTGGATTAAACCAGTCTTGTGGAAATCCTAGGCCACGGGCTGTTTGTTAGATGCCCTTGCTCTGTTAAAAGTAGGGGCAGCTGAATGCTAACGGTGCTTAAGTTTTAAAAACCTGTTTGTAGCTTTTGAAACACTTACAATCATCCTCCTGAGAGCAGCAAAAACTTTTTTGGGCTGGAAGTGTATGAAAGAAACAATGCTGTCCCCTGAACAATGCTGTTGTGATGTTTCTGTTATGGGGCTCGGACCACCAGTTTAGGAAAACAGGATCGATTTATACAGGTGGTATTTATTGAATTATTATGCTACGGTATTTATATCTACAGCCATTTTTCTTGTTTTTCTTTCTTTCTCGCGAAGTTACTTTACCCACAGGCATCAGTGTAGGGTGAAGGGGCATAGATTGTTCTTGTCTCTAGAGAATAGCTGCAGAATAGAGACCCAGGAGTCATTTGGAATTGTTTATGTATGTGGGTAGACAATCAATGCCAAAAAAAGAAGAAAATTATGTGTTTATATAAATGTGATATTGTATGTATATGTGTATTAATTTATATTTTTATGCTATTATATTTACTATATGCAGAATGTCATTCTGCTGGCCAGTGTCTCGAAGGCATTATAAATAGGCAGGTTTTTAATTGAAATGATAAATAGTTTAATGCTTCATTTGTATTAGGGTGAGTCAAATGAAAACCTTTTTTGTTGTTGCATGTTTGTAGCAAAATCCAGGTTTCTC
Organism: Silurus aristotelis; assembly: GCF_946808225.1. Taxonomy (NCBI): domain Eukaryota; kingdom Metazoa; phylum Chordata; class Actinopteri; order Siluriformes; family Siluridae; genus Silurus; species Silurus aristotelis. The sequence goes on from NC_139596.1 coordinate 4,273,339, forward strand.
TAAAAAACAATGATTCCGTTTTTATTTCCGTTGTCTTTCTAAAATGATTATGCGACTCACCCTTAATTTAATTAATGTGCATATCTTACCTGATGTATTTTTTTTTATCAGATTCTATTTATTCTCTAATGAATTATATAATTGACTTTATTTCAGATTTTATTGAAAGCATATCCTTTATAGATAAGTATATTTAACGAAAGAAGGTTTTTGTGATAAAAGCCATTTGGCCGATGTTGTCGAACTCTTGTGTCCATGAGAAAATAAATCCTCGTCAGTGTGAAATCATGCTAGTTTTTGTGTTTATAAAACATAAACTAATGGAAGGAAGCAGCAACTGATCTCCAATACATTCATCATGATGCAGTGTGATTTCTGCTTACGAATATATTCAGCTTAAAATATATGTGATAATAGATGCAATGGACGTCAGTTTATGGGGTCGATAAAGAGGGGGAAAAAAAACCACAATTTCTTTTGTATCATATTTCCATGATTAGTATGGAATAACAATTTGGGGCTGCTGTAGTAGACAAGTCATAATTATTGATAAGATGGGTGTGAACGTGAAGTGTAGATACTATTATAGAAAATGTATAATCTCTAACTAATCAGCATCAAGCAATTTCGTATAAACAGTAGCATTAACAGTAAATAAACTTTTGTACATGGAGCTCTTTTACACATACAGAAATATGTATACTTTTAAAGAAAATCTTTGATTAACTACTAATATACAACATATCTGGGTTTTTTTTTCTATTAAACATGTTCTCATGGACTATTTAACATACTAAGTTAAAAGTTAAAGTGGTTTTTACTTGTCACATGTAAATTAGAGCACAGTGAAATTCTTTCTAATGATGTTGGGAAGCTGGGGTCAGATCACATGGTCAGCCATGATACAGAACTCCTTAAGCACAGTTTATTAAGGGTCTTTCTCAAGGGCCCAAGAGTGTCAGCTTGGCGATACTGGGGCTTGAGCCGCCAAACTTCCAAACAGTAACCACCGAGCTTTTTTTTCCCTAATACAGTAATATTTAAGTAGTTAGTTTTACAATTTAAGTAGAATTTATTTACCAAAGTGAGTGAATGCGAGTGTGTAAACTACAACAAGAAATAATCTACAACATGAGCATGAAAAATGTCTTATAAACCGTTTCCTGGTCAAGGGGCTTTTATTGTCATTCCAATCATACGCAGTAGTACTTAGTGAAATGAAACAACGTTCCCACAGGATGAAGGTGCCACATAACACACAAAACAAAAATGAACACGAAACTCAAAACACAAATCTAACTAAGACACTACATAAAGTGCATGTTGAGTCAAAAACAAGATAAGACAGTGAGACAGTTGACACAGTGACACAGCAGCAACAAACCAGTACAGTTTTGTGATCATGCATTTGAATTGTCAATATAATAATAAATAATCTACATATAGATGCAAATGCTATTGTATGCAATTCAGTAGCCGTAGCACGTTTTTGTGCACTTTTACCTAAACACTTACAAATGTCTTTCTGCATGAACAACTTCTAAAATAAAATATGTGCAGTATAAAGAAGAATCAGCATTTAATCAGCAAAATACTTTTAGCCACATCACCACCTTCCTCCTGTTAATTCACTTCAGGTTTTTCTGCACACATGAGGCCATTGTGTGCAGAGCAGCTATGCTAGCTAACACATATTTGCTTTTAAGATATAGATTAGATTTCGATGAGATTAGATTCAGCTTTATTGTCACATGTATGAGCAACTAACCAAAAGTGCATAAGTGGCCTGTTTACAATAAGTACAGTTGCAATATTTTAAATGAGGGTATGGGTCCATATGTACAGGGGTGAGAGTGATTTATGTACTGAAGGTGCAATAGGTAATAACATACTGTATAGTACTATTTACAGTGGTGTGAAAAATTATTTGCCCCCTTCCTGATTTGGCATTTGTGAATAATGGCTCTCACTGGAGTCCCAAAGCTTTAGAAATGTTTTTATACCCTTTTCCACACTGATAGATCTCAATTACTTTCTTTCTCATTAGTTTCTGAATTACTTTGGATCTCGGCATGATGTCTATCTTTTGAGGATCTTTTGATCTACTTCACTTTGTCAGGCAGGTCCTATTTAAGAGATTTCTTGATTGTGAATCAGGCCTGTGTGTGGTGAGAGAAATTAAACTCAGGTGTGATAAACCACAGGGGGGCAAACACTTTTTCACACAGGGCCATGTAGTTTTGGAGTTTGTTTTCCCTCAATAAAAACACCTTCATTTAAAAATTGCATGTTGTGTTCACTTGTGTTATCTTTAACTAATATTTAAATTAGTTTGCTGATCTGAAACATTAAAGTGTGACAAACATGCAAAAAAAATAAAATAAATCAAAACACTTTTTCACACCACTGTATATAATAATATAAAGTATACATGTGCATGATTGTGCTATACTGAGAACATTCATCATAGTCACCAGTCATTTTACTCCCATATTCGTGGGTTTCCCTGCCGGCTGCACCACTAGAGGGACGCCTCAGACTACAGAAAGCATAAAGAACCTTTCACATTTTTGTTTTAAAACACCAAACCCACCATATATCATAAGTGGTTTAAAAGTTATCTTTACATCTGAGTTTGTTACCACATGGGTTTAGTGTTTTTATCGAAAGTCCTGTTTCTGTACCAACAACTAACTCATCGCAGAACTCCCAATAATGTGTTTAAAATGACTAGAAAAAAGAATTACAAAATTGTCATTTAATGTAAACTTTGAATTATCAATCAGTCACTTTCTCAGTTATTCCTGGTTGTGTACTCAAATACTATAAACTAGCAGTTATCAAATACCTGCTTTAAAAACCTGACCTCAAACTCAGTCACCTGTCCAAATATATACCTAGCCTTCCTAGCCTTCATACGAATAACATTCATGAAATGTATTAGTCAGGATGAGGGACACATCATAGCACAGAGACAGCACTGGTTAAATTGGTAATTTACCTACGACTGGCCTCTAAAAAGTGTCAGGTCTCCATCTTTGTGTTGCTTAACTTTAGTGTGTCTTTTAAAACCATACTGTTCTTTATAGACTTAAAGATGTTGTTGGATATATAAGAAAGACCCTAGGAAAGATCCTGGCTTATTAATTATTATCGGTTTGTAGATTTAAATGATCATTTCTCTTTGTGTATTTAGTTTAAGGTTGGTTCACTGCTTTTTTTCATGATCGATGCTATCTCTGGGTAAATATTTTTTGTACACATGGTATTAGCATTAGGTATTAGTGAAAACTCTTGTGCTGATGACATACGCATGGGTGTATGTTTCAGTAAAGCCAGAAGAGACATCTAGATTAGACTACAGTAACGCTTTAATGTCTGGGTGTGTGAGTAAGTGCATAAATAAGCTTTAGTTGGTCCAGAATGCAGCAGCAAGAGTCCTCACTAGATCTAGAAAATATGACCACATCACCCCTGTTTTAATCAGTCTACACTGCTCCCAATTAAATCTTGCATTTATTATAAAATACTACTACTGACGTATAAAGCCCTTAAAGGTCTCGTGCTGCAGTATCTGAGTGAACTTCTGTTCCATTTTGATCCTCCACGCCTACTTAGATCAAAAGGTGCAGGCTGTTTGTTGGTACCTCAAATAATGAAGACTACAGCAGGGGCAGATCTTTCTCTTATAAAGCCCACAGTTATGGAACCACCTTCCAATTAGTGTTTTGGACTCAGACACAGTTAAGTCAAGCTTTTGACGAGCAGATCTGGAGGGATCATGGATATCTAGTGTTTGGTGAACTGGGGTATTTGTATGCTGTCGTCCCCTCACTATCACACGTTTACTCAGGTTTGTTGACGGTGGTGTGGTGGGTCGTCTCTTATCCCAGAAATCCCTCATGTCGATGTTACCTTCAGGTTCTGCCTTTTAGTTATGCTGCCATAGTGAGTCTTGCCGGAGTCCTAACTTTTATACAACAATAAGGACACATAATAATTCATATTTCTCTCTCTGTCAAGTTAAACATGTTCCTGAGGTACCAGTGACCAGTATTCCTGCCTCTCTCCTCTTCTCTCCTTGAATCTACCCACTTCGTCCCGGCCTGCATTCGAATGTTGTTCTTTTTGATTATAGGCCATTCTGTGCAGCTGGGAATGGTTTCACATCAACAGCCTGGGGATCCATGGAATTACAGAGTAACACAGGAGCTTTAAGGATGGATTTATACTCTACTTAATGTCAGCATTCTGCTACACTGACTCAGGACTACAGTTTGCATCTGATCACCATCACTGCACACCTTAACCTCGTTTAGCTGTAATAAATGGACATTTGGTGCCACCCAGATGAGGATGGGTTCCCTCTTGAGTCTGGTTCCAACAAGGCTTAACGTACTTGTACCAGGACCATATTCAGCTGTACATAAGCTTTCTGGTTAAATAGTATCTCTGAATGTCCTCTTTATTTCAATTTTATTCATTTAAAAGTCCTTGGTTTTAATTGTTGCCTCCAATCTTTCTATGGGCTCATAATATTACTAGGATAGCCTTCTTTCATCTCAAAAATATTACCAAGATAAGAAATATTACATATCATGTTATAATACCTTATTATCTTACAAGGTCGAGAGATTATGACCATATAACCCCAATTCTATTATTCCTACACAGGAATCCAGTTGACTTTCAAATCGACTACAAACTATTGCTACTTTCTAACAAGGACCTAAATGGTTTATCTTCCATGTCTCTATCCAGTCTTCCAACCTGGTACAAGAAGAAGAATAGATGAAGAATAGCCTTTATTTGTCACATATACATTACAGCACAGTAAAATTCATTTCTTCATGTATCCCAACTTGTTTCGAAGCTGGGGTCAGAACGCAGCCATGATCCAGAGCCCATGGAGCACAGAGGGTTTAGGGCCTTGATAAAGGGCCCAAGAGTGGCAGCTTGACTATACCAGGGCCTGAACCCTCGAACTTCTGATCTCAAAGATCTCAAAACTCCATACTTTTAGTAGTTCCTAAAAGAGCAATGTCCACTAGAACTTTGGAATAGCCTTCCCTACACTCTCCCAATTTATGTGTAGATTAAAGACATATCTCTTCAGCCAGGCATACACAATTGTGCTCCAGGACATCGGATGAAATGCACACAGCAGCTACACTAGTTCTCTTTTTCTACCCACCCTAAGGCTTCTAGCTCCAGTAGTATGCCATCTCGTGAAGATTTCAGACCTTCAAAAAGAAGGTGCTGACCTCGCGAGGGTACCGAGCCATCTCGAGATGCACCAGCTCCAGCTCAAAAGGTTCCCCTTTTGAGTCTGGTTCCCCTCAGGGTTTCTTCCTCATACCATGTAAGGGAGTTTTTCCTTGCCACAGTCACCCCAGTCTGCTTATCGAGGATAAAAACACAAATGTAAATATAAGTGAATTTTTAAAAATTGAATTGAATTGAATTGAATTGAATTGAACTACCTGAGCCTTCTAGTAAGTGCATAAACAAGCACCAGTTTGTTCAGAATGCAACAGCCCTCATGTTGAATATATGACTACATCACCCCTATTTTTTCCATGTTGTAATTCTATTTTCTATAATCTTTCTTTGCCATTGTTGCCTCTGGTTTGCTCATTACTGATCAATTTTAAATAAAAATAAATATTCAAAATGTTTTGATTTCTGTAAAGCTGCATTGTGACCATGTCAATTATTACGTAATAAAATGTAATATACAAATACAATCAAATAAATTCAAATTCTGCTTTTTTTACGACTGTCCAACATGTAAACATGAAATATAGAAATAGAATATAAGGATAAAATAAATAGAAATAAAGTATACATTATAAAAGAGTATACAAATGGAAAGTATAAATAAAAAGTATGAAAATAGGTTAAGAATAAAATAATATATATATACACACTAGAAAAAACAAACAAAAAACATATATTGGCTTATACATACATACATACATATATATATATTGAACATTTTTCCTCACGACTGTGATTTCGGATAAGCCTAATTCATCATTATTGTGAATCTGTTCAGGGGTCAGAGTTTGTCTGATTGCAGGAAGTCAGCTGGACACACACACACACACACACACACACACACACACACACACACACACACACACACACATATATACTGTATATACGTATTGCAATATGTGCAATATTACCTGCAATACCTGCAATACATACTTTTTTCCTTATTTGTATTTATACATTGTGTTGTGTATATACTGTATACTGAAGTATGTGTCTATTCTTTTATATATTTGCATTTATTAATTTTTTTTTATCTTTGCTGCAGTAACAAATAAATTTCCCCACTGTGGGACGAATAAAGGTATATCTTATCTTATCTTATCTTATCTTATCTTATCTTATTTATATATATATATATATATATATATATATATATATATATATATATATATATATATATATATATATATATATATATATATATATATGGTGAAAGAAGGTGATCCTGGTAATATTATTTACGTGAGCCTCAAAGGAAAGACTAGGGTCAATAATCACACCAAGGTTTTTGACTGCTGTACACACTGAGATAGAAACACCATCCAGAGTTGCTAAGTTATCGGATAAGTAATTACTCTTAGTTGCACGTGGTCCTAGTAAAAGTACTTCCGTCTTATCTGAGTTGAGCAGAAGGAAGTTATGAAGCATCCAGTGTCTAATGTCCTTTACACACTTCTCAACATTTCAAAAATGTTATTTCTAAGTAGATGTGAGCATAACTGCTGTGCTACAACCTTTTCTAAAATTTTGGAGATAAAGAGGAGGTTTAATATTGGCCTGTAGTTGGACAGCTGACATGAGTCAAGGTCAGGATTAAAGTGATCCAGTGTGGTTGTCCTTAAAGTGTTCATGTGCTGGTATAAGGTGAAATAAAGTGACACTGTGCTGTGCCAGTCCAGAGTTAAAGTGACGTTCAAAAGAGCGAAATAATTGTGCAATGAAGGAAATAGTAGAATGAAATTAAATTGAACTAAAAAATTACTTTAAAACATCTAATCTAGTAAACTTGCCTGCAGATTTTTTATCAGTAATTTTATACAAATCAGTAAACCTGGTGTAGTTATGTTTTAGTCAGCAACATAAAAAAACATTTTAGTGTTTAAAGAGGGTTGGAAAGTGTGCGTTTGTTAGGGCTCATTTCTGATGCAATACTAAGCTTGAGTTACATTCATTATAGACTCATGATCCAGAAACTTTTCTCACCTAATATGCCATATGTTCAAGTGTAGCAGAGGTAAAACACACTATATATATATATATATATATATATATATATATATATATATATATATATATATATATATATATATATATATATATATATAAATCTTTGAAATGAATACAATGTGTTGTGTAAGGCATTTGGGGTTATTGATTTTGTATTATAATATGCTCTGCTTATTACAGGGGTGATACTAGAAACCAAAAATAAAGTATGCATTTGATCACTGATTATCAGAGCGAGCTGTCTGATGCAAAACCTGTGTTTTTATGTTGTTATAAAACACACAAAACTATTATCAGAAATGTATTTAGGAAATTATGAATTTTACTAATAATTAACCAATCTGAATGTGTCAGGTCAGTCCAGTCCACAAACTCTACTTGCCAACATGCACATTGACTCACAAACATGACCACACCGGACTCTACTTCCCAGAACTTACACACACTTCAGTAACGACAATGACGAAACCTTTAACATGACTCACCTGTTTAACACACACACACACACACACACACACACACACACACACACACACACACACACACACACACACACACACACACACACGGTTGGGCAAATATACATCAAAATGTATTTTTAAATAAAAACTTTATTTTATACTTTGTATATTAAAATAACGTACTAAATATCACAGCCACACCATGTATCAAAATTAACTACTGTATTATTGTATTTAAAAAAATACTAAAAAAAATACTTTTACATGGGAGCATGACATTTCTTTGCAAATCTTCCATCATTTGGTCTCTTTGATCTGTTCCTTCACCATTACATCGATTTAGTAAACAATGTTTGATAGCAACAGCTTTTCTCTGGACGAGTCACGCAATAAATCTGACACATGCAACCAGTTACCATAACGAATATTCACATACATAATCCCTGTGATCTCCCAGATGAAGGTTAGTTTTTAAATAACCAACAGTTTAATGTTTAAAGTTTGTGAATGACTTATTATTGCATATGAATTTAGTTACTTGGTGTTTGGTAACAAAGGGATACTTTGCACAAACAAGTCAAGTCAAGTCAAGTCAAGTTTATTTGTATAGCGCTTTTCACAACAGACATTGTCTCAAAGCAGCTTTACAGAAAACAACAGTGAAGGTGAATGGTGTGCGTTTGTCCCTGATGAGCAGCCGTGGCGACAGTGGCAAGGAAAAACTCCCTTAGATGATATGAGGAAGAAACCTTGAGAGGAACCAGACTCAAAGGGGAACCCATCCTCATATGGGTGACATCAAAAGTTTGGTCATAAATCTTTCAACAATACAGAACAATTTGTGATCATCATAGATCCAGCATCAGCTTCTCCATGCCAGGGCCTTTAAACACTCGGCATCTACTTCTCCATGATCATCCATAGGTCCATAATCTTCACGAGGTGGGACGTGACTGGAGCTGGCCAAACCTCAGGAAGCCTCGGGATGGGGAGAGCCTTCTCATTCATAAGAAGACGACTGATGGCATCTGTATTCGTAGCAGCTAGTTTCTAACTACTTAATCAGAATCTGAATCAGAATCAGGTTTATTGGCCAGGTGTGTTGGCACAAACAAGGAATTTCGTTCCAGATGTTAGTGACTCTCAAAATTACTGACATAAATAACACTATACCTTCAGCTTGGACTATACAAGACAATACAGACAATGTGAGACAATATAGACAGTACGAGTATTAAATAGGGATACAGAGTATATGACAGATCAGTGATGTATATAAAGTGTGAGAGTGCATGGTAGTGTAAATAACGACAATATACAGCAGCAATAGTGTGTGTAACATATACGGATGATTTGATGACTGACAGTTCATTTGATTGTTGATCATAAACATAATAATTTATTAAGTGTCAGACAGTCATTCATGCGATGGGATGCGAATTTATGATCCTACTAAACAGCTACTACAATTATGGTACAATATTCAGCAATCAAATATTTATTTATCAATCACCTATTTGAAAGCTGACAGACTGCAAGTTTCTTACCTTCACCACCTTCTTTAATATGGATCAATTTTCTGTTTTGATCTCAACAAGTCTGGGTGAAATACTGAGTAGGCACCAATCAGAGGCCGCATTTTTATAATCTCATCATGTAGAACTTTTTACAAAGTATTTTACAACTACAATTTTGTAAGTACAAAAAAATCCCCAGAAACTTTTTATACAAAATATGAAGCCGTTTTCATCAACCCCATCAAATACAATTTACAAAATACTATTTTATATTTGAAATACGCATTTGAAATACATGTATCATAAATACATTAATGCACACACACTCACAAACACAAGTCTTTAACACCGCCAGTGATTTTTGTCATTTAGTGATTTTGTATACAGTTTGATCACCTGACCTTTAGATCTTTGAACTTGCTCAGGAATAATGTTCAGGATTATTTGCTTGCGCTGTCTATCAATGGTCCATACCCACATTTCCATCTGTCTAAGATTCATGTTACGACAAACTGTGAACTGTGGTGTGAACTTAAATTCATTATGATTAATTCAATTGTCAAAAACGAATAAATCAGAGGCGCTATTATTGTTAATTTTTAGTGTTTTTAGCTTTTTAGTGGAAAGTTCAACTCCAAAAACAGAAATTATTATTTTAATGTATTATTGTACAAAATATAAATTATTGTACATATTTAATTGATGACCTTGATATTTGAATAATTCATTGAATAAATCTTTACTGAAATATGGTTGCATGAATTGCAAAAAAAAGCTCTTTAAGCACAAGTGTGTCAGTGATACAAATAGTTTAATACAATTCACTGAAAGCTTTTATAACAATCCTGCCTGTACTGCATACGTGCAACATTACCTCCCATTTAACACTCTCTGCAAACAGTAAACTTTAAAATGTTATCTTAAGACTTGTTGTGTGTGATGTGAGTTGGACAAAGGTAGGCAAAGTCGATTGGACACCAGCTATCATGTGGACTAAAGATTGCATGTGTACAGGACACAGATAAGAGAGAGATTATATTATATGGCTGTTGTTCCTTTCCACAAGCAGCATTTAATCTATAAATACAGCAGCACTGCTCCGTTTGCTGAGAATTACATGAAATGCGCGAACCAGGCGTACAGCAGAATAGACCAGATTGCATTGAGAACAATACGGAACATGGAAACCTTCAGGGCTGAAACAGATTTTTTTCACGTAACTGGATTTTAGTTTTTGACAGAAAGGTGATGTTCCCATCCCTAAGTAAAGTGATTCTATTCTGTTATCTAATCTAAAAGACCAGATTATGACCTGGCCTTTTCACAGAGGACAGACTATACCTAAAATGGAGACTTGGCTTAATTTTATTTGCACACTGGAGCGTAAATAGTTATCGAGGCCCACGTTTATCCCCCAGGGGATGACAAAGTATTCCCAAGAGTTCCATAATGTTTAATTTCATTACAAACAAGCCAGTTTAATGCATTAAAACATGTATATTTTTCTTTCTCTAAACAATTATAGACTGGACAAATAGTACGTCTGTATAAAGAGTCACTTTGTTCACTGCACTTATTTGACATCACTTGTTGAACTATAGTTGAGAAGACAACTTTTTTGGGTCTGAGTAGGAAATTCAATTTCAATTTCAATTCAATTCAATTCATTTTTATTCCTATAGCGCTTTTAACAATGGACATTGTCTCAAAGCAGCTTTACACAGATAATCTGGTGATTATCAAACTTACACTTTATAAGTGTAAGTTTGTCCCTGATGAGCAACTGAGGAGAGGAAACACTCCCTGAGATGGCATAAGGAAGAAAGCTTGAGAGAAACCAGACTCAAGAGGAAACCCGTCCTCATCTGGGTTGCACCGAATGTCCATTTATTACAAATAAACGATGTTGAGGTGTGCAGTGATGGTGATCAGATGCAAACTGTAGTCCTGAGTCAGTGTAGCAGACTGCTGACATTAAGTAAAGTACAAATCCACCCTCAAAGCTCCCGTGTTACTCTGTAAGTTCATGGATCCCCAGGCTGTTGATAAGAAACATCCCCAGCTGCACAGAGTGGCCTCCAATCGATGAGAACACTATCCAGAGGCAGCCCGGGGTGAGGCGGGCAAATCCAAGGAGAGGAGAGGAGCAGGAACAGTGGTCACTGGTACCTCAGGAGCATGTTTAACTCGACCGATTATCAAGAATTGTGGATAATGACCTATAACCAAAAATATTGTTGTCAACAATACACAATATATTCAACAATATCATTTGTTGGAATGTTGTCAATGTTCTTATAGTTTTTGAGCTGCCAATAATACATTATTTCCCAGTGTGGAAATATTTGTAAAAGATTTCATTCAAAAATATAAATGCATTGAAAAATGTTTGATGTTGTTGCTGGTTATTTAGTGCTTTCATGTTTATGAATAGAGCTTTTTTATTGAACAATCCTCTTTTTTAAAAAAAGGTTAATAATTTTATTGTTTCTATTGTTTATCTGAGATTTTTTATTATTATTATTTTGATAATATTCTACAAGACAAAAACTTGAAGTATACAAACAGGAGAGAAAAAATGCATTAATACATAAATACTGGATAAATAAAAAATAAAAAATGTAAAAAAAAAGCACTGCATGGCCCACAGTAGCCATATGTATAATATAAAACTTCCGATTTTGGTCCCAGGACATTATCTTATATTGTTTACATTGGCCATTTAGGACATTAACACCACCTGCCTAAAACTGTGTAGCTCCTCTTTGTTCCCCCAAAACCATCAAGCCATGGACTTCACAAAATCTCTGAACTGGTGCTGAGGTATCCAACAACCAAGATGTTAGCAGTAGATCCTTGTTTTCCTGTGAGCTGTGAGGTGGATCTCACATATGTCAAGCACATCCCACAGATGCTTGATGGTATTGAGATCATGTGCTTGTTTACTAGATGTACCTACATGTTTCTTTGACCAGATAATACCTGAAGCAATTGAACCTCTTCTAAAATTCAATTCCTATTAAAACATCCAATTTCAAATTTTGACCTTGACCCCTGTCAGTTATAGACCAATATCACGCCACCCCTTTATCTTAACGATTGTAGAAAAAGTTGTAGCGCAACAGCACACACGAAGGAATAATAATGATGAAAAATATGAGTCAGGATTACAACACATCATAGCACAGACACAACGCTGGTAAAAATGGTAAATGATCTACTATTGACCTCTGTTCAGGGTTGTGTCTCTCTGCTTGAGTTGCTTGACCTTACTGCAGCTTTACACAAATTATCACACAGTTTCTCTTTGACGGATAATGTTGTTGCTTTTGTAACTCTAGGTAGGATAATTGTAATGCCTTTAATGTTTATTTACTCACCTTAAAGTAAGTAAGTCCCAGTTAGTCTAGAATGCAGCAACCAGAGTACTTACTTGAACCAGAAGATATGACCACATCACCCCTGTCTTATCCACACTGCTTTGGCTTAAATTAAAATTTTATATCGATTAGAAAATATTACTACTGGCATATAAAGCACTAAATGATTTTGCACCATAGTACCTTAGTGAACTTTAGGTCGATTATGTTCCACCTTTTATCAAATGGTGCAGGCTGTTTGTTGGTACCTAAAATAGTGAAGGTTACAGCAGGCGGTAAAGTTTTCTCTTAAAAAATCCACTTCCCTTCCATTTAATGTCCAGGACTCAGACACTGACTCAGTGTTTATGTTTAGGCTAAAAGCAAATTTATTTAGTCAAATATTTGTGCATAGTTTTTTTCTTGGGAAAGGATGACCCAAATGCTCTCTCTCTCTCTCTCTCTCTCTCTCTCTCTCTCTCTCTCTCTCTCTCTCTCTCTCTCTCTCTCTCTCTCTCTCTCTCTCTCTCTCTCTCTCTCTCTCTCTCTCTCTCTCTCTCTCTCTCTCTCTCTCTCTCTATCAGGACTGATCCATCCCGAAATCTTACAACTGGTTAAAACTCTCATCATTTAGAACCACTTGCTGCTGTTAAGGATGCCATTTTAGTTTGAGCGAAGATGCTGCCCTTTAGAACATGCTCTTATGCTGTGAACACCGATAAATTAAGCTCCGATCACAAGGAACCAACTTTTGTTATGTTGAGAAAATAAAGTTGTGATCGTAAGAAAACAGGAAAGAAAAACTATTATAATGCATGGCGTTAAGGACTTTTGTATAAAAGTGTTTACGCTGACCTGGCATTACAATATGACATTATAATATAATGACATTATAACATTATGACCATGTTGTGTGAGGTTTCCGATCTGCAATGATCAGTATCTACCAAAAGTGGTCCAAGAAAGGAACAGTGGGGAACCGGTGAAGGGGTCATGGGTGACCGAGACTCATTGATGCACGTAGGGAGTGAAGTCTGGTCTGTGTGGTCTGATCCAACAGACGAGCTACTGCAGCTAAATTGCTGAAGAAGTTCATGCTATCAATGCTCGACGGGTTAAGACTGTTTTGGCAGCAAAAGGGGGACCAACACAATATTAAGCAAGTGGTGATAATGTTCTGCCTGATCGGTGTATATCGATGGTATGATTACACGCTACCCAGGATTTATTATTTTGGCCACAAGGGGCCTCCACTAGGCGAGTAAAAATCAGCACACACGTGGTTGGAACGCTTCATGGTGTCGCCATTACTAGCAGTGGATGGGGTGGAGCGTGGAGCGGAATTTATGACGTCAGGAAAGACCGGGCTAAATGTCTGCGGGAGGAGCACGCGGGACTGTTGCACGAGGCCAGGGGCATCGCGGTGATTATCAGGAACACGAGCCGGTCCTAAAGGCGAAACTTGGGAGATCCCAGACCATGAACGGAGAAATGAACGGCTATCACAACGGCTTCATTGATGAAGACTGCTTCTTATTCACCTCCGAGTCGGTGGGAGAGGGACATCCGGGTAAGTCCTCATCACACCGACTGTCGGTGGGAACCACGTTGTTCCGCGCTTCACTGCAGGAGCATTGAGAGCTATACACGCTAGCATGTGGCTGTGACCTGAATTCTTTCTTTTTCACTCAATATTACACATAATCAGAGATCAAAAAGACAATAGGCGTTTTATTGTATGTGCATGTTTCTGTGTTGAGGTCAAAGTCGAGTGAAATGGTCGTGATTTGTTCCTCTTCTAACATCAAATAATATTAATACTGTGTGTCTGTGTATATAAATGTGTGTGTAACAGCTGTGAGGACATCAGAGTCTCTCAACATCCATCACTCTTATGATTAAGTCCAAATAGTGCCAACTGACCATTTCACTAATCCTGAGAACACCTTTAACTAGTTCATGTCCAAGTTCACCTTGTTGAACTTTCTAGAGACTCTTCATAATCTATTGCCTTATACTTGTTTTGTTCTTTTTCCCATTTTACAGACAAGATCTGTGACCAGATTAGTGATGCCATCCTCGATGCCCATCTTAAACAGGACCCAGATGCCAAAGTGGCTTGCGGTAAATAAAGGATTTGACATAAAAATCCCTTGATGTGTCTCAGATTGTGTCTCCTGAACATGTATCTTCTCGTACAGAAACAGTAGCCAAGACCGGGATGATCCTGCTGGTAGGAGAAGTGACATCTCGCGCTGCCGTGGACTACCAGAAGATTGTCCGGGACACTGTCAAGCACATCGGCTACGACGACTCGTCTAAAGGTAAATCTGTCAGCACTGAGGATGAACTGGAATAGGGAGCAAATTC